>NC_083806.1:9240872-9778609 GCF_015708825.2 Lethenteron reissneri
GGGAGGGGTGGGGGGTGCAAGTTGCCACGTCAGAACACTCAACTTCAAAAACGCATGGGTCTAGAATCGAGGTCACTTCTGGAAGCAGCTGCGGTTGAGAATGGGAGAGGAAATGAACGAGAAACGAGTACATCGTGAAGTTTTGTCTGCTGACTGGAGTTCTTTGTGCAATCTGATGGTGTTTGGCGAGAATAATTAAAGCGGTAGGGATCTGACAGCGTTTGGTAGCAGGGAAGGGAGGGATGCACTGGGTCACCGTTCATCTGGCCGCAGTTTAAGGAAAACGTTGCTTGCAGGCCATTTCCACAACTGATGTCTCAATAATATGCCCATGTACATTCCCCATTACCATTAAGGTATTTGGAAATTATACGAAGCTTGCTAGCAACAACAAAAAACCACCCCATAACATAGAGTCTAGGGATTTTATTTAAACGATTTGAATTGCATAATAAAAAAAAACCCGCTACATTCCTGGACTCTGCAAACTGAGGCATCGAGTAGAATAAAGTAATTGTCAGCGATAACACGTGATTATAACAAGGAGGTTGCTTTAGCCTCAGCTAAGTGTTCACAGATGTGGACCGCATTACATTGGATTATAACACAATCCTGCGGAGGAAGTGGGTTGCTCGGTCAATGGCCAGGGTCAGCGGCGGCGTGGTGTATTCCGCAAATATGCCCGATTGTGAGGGCGGGCACAAGCCGGCGTGAGTAGGTTAAACGTTGAGTTTTATAAGGGCACCACGGGGTGACCAATCCCTTCCCACCCAGCCCCACCCCTCCCACCCCCCACCCAGCCCCACCCTCCCCACCCAGCCCCACCCTCCCCACCCTGCCCTTCTCTCCCCACCCAGCCCCTCCCTGCACGTAGGATGGACACAATAATCCCCTGTGGGCTGGTGTAACCAGGAGGTTCCTACCAGTAAAATTCTCGTTTTTGCTTGCAGCGCTAAGCAATTGACCTCAACACAGCTACAGCGGCCTGCTTGTTTGTGACAAGCGGCGATGACAATCCGAGGGCCTGAGCTCTCACTTTGCCCGAAGGTCACAGACTACGCGGTGCAGCCCCCCCCCCACCCCCCCTTTAGATGTCCGTATCGTTCTAAACAGCCACTCAAGTGCCGTTTCCTATGACCACTGGGAAGCAAGCCCTGCTGGCACACCAACTGCCCAAGATCAGTAGCAGGGCCCTGGTTCGTCTCCCCACGCTCAACAAGGCATTGTCGTCACTCCATGGGCCACGGGTTTGGCCCATCTCTGCCCAGAGATGTGCTCCGATATTCGAGGCACAGCGGCACCATCAGGGTGAACGCAACCTTGCGCCGTCATGTTATCTGAGCGGGGTTTTTTCTCTTTCCCCCGGTACCGTATAGAAATGCTCCGCAAAGCTGCAAGTCCGGTTCGTGGGCATCCGAGATCAGATCACCGCTCTATTCCTGAATAGGTGTAGTGAGCTGTTGATGCAGTTTCTATCACCTCAACAACCCACAACTACCACTCTTCTTCGTGAATACAGGTCCATGTGTAATTACACATTTTTATTGTGGAGGTTTAATATAAATACGTATGATGTAATGCGGAAATAACACACAATTAAACGGTACGTTAAATTCTGCTAAAATTATCCAACTTAAATAGACTTCAAGTAACCTTTGCACCAATTCAATTCAGTTCTCAGGAACTTAATTTATCGTGAAAATGACAAATGACATTAAAGTGCAATGTGTGCTGTGTAAATTAATAATATTCCTTCTGGCTTTGCAAATGTAAAAATTATTTTTTTATGAGCGCACAATCAAACTGCAAAGCTACTGTCTGCGAATGTGTCGTTGTATATCTCTTCTCTGCTGTGTAAATTAATAATATTCCTTCTGGCTTTGCAAATGTAAAAATTATTTTTTTATGAGCGCACAATCAAACTGCAAAGCTACTGTCTGCGAATGTGTCGTTGTATATCTCTTCAACGATTATTACGCATATCTGCATGTGCAAAGTGAACATCTTCAGTGGTTACTGCAGGAAAATATTGCTGTATTTTCCAGCAAAAGTAAAAAGGTAAATTTCGACAGACCTGTTTTCCACCTGAGGACGGCTGCTTGCGTTGTGGCCGAAACGTCGTGAGAATTATTTTATTATGTTTTATTTTTATTGTTTTATTATTTCCATTCTACGTGACTTTACCGAAAGAACCAAGAAGATGAATATATATGTAGTTAACAGAATACAAAGGATGCTGCTTCGGTGTAATGGCTAGCAACACCCAGAGGTCACCGGATGGCTCCGCTGGCGTGGCAGTTCAAACATTGGGGTAGGTTCATCTTCTTGGTTCTTTCGGTAAAGTCACGTAGAAGGGAAATAATAAAATAATAAAAATAAAACATAATAAAATAATTTTCACGACGTTTCGGCCACAACGCAAGCAGCCGTCCTCAGGTGAAGACCAGGTCTGTCCGGGAGACAGCGTCTGAATGAAACACCACCACGCTTGGAGCGTATATTTAAGCTGGGTTGGAAGGGGAAGAGCGCCTTGACAAAATAATTTGCATATCAAGAGGAATTTTGCATATTTGTGGGAAATGCAGATATGTGATTAGTACTACTTGTGAAATGCGTAGGAGGTGGGCGGGGGGTTTCAAAGTCATATTGTGCCCGTGCATTATGCAGGATTAGCAGCATCAAAGGGAGGGGATAGGGGTAGGTTTCTGAAATCTCCGCTGCCTTTGCCCAACCTGCTGTACCCTGGGTTTACCACAGGTCACGTTCGGTTGGCGGAAAGTGTGGATAACCTCCCGCCGCCCCCAGGACGTCTGGCCAGCGTGGGAGATCAGGCATAATTGGCTTTCTAAGTTGCACCTTTACCAATATTTGAAGAAAAAAAGAGAACATTTTCACAATTGGCTGATGAGAACCGTGATTTAGTTTAAAAGAAAATTTGGCCAAAATGCTGAAATGTACTGCGCTTATTGAATTACAACGAGAGACCAGTTGCTAATCGCAGTTTATTTTGTGTAGCATTTAAAAAAAATCCGCTCCTGAACAAAAAGCGATTAATCTCTTTGTGGAATAATTGCTTCGCTGGGAGTGCACATCTCTTCTGTATATATATTTTTAATTCCTCGTCAAACAGGTATTGTGCATGCTGGGATGCCGGCACACATGCCGACTCCCACATAGGTTCTGGTCGTTCATGAGGCCAGGATTTTTATTTATTTGCATTTTTCCTTGTCTATTTCGTGCGGCCGTAACTTATTGTCCGCACAAGCCGAGACGGATGAGCCGTAAAAAAAAAAAAAATCCTTTCCTGCGTGCGTCGCAGGACAGGGCAGCTCCCCCCCCCCACCACCACCCCCCCCCCCCCCCCCTCGGAGGTTTTGGAGCCCCGTGTGGCTCTGGCTTCCCTTCTCTTTTCAGTGCGAGCGCCGCCGCTGCCACCAGCCGTGTCGGCTTCTTGCTCAAGGGCAGCGCTGGCAAAGCTGCGATTGTGGCGCAGCTGCTGGGACGAGCCTCTCTCGCCGCGTGCGCGTGCGCTTGCATACAAACGTGGGGAGCGGTGGCGCAGCGGTTAGCGCTGCGCTGCGCTATGAACCCGGCGACCCGGGTTCCATTCCCGCTCAAAGAGCAACACCGGTGACGATTATCTGAACCGGTCCTGGGCCTCCCCTAGGGTCGACTCAGCCTCAAATGAGTACCTGGTGCGGTGTGTAAACATCGCTACTGCGGAGACAAAGGCGGCCGGGCGTGGTGCTGGCCACCCACCTCCTCGTGTACCGTTCCGGCCTTAATAGGTGCTCGCTAACAGCACTTGCCCCTACAGTCTTTTAAGTCTACACGGGGGGATCTTTCTCTTTGTTTTGCATGCAAACAACTGAGCACACATGTGGTATTACACGGGGGGGGGGGGGGGGGGGCGTGGATTATACAAATATTTGCACTCACCGGCAAGTGGCTTAATGAAGGAAGGCACGATAATGTGTGGCGTTCCAGCGTGGACAATTGCGGCGAGCGACCTCATTCATTCCCCCAGGCACGAATTGTTCAGTCCCGGGTTAATGCGTTCCCTGTTTCCACATGCAGAGTGCATTTACACAATACCTACGAGCGTAACATCAGCAGCCATGAGCAATCCACTGCTGGATCAATGCTTCTCCAAGCCTCCACCTCTTATAATAATAATCAAAATGTATAAAGCGCCCCTTAAGCAATCGTTTTCTGGGCACCGTGCATGGAAAGAGGGAAATAGTTTAACGTCAACTCAGGAAAGAAGAATAAGTGAGAATGACGTTTGAAATTAACTCAAGAGAGAGAGAGATACATTTTAAACGGATAACGTTTTTCGTAGAGATTTGAAGATTTGTCCTGTCTCGGAAGCCCTAACCTCGAAGGGCAATGAGTTCTAGAGTTTAGGTGATCTTGCAATGCAGCAATCCAATCCAGCTCCTGCAAGTGAACGGATTTCATCGCTCCATCTCCTCGACAGGTGCTCTAGACGCCCCATTGGCTGCCCATTGGCTGCATTCCATTCTTCGGCTGCCACTCCATTATTGTTCTTGACCATCGTCCGTCATGCCCATGCCCACTTTACTTAACACTTTGGATGTCATTCGTCACTGTTATATAAGAAAAGAGCTTGTTTGCCCGTCCAAGGACGGGTGTATATTGCAGTACATCTGAAATATTCAATTGAAAAATTGTTCAGCTCATGATTATTAATGAGGGATGGGGGGGTTGCCCCATGTGGAGTGACGTCACCCGCTAATGGTTATTGGGGAGAGGTGCGACATGTGGAGTGACGTCACCCCCTCATGGTTATTGGGGAGGGGTGCGGAATGTGGAGTGACGTCACCCGCTAATGGTTATTGTGGAGGGGTGCGGAATGTGGAGTGACGTCACCCGCTCATGATTATTGTTGAGGGGTGCGGCATGTGGAGTGACGTCACCCGCTCATGATTATTAATGAGGGGATGGGTTCTGCAATCTGGAGTGCGCGACCTTCTTGTGCGTTAGTGTAAATTTCTACGGGGGCATGAATATTAATGAAGGGGGGGGGGGGGCTCTTTTGCAGTGACGTCACGCAACGGATGTAGCACTGTGCTGCGTAGATTAACTTTCTACCGTCACTTTCTGTAAAGAAACGTCATATTTGAAGCGAGTTGCGTCGTAAATTGTTTAATTCAGCTCGACCTTCTGCGTTACTGTAAAAATCCACCCGCTCATGAATATTAATGAGGGGGGTGGGCCTCATGTGGAGTGGCGTCACGCGCGGGACGGACAGACATTTTTGGGTGATTATCGTAGGTAATAATATCCGTGCCATGTACAGGGACTCCTCTACTTACGAACGAGTTAGGTTCCAGAGGTTACTGTTCGTAAGTCGATTCGTTCATAAGTCCAACTTTACTGTCGATTCCAAACGTGTTGTACGGCATGTACACTAAACATGGGGAATGGCTTTAAACGTTGTATAATCTCCTGTAGATGTATATGCCACTGGTTTCCACGTTCTGTAGATGCCACTGGTTCTTCACGTTCTGCAGATGTAGATGCCACTGGTTTCCACGTTCTGTAGATGCCACTGGTTCTTCACGTTCTGCAGATGTAGATGCCACTGGTTCTTCATGTTCTGCAGATGTAGATGCCACTGGTTCTTCATATTCTGCAGATGTAGATGCCACTGGTTCTTCACGTTCTGCAGATGTAGATGCCACTGGTTCTTCACGTTCTGCAGATGTAGATACCACTGGTTCTTCATATTCTACAGATGTAGATGCCACTGGTTCTTCATATTCTGCAGATGTAGATGCCACTGGTTCTTCATATTCTACAGATGTAGATGCCACTGGTTCTTCATATTCTGCAGATGTAGATGCCACTGGTTCTTCATATTCTGCAGATGTAGATGCCACTGGTTCTTCACGTTCTGCAGATGTAGGTGCCACTGGTTCTTCACGTTCTGCAGATGTAGATGCCACTGGTTCTTCACGTTCTGCAGATGTAGATGCCACTGGTTCTTCACGTTCTGCAGATGTAGATGCCACTGGTTCTTCACGTTCTGTAGATGTAGATGCCACTGGTTCTTCATATTCTGCAGATGTAGGTGCCACTGGTTCTTCACGTTCTGCAGATGTAGATGCCACTGGTTCTTCACGTTCTGCAGATGTAGGTGCCACTGGTTCTTCACGTTCTGCAGATGTAGATGCCACTGGTTCTTCACGTTCTGCAGATGTAGGTGCCACTGGTTCTTCACGTTCTGCAGATGTAGATGCCACTGGTTCTTCACGTTCTGCAGATGTAGGTGCCACTGGTTCTTCACGTTCTGCAGATGTAGATGCCACTGGTTCTTCATATTCTGCAGATGTAGATGCCACTGGTTCTTCACGTTCTGCAGATGTAGGTGCCACTGGATCTTCACGTTCTGCAGATGTAGATGCCACTGGTTCTTCATGTTCTGCAGATGTAGATGCCACTGGTTCTTCACGTTCTGCAGATGTAGGTGCCACTGGTTCTTCACGTTCTGCAGATGTAGATGCCACTGGTTCTTCATATTCTGCAGATGTAGATGCCACTGGTTCTTCATGTTCTGCAGATGTAGATGCCACTGGTTCTTCACGTTCTGCAGATGTAGGTGCCACTGGTTCTTCACGTTCTGCAGATGTAGATGCCACTGGTTCTTCATGTTCTGCAGATGTAGATGCCACTGGTTCTTCACGTTCTGCAGATGTAGATGCCACCGCCGCCATCTATTGCACGGCGGTTGAACTTACGACTCTCGGTCCGAACAGGCAACTGGACATACGGACAGGTTTGTTCGTATCTCTGGAAGTTCGTCAGTCGAATGTTCGTAAGTAGAGGAGTCCCTGTATGCCCATACGTGGACTGTGTAATTCCTGTATGTGTAGAGATGAAAAACATCACCATTACGTCTGCTGGGCTATTGGGGCAAGCTCTATTAGTAGTCAACTCTGTTAAAGTCTTAGGGGGCATAGAATATGATTTTGTGCCCAGCAACTTAACTGGCTTCCTTTGCCTCCCCATAGTGCTGATGGTGACACATTGCACCAGGTACTCAATTTGAGGCTGAGTCAATCCTAGGGGAGGCCCAGGACCGGTTCAGATATTCGTCACTTGTGTTGGCCATGAGCGGGAATCGAACTCGGATCGTCGCTCTCTGCAGTAATTACGCACAACAACAACAACAACAACAACCGCCATTCGCCACTAAGTGGTGGTGACGTCACCACGATGCTTGTGCCAGGCCAAGTGCACGCACACATGGACACATGCATGCACTGCCTAAATCAAACCTAAGAGCAACGATGCAATCTGGTGCATGTCTACAGATCTGCTTCCAAAACGTACCCTTTACAGTGAAATACTCGTATAGATAAATGAATGTAAATGCATTGAATTGAATATAAGGCATGACCGGTGATTTTTTGTTTTTGTTATACGCATTTTATAATTAGCTCACGATGCAAATCTGCCCGGAGTGAATGCAGAATTTGTCCCAGCAATAATACTTGCGGTGAAGCGCCGGGAATATTAATTTTTTGCTTTGTGCATGTACCCATCATACGTAAATGTGAAGAGAAAAAAAAAACCACGGCGTTTGTGAGTACGCGCGCGTGTGCACGCACGCGCACCTGACCCTCGGCGCGCGGCTGCACGTGGACGTGCCGTGTGGATGCCCATCGCCGCGCTGCTCCTGCCGCCGCGACGTTTGTCTAGCCCTGCTGCGACCGTGCTGGCGGTTACCTACCACCGTGTGACCGCGCGCTCTCTCGTCTTTGCGCGTGTGCGCGTGTGCGCGCGTGCTACCGCGTGTTCCCGCGCGTGTCCCTCCCCTGCTGGATGCTGACGAATGGTTTGTTTTTGAAGGAGGCACATCATGGCCGTTGTGTTTCATTTGGTACCGACACCTCTAGCCTGTTTCCTTTGAGGCGGGCAACTTTGCCGATTGCTTCCCCGATTCCTGCGTAAAACGCAGCAGGCCTTTCGTCCGGCATGGGAATGATTGAAACACGAAGAACCAGGTGCTACACCATAGGGGAATGACCACCACCGTCCCCCACCCACCCCAATTCTTTTACACGCTCGGAGGGTAGAGAGAGAGAGAGTGTGTGTGTGTGTGTATTTGGTGATTTTTGTCATCTGCCAGTCATCTCAGCCAGTCAACCAACGGCACCTGGGGTCTGTCCCATGAACTGCTGCCCGCGAGTGTTCCACACTTCACGTTGCCTCAAGTTGCACCTGACCTGGGCACAAGCGACGGGGCAGATGGCAGCCGTTGTTGTTTTTTTCGTCCCACTTAAATGATGCGGAATGAAATTTTTTCGTCATCAAATATCGAGGGTTTATTTACTATTTTTACTTTTGAGAGCCGCAGCCTGAGAGACTTTTAATGAAAATTTTTGCTTTTTTTTTTCAAAATCTTGTTTCTCCAGAAAAGCAGCCACTGATCTCAAACATTTCACGAAGGTAGTCAGAACTGCTCAAATTGCATGCAGTGAAATAACTTCATGACATCGAGATAATCCTTTTAAATGCAATGTCCGAGACCAAATTGGTGAAAATGTATTATTTGCGATCAAAGTAAAAAATATACAACTCAACGTAATATCTGAAATAGTTTAACATTTAAATAACTCTTAACCACCATAAATAACCACCATGATAGTAACGTAATGGCTGTAAACAAATGAACTGCATTAGCATCCGTGCTCATGATGTCAAGAAGAACATGTCAGCCATGAGCACAGTTGTTTGAATGAATGTCTTTTTACTCTCTAGCTGCCTTTGGTAAATGTTTACCTGCCCTTTTGGTTAATCACCTGTGTAATTTCATTTGCTGGCCCGGATGTAATTGTTCAGCAATGCTTGCTTGCTCGCCACACGAGTTAAAGTTCAATGTTTTGCTCTCCTCGGCAAACTCGTCTCCCGATACAACCCCGAGCCAGCTTAAGAAATTACACATTCCTGTGACACGCGGGGGGGGGGGGGGGGAGCGACCAGTCTCTCCAGGGAATCCTAGTTTGTTGTCTTCACGAAAAAAAAAGTATAAATCAAGCTTAAAGTGGATTTCCTCCAACGTGAGCTTGGAACTACCCCTCATTCAGGCCATTTGTGTAAAATCCCACGCTCATCTTCTTGGTTCTTTCGGTAAAGTCACGTAGAAGGGAAATAATAAAATAATAAAAATAAAACATAATAAAATACAATTCTCACGACGTTTCGGCCACAACGCAAGCAGCCGTCCGCAGGTGAAGAACAGGTCTGTCGGAAAGCCAGCGTCTGAATGACGACAGACCTGTTCTTCACCTGAGGCCGAAACGTCGTGAGAATTGTATTTCATTATGTTTTATTTGTATTATTTTATTATTTTTCTTTTACGTGACTTTACCGAAAGAACCAAGAAGATGAATCCCTGCAGTCACGAAAGCTTTAAATCGAAAAAAAATCCCACGCTCAATTCTGGAGGCACTCGTCACCACCAAGGGCGGCCACTGTTGACTTCCCACAAAAGTCGTACTCACTGTGGTGATTGGCGCGTCTGCTGTAAGGACGTACAGGTCAAGTGCTGGTGTGCCGTGGTGAAGCGCCCCGCACGATGAACCCAGCAACCTGAGTTTGATTCCTGGCCATGGCTGATATCGGTGGTCCTGTGGCCTTTATCTGCACCATCCCAGAAGAATATTTGCATCGTACACAACTTCTATTGCCTTGCAGAGTACTTGCCAAACGTGGCTTTTAATTAGGATGCCCTGACTGTGTGCTTATTATGCTTTTTATTGTACTTTTAGTTGATTGTAATGTTACGTCTTTTTTTTACGTATTAATCTTATTGCTGTTTTACATTGTGTCAGTCGCTTTAAACTTGTCTTGTAAAGTGCTTTGTGTGGCATTTTATGCACGAATTATGCTGTATAAGTAAAGTTTTATTCGATGTAATACTTACTTTGTGACTGAAGCTAAAGTTACGTTCCACTCACACTGGCCTTGATGAAGATGAGAAGAAACTTTAGAGGTGAGTCTGACTCGCAACAATGCAGAGCAAAACGGGTTAAAGCTGCAGAGCAGCATCGGACACAATTTATTGTTTTGCTGCATCCCCGCCTGCCGCTTGGCCTTGGAGTGACCTTGAGGTAGTAAGCAGTGACAGCAGTGAGGGATGGGGGTACTGGGGGTGGGTGCGTAGGCCCATTGCCTTTACCCTTGAATCGGCTGCATTCGTTGCTCGGCTGATAGCCGTCGCGTCGTACGTGCGCGTGCGTGTGTGCGTGCCCGTGGAAGCGCACATGCTCCGTCGCAACCCCAGTGACCCCGGCTTAATTTTACCGGCCCACAAAGTCACCCACGGAACTCGACGTCCGCACAGTGACGTACGCCCTTTCCAAGGTCGCCCCGGCCCAAAAGTCACCACCTGTTGTAGGACTATGTCACAATCGGCGCTGGGGGTGACAAGAGTCGACCGAGCGCGCGGAACGCCGGCTGCCGCTCGCTCGCTAACAGCACTTGCCCCCCCCCCCCCCCCGCAGTTGAACCATGATCCAGGGGGTAGATGGTTGTCTTTTGCATGTAAGTGCACGCGTGTGCCGTTCGGCACAGCCCGCTGTTTACCGCTCGCCTGCCTTGGCGTGTGCGGTAATGGCCGCACTTGGGCGTCTTTGGGCACTCGTCCACGGCAGAACTGTGCCCAGAGGTCGTCCTGCACTCTCCGGAGTCCAGAGCACGCCGCTCTTAGAACTCATTCTGTTCGCTCCGCACAGTTTCTTCACCGCAGAGAGGATGTTACTTTTACGCTCTTTTGTAAAGGCAGGGTTTCGCAACTGTTGTAAGATTTTGATTTAAAGCTTTCGTGACTGCAGAGATTCATATTCTTGGTTCTTTCGGTAAAGTCACGTAGAAGGGAAATAATAAAATAATAAAAGTATAAAACTATAAAAATTCTCACGACGTTTCGACTGCAACACAAGCAATCATCATCAGGTGTGAAATCCACAGCAATAATTATTATTTTTTCACATTTTCTTGCTGTGGATTTCACACCTGATGATGATTGCTTGTGTTGCAGTCGAAACGTCGTGAGAATTGTTATTGTTTTATATTTTTATTATTTTATTATTTCCCTTCTACCTGACTTTACCGAAAGAACCAAGAATATGAGCTGTTGTAAGGTTAATATTAAAAGTAGTTGCCGAATAATTATTAATTCCCGTTACGGTCTGCGTAGCCCATAGAGTAATCCTCATTTATGTGCGCCTTACAATTCGGAAAATTAAATAGCTTTTCATGCTCATGATACGAGCTGTGTTTTGTAATAGATTTCTTTTCACCATGTACGCACATTTTTGTAACGTTAAACGCCAATGTCGAAATGTACAAGAGTAGAACGGATATCTACGAGACAGACACCAGAGGCTGGAATTGAATCACGGCCCCCAATTGAATCGCCGGCAATTCAGTCGTTACACACCTGGTGCATGGGCTGCACTTCCAAACTTCTGCGTCCCCAAAGTCAAGAAGCGTACCCGTCCATCCACTGCGTGGGGTGGTGCGTGCGGTGTTATTCTCATGGGCTCTGCAGCATGAGCTTCCGTAGAGTGGATGAGTAACTAAAACACTCGCAAGGAAGTCTTTGTGACAGAACCCTGACCGTCACCTCTGATTGCAGTAGAGCGTGGCCTAGAGTTATGTTCACTACTAGTTTATTACCATCGCCGTCACAATTAAACCTTTTAGATTTGCGTAGATGTTTTTTTTTTTACAAAATGCGAGCGAAAGAGACAGTTGTAAAATGCAGCTAATCGGCTTACAATCAGGTTTTCGTTCGCTATCACGATATATAGTAATTATTTATTGTCCTGTATGTGTATGCCACTACAAAGTCTATACATGTGTTGTATACCACTGTCGAGTCTAAATGGTAGTAGTAAGTTAAATGATTAATTGGCGAATCGCCTCACAAAGGGCTTTAAGCCCAACATCTCAAATGCAGTTTGCGCAATCTGAAAAGAAAGATTCACCGTCTTGCACCGCGAATGGCTTCGTCCTCGGCAGCAAAAAACGAAATGCTAATTGGTTTTTTTTTCGTCTTTAGTATTTTATTAAGAAATGTCTCATCGCCCATGCTCAGCTGTCCCAAATCACTCCTGAGAATGGGCTCGATAACCTTTAGTGGCCAACTGCAAGAGAGGCGGACCGATAGCTATAATCAGGATTGAATAGCCACTCTTGTAGAGCCCATGCTATCTTAATAGCTCTGTAAAAAAATGTATTATTACGCGGAAAAAATTCCACGAAACCGAATACAAAGAAGTGTATCGCCTCATCGTGCGCTCATAATTCTTTTTTTTGTATTTTAGTGGGATTTTTTTTTTTATAATAAATTTCCAAGCAACTTCAACAGATAGGGGTGGGGTTCCGGGGACGGTGGGGGATGGTAGGGGGGGAATATAAAAAAAATGAAATGACATGGTACACTTGACTATGAACAGAATGTTGATTTGAAGCTTTCGTGACTGCAGGAATCCATACTCTTTGGTTCTTTCGATCAAGTCACGTAGGTAGAAAATAAAATAAATCACGATATAAACAGTAAAACCTTGGATTGCGAGCACAATTCGTTCTGGAAACGTGTTTGTAATCCAAAGCACTCGTATATCAGTTGTGATCTCGTGACGCTCGGCAGACAAAGCGTATACACGTACTACTCGTATTGCAAGACCTCGCTCGTTTATCAAATGAATATTTTTTTACAAATTTTGCTCGTCTTGCAAAACACTCGCAGACCAAGTTACTTGCAATCCAACGTTTTACTGTATACTCTTTCCGCCTGAGGACGACCGCTTGTGTTGCGATCGAAACGTCGTGATTTATTTGATTTGATACACCTACGTGACTTCACCGAAAGAACCAAAGAGTATGAACAGAATCACACAATTGGTGGCAGCTAGGAATGGTTACAGCGTTGTGGGTCGGTGGGTGTGTGGTTGGCTGTGGGGGTGGTGGTGGTGGGGCGAGGGGGGGGGGCGGTTGACAGAGCAAGTGACGAGACGTCGTGACGGGAGAGAAGCAGAACTAATGAAGGGGCACGACTCGGGGCGATGCCCTCTGCTGCGGCGGCAGGGCCAGAGGGCAGGGCCCTTGCACGGTGACCCGTGTCGCGCGGATGTCGGCCCCGGCTTGTGGGACGACATTCGCGGCTTCTCTGCCACTATTTTTAGCATCCTTCCCATAGGCTTCAGAGAGAGAGAGTGAGTGAGACATGGGGGTTACATGGGTCCAGGAGATGACACGTTGGTATCTGGTGGAGGAGGAAGGAGGGGGGGATCTATGTTTGTTGCTAAGGCTGTCCCTTCCCCGTACTACCACTCACGGGCCGAGCATATTCATGAGCGGTTATAATGAATAATGCATATGATGTTAATAATTGGCCCAGATACATGAGAACACAATTTGAATACATTCGTTTGTACTGATTGATATCTACTTTGAATCTGACTGGTTGTTCCTGTGAGGTCATGACACCTGTTCTAAGGAGCTGGGTGAGGGGACGCGGTTATTCCGCGTAGTGGATTTTATTGTGATCTACCCCGAGCTTGTGCCGAAGATGCTTTGCGTCGTTCAAGTGAGACATCGCGTCGCATTGCTAAATATCGGTGTGAGAATTTTTTCTATAGCTTTCCAAGTGACCTGAAACAACAAATACATTGTTTTTGACCGTGTTAAATGCGTTCTACACGTGACACCATTTAATTCATCTTCTTGGTTCTTTCGGTAAAGTCACGTAGAATGGAAATAATAAAATAATAAAAATAAAACATATTAAAATAATTCTCACGACGTTTCGGCCACAACGCAAGCAGCCGTCCTCAGGTGAAGACCAGGTCTGTCGGGGAGACAAGCAGCCGTCCTCAGGTGAAGACCAGGTCTGTCGGGGAGACAGTGACCTGGTCTTCACCTGAGGACGGATGCTTGCGTTGTGGCCGAAACGTCGTGGGAATTATTTTATTATGTTTTATTTTTATTCGTTTATTATTTCCATTCTACGTGACTTTACCGAAATAACCAAGAAGATGAATCCCTGCAGTCACGAAAGCTTTAAATCACCATTTAATTCCTTTGACTAGTGTGCCGATAGTTGAGACCAAGAGTTCAGAAGTACTCAAACTTAACTCCGTTTGCCCTCTGTTGAATGTCTGCCCGGTGTGTGGGGCCATGCTGGGCTTCCCTGTATGAAAAACATTTCCCCATTAAAATACCCAGCACATGGCTGATGGCGATTACTGCTACATTGTGTGTATTACAAAAACAAACTCCAGCCCATTATGCCCTGACCTTGTGCTAATGGTGAAAGCAATGATGACTGCTCTGTATTCACACAGGGAATGCGTATTTACGTGTTAAAAGGCACGATTAACATTTAAGTATTGTTTTTAGCAGTAATGGTAGATGAGCATCTTTAGAGCAGTGTCATAAATGCAGTGTAGTGTCATGTTCAATTAAATAAATTGTCATCATAACAGTCTTTATCACATACTCTCGATCATACCACCATTCTCATATCTCCATATATATAAAAGGCAAAGTTGTGAATGTGTGTCTGTTCAAAATGTTTAGCATACTTCCCGACATGCAACAAACTTGAAATTTGCTATGTGGGTACTTTCCAGACTGTACACTATGCAAAAAAATCTAAAATGCACTTTATTTTTTCTTTGGGGGGGGGGGGGGGGGGAGCTCAATAATGCATATTTTTTTGCACGGCAACTGAGCTGCGACGTCACATCTGTCACGTGATCCGCGCATGTGGAAGCGTAACGCATTGTAGTGTAGCGGGTAGCGCGCTGCGCTACGAACCTGGCGACCCGAGTTCGATTCCCGCTCACGGCTACCACCGGTGACGATTATTTGAACCGGTCCTGGGCCTCCCCTAGGTCGACTCAGCCTCAAACGAGTAACTGGTGTGGTGTGTGAACATCGCCACTGGGGAGACAAAGGCGGCCGGGCGTGGTGAATCCAAGTCCCGGGCGAAGCCGGGTAGTACAGCTAGTACTTTATAATAATGGACCTCTGTTGACCATACCCATTCCCATCTATATATGATCAAGAAACCTGTATTGTCACTCTCCAAGTCGGTTTGTCAGTCCCACCACTTGAGTAGTAATTGTTGTTGTGTGGTCAAGAAATGGCTTCTGTTGGACTTATTGATGATGAGCTATTTATGACTGATAATCTTTGACCTAGGTGAAAAAAAGAAAAAATGGCAATAAAAATGTTGACTACGCCAGTCTTGCGGTTTAAAAAATGTTTTAAACTTTCCTTCCATCTCCAATGTTACGAGTTGGGGGTTGGGTATAGTTTTTGTGAAATGAAGAAACAGCCGACAGTGTCAGTTGCGCCATACTTTACGATACATTTTTTTAATTATTTGAATTTTAAACCTGAAATTACTCGTAGCCAATCAGTCGAACCAAGTTAAGGTGCAGCGTATGCTCTAATAATAGAGTTGCTGTTGCCCATTTGCACTTCTCATCCAGGCTCGGCTAAAATACAAACCCCAAAGGGTATGGAACGAAGCGGCTTCTCCCGTGTGTTGTCACAGTCCCAGCGCAGGCCGTGGCCAACACGATTGTGAGAAGCCAGATTTGAGTCGAAGCGAGGGCTTTGCGAGCAGGAGCCGGGAATGAGCTGCTGGACACGGAGACCAAAGTCTGAAACGGGCGCTTGGAGTCCGCACATAAAAATCTCACGGCAGGGAGAAACATCGCACTTTGATCTTAAACTGAACCTAACAATTTTTTATTTTATTTTACCACGTAAGGCCCGCTGAGCGATAGGTAGCTCGTTTTCAGACGCGACCTGGCTAAATCACGAATGATAGCCCAACGAAGTGGGCTTATCATCACGTGGACATTGATAGCAGCCGAATACACAAAACGCATGGCGTTGATTCTAAATGTGGAGAGAAAAACCGGAGAACCTGGAAAAAAGTCCACGCGACCACGGGGAGAGAGAGAGAGATATATACATGCAAACTCCAAATATACAGCAGGCGTCAGGGTCAGGATCGAACCCATGACCCTCCTGTATACCAGGCGAGGTAGTCAACATCTCACCACCATAGCGCCCATTGGAGGACCCATCGGGGAAGCGCCGGGCACAAGAAACGGCAATCATTCACGCAAATGAATAGGAAAATAATGCAGGCACGTGACCTTCTTTAACCAAATCCATAAGTGTGCCTTCGTGAGACGAACGATAAAAGAAGTCTGCGCAGCGTGTGTGCCTGTCCCCGTGCGTGTTAGTACCTGGCTGACCTTCAGAGTGCTGTGCGCTGCAGGACGCTCACCCAAACGTATGTTACATGCTGCGTGAAGTCATTTTTATTTAATGCATCTTGAATGTATGAGTTCTTTGTCCTATCTGTAATGGAATATGACCCAGTGTCACTGCCAGGGGGCATGCAAATAAATGACATGGTGTGGATCCCAGTTGTGCTTCCTGGGAAAATATATATATATTTTAAACACGGCAGCTTTAATAAATGCATAAATATTGTAGTTGCATGTATAATAAATAAGCACCCTAAATACGCAGTTGGGTACGCGTGTCAGGCATAGAGACGATTACATCAGATGTTACAGAGCGCGTAAATGCAACGAAACATCTCAGGATGTCGTGTGGGAGGCGGGGCACATCCGATGTAGCATGAGGTTAATGAACGATGAGCAGCACGTGACCAAAGATGAGACGAGAGGGTGCGTTATGATTGATGATGGTGATGATGATGATGTTGTGAAGGTATGTGTCGCGCACATCATGAACGTGTGTCTCAATGTGCGCTCACTAAAATAGGCATGTAAACAAGCGTATATATAAATGTGACATCTAGAAATTACTAGGTTTTGTACCTTTGGTAAAAACTTGTTTTTCTATCCGTTGTCTTTTTTTTTATCATATACAGTAGAACCCCCTCCTAACGACGGTAATTTGGTTCCACGAAATCGGCCGTCAAGTGATTTGGTTGTTAAGCGAGTAGAGGAAATACACGCTGGCATCGAAAGTTTGTAATTTTTAAACCTGGAATTTAGGCAAATAAGTCTCAGTACATTTGAGAGCCCGGTTTTTATCACAGGAGGCTGCCTAGATTCGAACCCAGCATCTCAGCGGAATTGGTTCATCACGCCGTCCTTTTGAACCACCCCGGCCACCTCTTCCACTTTGCTTTTGTTTGGTGTCCCTGATCTGCGTGTGTTCTCTGATCCGTTTGTTGTACCTCTCGTTGTCTCTCGGTGTCATTCCAAGCATGCACATCCTCATGCTTACATTTTGATTTAAAGCTTTCGTGACTGCAGGGATTCATATTCTTGGTTCTTTCGGTAAAGTCACATAGAAGGGAAACAATGAAATAATAAAAATATTAAACAATAAAATGCTCAAGAAAATTAGAAATTTTCTTGCTGTGGATTTCACACCTGATGATGATTGCTTGTGTTGCAGTCGAAACGTCGTGATAATTAAAAAAAAAATATTTTTTATTATTTTATTATTTCCCTTCTACGTTAGTTTACCGAAAGAACCAAGAATATCCTCATGCTTCTTTGCATACTTTCAAACTTTTGTTCCATTTGCTTTGTCAGTGTCCATTTTTCAGATTCGTCATTCCTTTGCAGGTAATACGCACTGATTGAAAGTATTCTGTCCTACACATCATAAGGCAATCCAATAAAAAATGGTTAAATTGAGAAAACTGCAAGATGTGCCTATCTTCATGAGCCAACTTTGCGATGTAGAGTGATAAAAATTCCTGTTATATCCTGAATTTATTTCACCAATTATTAACTGTAATAAGGTGTTCATTAACTAAATCATAATAGCTTTGTATTAAAGTTATCCAATTTATGTTATGAAGATGTTTTCTTTATTACTCCCTCCCAAGACAACGAGCATACACTTTATCAACGTCACATGGATGTTTATTATTCATTAGTGATGAACTTATAGATTTTGAAAGGTTTTGCTATCCAATTTAAATTCGTAATAAGTGGCCCTTTGACATTTGTTGGAGGCGCAGAGCGCCCCTAAACTTTTGCTAAGCACCTAATACAATGCTTACAGCCTCAGCACACCCTCACAAACCCACGCACACCCACGCATACCCTTCAAAACTCACGCACACCCACGCACACTCACACACACCTTCTCAAACCCACGGACACCCTCGTAAACCCACGCGCTCCCACGCACACTCACGCACACCCTCCCAAACCCACGCACACCCACGCATACCCTCCAAAACTCACGCCCACCCACGCACACTCACACACACCCTCCCAAACCCACGCACACCCTCGTAAACCCACGCACTCCCACGCACACTCACACACACTCTCCCAAACCCACGCACACCCACGCACAGCCTCCCAAACCCACACACACCCCTAAAACCCACCGACGCTGCTAATTAGAGGAAAGGGAGGAGAGGTGGGACAAGAGGGGGCGCCACGGTGACGAGATGTTATCTCGCTCGCCTGGTCGTGCGGTCGATCTCGACCCTAACGCCTGCTCTGTATATTTGGAGTTTGTGTGTTCGCTCTCCCCCTGTGGTCGCGTGGATTTTTCTCCGGGTCCTCCAGCTTCTCCCTCCACATTTAGAATCAACTTCACGCGTTTAGAGTATTTGGCTGCTATAAATTTCCACGTAAATAAGCCACTTTGTTGAGCTGTCATTTGTGGCCAGGTCGCTTCTGAAAAATAGCTATGTAGCTCAAGGGGCTTTGCCTGGTAAAATAAAAAAAAATGGTTCGTTCAGTTTTATCGTTTAGAGACAAGAGCTCCGTCCACCACTCCGCCCGAACCTCTGAAACATCTCGCACCTCCTTCCCACACCGAAATCCCCTCGTCTGGCCAGAATTAAATACGTTAGTAATTTGAACAATTTGATGCAAATAAGAGTTTCCAATGCAAAGTTCTTGATCAATATCATGTGCAGAGCTAAATGGAGGAAAAGCCACGATCACCAAACATCTTTGAGAAAGGACACGGCACAGAGAGAGAGAGAGGCACACTTACAAAATATGTTTTTTTATTCAATTGTTGATACTTTATATTTAGTTTTAGCCTCGTGCATTACTGAAATGAAACGATGCAACCAACGAATGGGTTCATTTATTGAGTGATGCACTCCAATGCATCGTCACAGCTGGAGTGAGTTTAACCCCGTGTGTTTGTCTTGTGCAAAGTTGTTCGGGAAACACAGCGGAGTGTAATGCATCGTAAATCGATGCGCGGGGAGAAACACTACCCCTTTGCATTTCAGCGTGTCCTAATTATAAGTGCCATAAATTTAGGCTCAAACATACACGCAGAATTTACACCCACGATAGCCTCCTGGAGGATTACTAACACCGCACCACGAATCGGGACCCTTTGGCGCATTTGTGGGGATGGCATACCAATCGCCACGGCACATACCAGAGGTCACAATCGGGTACCCGATAGCCGTACCCTACCCGATACCCGGCTACCCGTACCCGTTTGCGACCCTGGTGCGGCCGGGTACGGGTAGGCCGTGAGTCACTGGTGAGTAGCCGTTTGTCACTCATTTCGGGTAGGGTACGGGTAGGGAACGGGTACCCGTACCTGACCGGGTACGGGAACGGGTACCCATTTGCGACCCTGGTGCGGCCGGGTACAGGTACGGGTAAGGAATCAAAACCCGTTTGCGACCTCTGGCACATACAGACAGCTCAGCCTGGCGTAGATGATGACATTAACGTAACCAGGTGAAATGTAGTAGGAATGGCACGTCGTCTGTAAAATCGGCCGTGCGCATTCCGTGCGGCTCAAGCCCGTCCAGCCTGTACTCGATTACTATTTACTATTTTATTTATTTTGCCAATTAAGGCCCACCGAGCTATGTAGCTCTTTTTCAGAAGTGGCTTATCACGTGGAAAATGTATAGCAGCCAAAATACTCGAAATGCATGTTTGTAAAATAAAATGAACTAGCCCCGACCACTTTCTCCCCCCCCCCCCCCCTCCAGCCTCACGTCCTTCTCGCGTCCACGCAGCGTTCTCCCTCCCCTCTCCCCCCTTGCTCCTCCCCCTTTCTTACCTATACAGTAAAACCTTGAATTGCGAGCATAATTCGTTCCGAAACGTGCTTGTAATCCAAAGCACTCGTATATCAAAGCACTCGCATATAAGTTGTGATCACGTGACGCTCGGCAGAAAAAGGGTATGCACGTACTACTCGTATTGCAAGACCTCGCTCGTTTATCAAATTAATATTTATTTTAAAAAATTGCTCGTCTTGCAAAACACTCGCAGACCAAGTTACTCGCAATCCAAGGTTTTACTGTATAACCTCTTACCACGGCAACTCTCTCTCCCACTTCAGCAAATTTTCTTGCTGTGGTTTTCCCACCTAATGACGATTGCTTGTGTTGCAATCGAAACGTCGTGATCTATTATTTTTCTCCCTACGTGACTTTACCGAAAGAACCAAAGAGTATGGTAGTTGTAACGTGAACTTCTCACATCAGAGAAGCATAATTAACTTGCACCATCTGTTCTCACGGGTTGGTTTTTGTTATTTTATCTTAATTAAAACCTTTTACACATATGTGATACATGGGTAAGTGGATCTCGCCTATGACCAAATCGCCCTCAATGTGCCAGATTTCATCAGCTCTTGGAAGCTGAACAGTCTTAAGCCTAATGCGTTGGCGTGTGCAGCAGTAGTTGCTTGCGCACAACCACGTCCACGCCGATGCTCTCGTGTACCACGTCGTTCATTCTTTAGGCCCCGTCTCCCCTCCCCCTCCCGATGCGTTCTACGTGGCACTTCGTGCCGTCTTTGAGCCCCGCCCCCCTCCCTCCCGATACGTTCCATTCATTGGCTACTACATTCTGATGAGCTCCCCCCCCCTCTCCTCCCCCCTCAACTCGCTTTTAAGGGATTACATCTTGAATCATTGCCTCACTTGATGCAGCAAATCTGGCTGTGACGGTCCCACCTGATGACGGAGACTTGTGTTGCCTCCGAAACGTCGTGATTTTTATTTATCTTAAGCCTGGTTATTAATTGGAAGGGGGATTCCCAGGGGGGATAACCACGTGCTGCGAGGTGGCAGTAGCGCAGTGGTTTCTTGAATCCATCTCCGCAGAGCTTGTGCGGGGTTTCCTCCGCTACTGCCGCTTGTTTCTGTACGCCAAATACTCCGTAATGGGATTCGCCAAACTTTCGCAAAAATTGTCTTTTGACTCAACGAGGATTTCCTATGAGTGACATGAGGATTATCTAACGGGGCCACAGCTGACATGAGGATCTCACCACTCACTGCCTTGCATGTAGCTACTATAATCACCCAGGAATGTCTGTCCTTAACGCTTGTGACGTCACTCCACATCGAACAGCCCCCCTCATTAATATTCATGAGCAGGTGACGTCCTCCAAATGGACACACCCCCCCCCCCCCCCATTATTATTACCTACTATAGTGAGCCAAGAATGTCTGTGTGCAACGCCCGTGACGTCACTCGACGTCGACTAGCCCCCTCATTAATATTCATGAGCAGGTGATGTCCTCCAAATGGACACCCCCCCCCCTCCAATTAATAATAATTAGCGGGTGACGTCACTTCACATGGGGGGTGAGGCGCCTCCTCCCCCCTCCTCGGCGTCAACTCACAACCCTCACCACAAAGGCAGAACCCTCACATCATGCGATCTCCGTAACGCTGTTGAGACATCTAAGTAAAAAGGACGTCATGATGAACAAGGGAAAAATGAAATAGGTCTGTGTCACCGCGCCCTTACAAATTGCGCGCGCATTCATGCAATGGATACCACGTCGCGGTTTGCTTTTCGCTTGCACGTTTCAGATTTACTGCAATACACCCGTCCTTGGACGGGCAAAAGGCTAGTCCTGTATTAACTAAACATGTACTGTACAAGAATGTATCATTTTATATGGGCGCCTTGTCTTCATGAATGAGCGTGGGCAGAGTTGAAAAGGTCTCATGGTGACATCACGACCTTTTTTTTCGTGATGTACAAAACTGTTCCACTTGCATTAAAATGCCGTAAAGATCACACATGCAAGAACCCCGTGATGTCAGTTCATGAAAAGGCGTTTGTGCATCGATGTTATCACCTTAATCCAACATTTTAATGACGACACAATTAAAACTTGGATTAAAAATAGCAGCTGTCCACTCGCTCCATAAAGAGCTTGCTCAGTTTTACACGCAGGCTTTCGCTACCAATGTTATCCATAATAGAGGGTTTTTTTGGGTTAGTTCGCGTAAGTGTACAATGTTCCGATTTAAAGCTTTCGTGACTGCAGGGATTCATCTTCTTGGTTCTTTCGGTGAAGTCACGTAGAATGGAAATAATAAAATAATAAAAATAAAACATAATAAAATAATTCTCACGACGTTTCGGCCACAACGCAAGCAGCCGTCCTCAGGTGGAGAACAGGTCTGTCGAGAAGACAGAGTCTGAAAGATTCAGACTCTGTCTTCTCGACAGACAGAGTCTGACAGAGTCTGAAAGATTCAGACTGTCTTCCCGACAGACCTGTTCTCCACCTGAGGACGGCTGCTTGCGTTGTGGCCGAAACGTCGTGAGAATTATTTTATGATGTTTTATTTTTATTATTTTATTATTTCCATTCTACGTGACTTTACCGAAAGAACCAAGAAGAGTGTACAATGTGTCGTACTCGAATTGCAAGCAGCTCTCGCCTGGCTAAATCAAGGGAGTCGGGCTGGGTGGTGGAGGTTAAACCAGGAGATGCTCCCAGCCGCAGACACAGCTGAGGAATTGCCCCAAGTCACCTTGGAACCAGCAGCTCTCATCCGTGTAGAGGCCCAAGTGCCTCTTCACACGATGTATCATTCCGCCATCATTTCTCATCGTGTGTTTCATTCTGTTCATTTTCCAGCTATTTGGCTGAAGGACAATTCTCCTAACACAAGGCAGGGTTGTTTTTTTTTACTTTGACATGTGAACAAGTCACTGTCATTATTATAGTTTTATTTTCAAATTCTCCTTCATTTGCCGGTAGCAATCTGCACTTGTGCGTCATGCGGCAATCGCACGGTGGAATACTCCTGAAAGTGACCTTTCGGCGTCCTTATTTTCCATCTAACAAATGACAGTCTCCTAAATGTGATCATCAGAGGTGACCGCGAGGTTCAACTCCGCTTGTGAGCAGAGTGGAGCGTGAATGGAATAAATGTGCAATGCCAAATATTGCCCCGCACCTCCGATAAGCACAGTTGGCTACGTACGGTGCGAAAGAAGTTCACATGAGAATGGTAGGCGGTATGATTTTTTTTTTGCGTATACAAACGTGTTCCCTGTCAGCGAGCAGCCCTTTTGTTTTCCAGTCATCAAAACAAAACTGTTTTGTTTTGATGACTGGAAACCAAACAAAACAAAACAGATTTGTTTTGATGACTGGAAACCAAAACAAATCAAAGCAATAAAGCAAATCTGTTGACTTATGCGAGGAGTGCGAATTACATGAGCACGGGAAGTCTGTTCTCTTTCCATAATTTTGGGTGGCATTCTACGCACTGTTGGTTTCACGCAAAAAAAATATGTCTCCCTGAACACAAAAGTGTGGCCTGGAAACAAAGAAATACCGCAGCACTCGGCATTGAAACGCGTTTTGGCCTCATGTGCAGCCAAATGTACTGAGACGTGAGGTCAGTGATCTCGTGCCTTGTGCATGTGTTGGGCTGAACAAGAACAGGATAACTTTGGAGCAAATTGGCGCGCGCGGCAATGGCATCGTTCTCGTCATTCACTCACTGCGGAAAATAATTCCGCATGAACGGCGCGTAACTCATCACAAGGACCGTCCGCTCTGCGCAAACGCTGCTGGGCAATGCCTCCTTTACTGGTCCACATGTGAAGCAACGATGAAACAGGCCGGATAAAAAAAAACATTTATATATGTGGAAATAATTACACGGTGAGTGAGATTCTGTCTCTTGTCAGGCAAGAGAATCGCAGGATGAGCGGGACACTCAATTTTTCACTGCGCCGGTTGGAAACAACTTCCATCGCATTTAGTATTCTTTCTCCTCCGAGTAACTGCACTCACACGTCGCGACCTGCCGTGGCGTGCAGTGTGGTGAGCACAACAGGGCGCTCCGCAATCCAGGGTCGCCGGTTCGATTCCATCTTTCTACATGGTAGTTAGAAAGAATTGGCAACCCCCCCCACCACCAACGCCTGCCTCTGTCCAACCAGCAGCCCCCCCCTCTCAGCCAGTCTGCATAACAAAGGCTCAGTCCTTCTATCTGGCAACAAAACTGACAGTTTTGTTGCCAGATAGAAGGGTAAAGAACCAATTATCATATTTTTACTGGCAAATGAGGTCCCCATAGTGTAAAGGCTCAGTCCTTTGTTATGTAGACTAGCCGTAGTCTCAAGCCGTACCTTACCATAATAATAAAAAGTGGGCCTGTCCTGGCCCATCCCCCCCCCCCCTCAACCAGTATATATACGGGGTAGTATCTCTTGGAATCTCTCATTTACTTGATTACAGCAAGCGTGATGTGACGGTTCCACCTGAAGACGGAAGCTTGTGTTGCCTCCGAAACGTCGGGATTTTTATTTTATTTTACTTTTATTAATTAAATTAAAAAAAATTATCTACGTGACTTTACCGAAAAAACCTAAGAATATGAATCCTTGCAGTCACGAAAGCTACAAATCTAGAAGTATAAATGGGTTCGGCTGCGTTGGTAGATTGGCAGTCTGCACGTGGTGGGGTAAAGTGTGGGTATGCCCACCTCTCCTACACGGCTGGTCAACGTGCAAGAGCAGACCGGATACTCAGTAGAGTTCGCTCCAGTAGAGGTCCTTCTGCCAGCAGTGGAGTTGGCAAGCGATTTCAGGACCGCACCTTTACCTTACACTTTCATTACGTTCTGCTTAAAGTATGGCTTTTCAGGGGATACATTCTATCGTATATATTTCTCACACATATATACATTTATATGTAAAAGTAGGTGTGGCATGATTGTCGATTGAACGGTGCACTTGCGTTTCTGTCAACTTTGCGATTTGAAACATTTACATCATGCAAAGTCCTTTTATACAAAGAAATATGAAATCGCCCTTCTCAGAGTTTTTTGTTACATTTTAAATGCGTAAGAGCACCACTCACGGGGTACTGCTTCTCCTCAAACTGCAGGCATAACATGTAAATGGCCTGTACTTACATTTCAATGGCTCGAGTAGGCACTCAATTTCACGAACAATTAAAACTGTAATGAGAACTACCAAGACGCGAATAAACTGTGCACGTGTTTGTTTGCTTTTACAACGTATTGGGCGGATACACATCGCACATCGCTTTGAAAGTAAAATGTGACTCTAGGTTACACTTAGCAGCAGAGCTTCAGATATTTAACATTCCAAGTGTCGCCGATTGAGCGCGGCGGGTCGGTTGCCTTCATTTACCACGAGGTGTGCGTTGTGGCAATGCATGCGTTGATCTTGCATCCCTGTCGGCGTGCTCGCGACGTGGTGACACGCTCAGGAGAGTTGGGAGTGAAACAGTGTTTAAACCAGGCCAGAGATTATGCACAACCCGACCAGGTTATGCCCTTGGCCCCCCCAGTTGTCAAAACATTGCTCCCTGGACAGAAGCCTCCTTTCACTCTGCTGTCCGGATCTGGAGCTGCCTCCCTGATGCACACTGTCAGTGAGATCACTGATTTTGAGTCTCCGGGCCTTCAAATGCCGAGCTCACACGTGGACGTCTCCTAACTTCACCACGCACCTTGTAGGGGACTGAGCGTTTGAGCTGCGGTGAACCAACAGTGATCGTGCTGATTAGATGTACTGATGCGTGATATGCCTGCTGTTCACAATTGCGCTCAATAAAAAAAAGAGCCCACTGAATCTTAACGGTCTCTTTTACAAAGGAGATCTTGGTCCAAAGCCACAATACCGAATTATCAAAATTACTAAATCATGAATGATGGTGTACAGAGAGAAAAGTCTGGATAAAACGGACGCGTCAGTATTAGACAGTCAGGCAATTAGGTGCAGCATGAAGTTAAACGGAAACCTAAAATGTAAGCAAAAGTACAACATTTATTTGAAACAGGAGGTAACGATCAAAAGCACTTGCTTTGGGCAGGAAATCATTGCAACATGTAAAAGGGGTGCGATATAGATACAGTATATCCATGTCTGTAAAGCATAACAGTGGAGGGAAAATATTCCGAACATATTTGGTATATAGTAGATTTCAGCTAACGCACCCGGGTATTGGATGTTGATGAACGCAACCAACCGTTTGATCTGAACATCTGATGCTGTGCTCAGGCTATGTACCCAAGCGGAGACTTTTTGCTCCTTTGCCCGAGGGCCCGGTGGATTGTTACGTTTCAACCACGTCAAGCGTCGAGCGTAGAATTAATGAGCCTATCAAAATTATTCACCGCGCAGTTAATCTATCGGCCTTGCGCGGCTTCCACGCGCGACCACGCACATCCAACAAGGGGTTGTCCCATCGGATATGTACGCTCGCAATGAAGGCTACCCTCTGGATTGACGGAGAAAACTCTAAATCAATTAGTGCCACTGCATTGTGGGGGAAAAAACACGGCACTAGCCCAATTTAGTTGCTGGCACCGGAGTTTTTTGCCCCTTAGTTCATGAAAAAGCAACTAACACCACAAGGGCTGCCAGTGTGTTCTGTGTTTTTGTAGTTGTTATTTTAACTAATTCTACAATCACTTCACCCTGAATATGTCATAGTTGTGTTGGATCTCAGGCTGAGCAGGATTGAGCATGGTTAGTGCTTGCGCGGGTGTTATAGGCATGAGATTTAGTCAATAGACTATTCCGTGAAATTGGCTGTATCTGTAGATTGAAACTGTATGTGCAAAGCTTTGAGTGTTATCCCCTCTGGGTAGTCCCCGGTTTCCTCCCACATGCCGGTCATAAATTAAATTGACCAAACATCCCCAAATGCAGGATGTCTTAAGAGTATTGAGATTCAGTGAGGCTTTCCTGTGGAATTAAATTCATCATTCTCGACCCTGAGGAAGATTTCCACGTGTTACCAATAAATACCACACAGTGATCCGATTATTGCTGCAAAAGGGCCACTGCAAAGTCAGAAACATGCAGGAGATGTACAGTCAATGAAGGGGCCTGCTGAGTAGCAGAGATTATAGTTTAAATTTTTGTGCCAAATGTCATTGGCGAAGCCAGCAAGTCATCTTCTTGGTTCTTTCGGTAAAGTCACGTAGAAGGAAAATAATAAAATAATAAAAATAAAACATAATAAAATAATTCTCACGACGTTTCGGCTACAACGCAAGCAGCCGTCCTCAGGTGAAGAATGAGACACTGCCAAGCTTGGAGCGTTTATATAAGCTGGGTTGGAGGGGGAAGAAGAGCGCCTTGACAAAATAATTTGCATATCAAGAGGGATTTAGCATATTTATGGGAATGCGTAGGAGGTGGGCGGGGGGTTTCAAAGTCATATTATGCCTATGTATTATGCAGGATTAGCAGCATCAAAGGGAGGGGGTAGGGGGTAGCATTAGAATTTCCGCTGGCCTCTTTGTCACATTACAACTGGACCAATGAAAACCTCCAATATTAGAACGCTGACCTTTGAGGGTGACCATTCGTAGGTTCTCTATGAAATTCGTGGCCTTTTCATATTTTGGAGGCAGAAAATGAGAGCCAGTTAAAATGTAATAATCTTTATGACAAACAGTTCGATTATTATTGTCAATATGGCCTTCATGAGCCCTTTACAAATTTTAAGTTGACACGTGCCCAATCAGGTTATGCGAACGTTGACATTTTCACATTTACATGCTGTCGATTCAAACTTTTCTTCGCCACCGTCTGCTGCAAAGCAGTAATTGTTACGGCCGGAGCGTTTAAATAAATTCTGATATTCTGTTTACGTTCGAAGATAATCGCTAACGGCGGATCTTTCGCCGGTGCTTTCTTTTGCCGTGGTAAAATGCGAGGGGGAAAAAATTAACCCGTAAAAACAAAGTTTTTCACTATAAATCCTTTATATGCGTGGCGGCTAGAGTCCTCTCGTCCTCTGGCTTGAGATGGCTGCCACCTATGGGTCAGATGATTTCCTGCCACCATTAAGCAATTGGTAATTAAATATAATTTATTTTTCCTAAAAAGTGTAAAATTTTGGAAAAAAAATTTCACGAAAATTAATTGTTACGCACAACGAGTCTGTGTGGAAAATGTCAGCTCGATTGGATCACGGGAAGTGGGTTAAAAAACGACCGAAAGATTTGCACGGTCGTAAGCGCGCAAGCAAGCAAGCATGCGAACTTAATATAAAGGATTTAAAAATGGCTACCCAGCGGCTCAGCTTCCTTGGCCGAAGCCACTGGTTTTGGTGGCATCATCGCTTACACAGGTGCCTGCTGGCATCGCTCGCACCCCTGCGCGCAGTAGAATTAGTGGCAGCGAGCAGCACTAGATAACACCGGCAAGCTGGCTTTAAGTGTCGTCATCATTATTGGCCGTTTGGCGTAGCCCATCACATCCTGACGGTGTAATTTATTTACCCGTTATAGCTCGGGATATAATCGTCATGCATACATTTGATCGTAGTGCATATTTTTATTTTGTAAGCTTCGTTTCTTTGGAAATGCAGCTTCAAAGCTGTGTTTCCCTGTTTACGTGAGCATTTATGCGGAACACATGTTAGTAAGTAGGTCCACAGAGTCGCATATGTCTCGTTTACAACAGCAGCAGGGATGTTAAACTCCCGCACGCAAATAAATCATTGTTTGAATTTCCTCATAGATTTAGGGACCTGTGGTAGAATTTAACCCTGAAGGCGAGGGCTCCACCCTTGCCTGAATTAAAAGTGCCTGAGGTCTTTTTTGCCTGAGGGATATGGGGACGTTTGGCTTTATGGCTCCCACCTCCTATAAGCCACTGTTCACATACATATTATAATTACTCATTTAGCCAGAAAAAGCACACTTGGTCTGAAAAGCATCTTTTTTTTCAAGAGCGCCCTTGATTGAGATGTTTTGCCAATTATATTCTATGCTTTAAAGTTTAAAGCTATGGGAGGAGGAAACGGAAGAATATTTGAGGAAACTCAAGCAGAACAAACTCAACACAGAAAAGTGCCCGAGTCGAGAATTGAACCCAGGTCCTTCTTGCTCTCTGGCACAAGTGTTATCTTGACGCCCGGCTTTAATGTTGCGATAGAGCAAGACAATACTTGTTAACAGGAAGTAGTATACAACGTGACTCAGGCACAACTAAAACAAATCACCATGATCGTCATTAACACTGCCTTATGATGGACGTTTCGGGAAAAGGTCCTTCATAGCATTCATGGCTCTATAGTAAATAGATTTCTTTAACCTTACGTCCTCCTCTTGACACTCGGATCTGTTGATTGAGCGAATTGACCTCGTGACCTTAGTGGTTAGACACGCCTCCGTGTCACTATTGTTAGTTTTCATTCTTAACTTTAGTTCAGTATATTTTAAGCGACACACACGGTGTGATTTTATAAACGAGACATCCAGTGGCCAATACAGTAAAACCTTGGATTGCGAGCATAATTCGTTCCGGAAACGTGTTTGTAATCCAAAGCACTCGTATATCAGTTGTGATCACGTGACGCTCGGCAGACAAAGTGTATACGCGTACTACTCGTATTGCAAGAACTCGCTCGTTTATCAAATTAATATTTATTTACAAATTTTGCTCGTCTTGCTAAACACTCGCAGACCAAGTTAGTCGCGATCCAAGGTTTTACTGTACCTATTTTTTCCAACTGCGGAAAAATACATGAGCACAACATATAAAACCAGCTTCACACTCTTTATATAAATTAACTGTTCTCCAGCGCCTGACCCACGAACGGAGTTCCGCCTTCTCAATGCTAACCGACCAATGGCCAACGGCAGAGTGTACGCCAGGCTCGGTTAAACACATCCATGATAGCAGTTTGGATTTAGACTTAATGGCGAAACAATTATAGGTAAGGAAAGAGCTCGCTAAGAAGATGCGCCCTCAAACCGTAGTCATTTTATCTCTGGACATTTCTACTGCCAATCCCGAGACCTTTCATTCCTGCCTTTCCACGCGCCAGAATTATCGGGTTACCTGCTAGTTCAGGAGGTCTTCATGATGTGCACGCTGTGTCCTGGTCTGCAGTGAATGTTAAGTGGCCACTCTATCTTTGTAAACGTAGGTGGACTCATCGCCTCCCCCTGACCCCCCCCTCTCCTCCTCACTTCTCTCTCACAGGGAGTGGCCAAGAGAGTGAGGAGGGGTCAGATGGAGGGGATTAGACCTCGTATCTCTAGAAAGACAGAGACAGTCAAGATTGGCTACTAAGTTTATATTCCCTGCAGGAGAGGACAGCCGTGTGCACCATGAAGACCCGAATGGTTATCTCGAGAGAACTGCACGAGTGGACTGGCAGAAATCACGGGTCTCGGAATCGACACATTGGCACGGCTGAGGCTGTGACCCCATTGCTTATTATAATCACGCGGTGCACGATGTCCAATTCAATGCGTATTCATCAAACGCCACTTAACGTAACGCCATGCATGTCTTGAGATACGCACGCATGCACAAGACACAGTAATGTCAATGTACTGCTGGATGAAGGCCTCAACAGGTGGGATTGGTCCTGGGTGCTCGGGGTTGGCTGTCGAAACACGAGGCTCAGTGTGGTACTTTCTGATCGGTCATCTGTCCGACCGTGCTATCAATCGATGTCGGATCAAGAGTGTGCGGGTGCTGCGTAGACGCACACGTACATTGACACACTGCTGCGTAGACGCACACGTACATTGACACACTGCTGCGTAGACGCACACGTATATTGACACACTGCTGCATAGATGCACACGTACATTGACACATTGCTGCGTAGACGCACACGTACATTGACACATTGCTGCATAGACGTACACGTACATTGACACACTGCTGCGTAGACGCACACGTACATTGACACACTGCTGCGTAGACGCACACGTATATTGACATACTGCTGCGTAGACACACACGTACATTGACACACTGCTGCGTAGACGCACACGTACATTGACACACTGCTGCATAGACGCACACGTACATTGACACACTGCTGCGTAGACGCACACGTATATTGACATACTGCTGCGTAGACGCACACGTACATTGACACACTGGTGGTACGCTACTGCTGCTGCTGCTGCGAGTCACCCTCAAGTTGTTGAAAGCAAAACTGCGCACGGCCCATCCCCTGTTGGCGAAGCGCCATTGATTGTGCTCATTGTCATGAACTGCAGACGATAAATGTCTCTTTTTTTCGTGCCGCCTGTGGCCCCGCGTCCGCGCGCAGCGCAGGGGAACTGATGCGCTGGGGTTTATGTGGCCAGTGATTTCACGTTACCTGAGGGAGAGCGAGGTTATTTATATCACCGCGGCAGAGGCCCGGGCTCGCACGTGGAAATGTGTCCTGTGCTGGAGACGCGCCGTGAAGCCAAGCGAACAACGCATTGGCTGGGGACATTCTCCCTCCTTTCGCTCAAATTAAATGAGATTATTTTTTTACAGAGAGAACAGGCCGTCTGATTTGTTCAATAATGGAAAAACTGTACTCGCGTAGAACGTCTTACGTAAATTGTTGTTGCTGTCATTATTATTAGACTCATGTATACAAAATGCATTTTGACTTACATAACACCAAATTCACGTGTGGGGAATGATGGCGTAGCTTGCAGCACACGGAGCAGTGAACCCTTTGATCTGAGCGCCATTAGTGGCCACGGCTAAAACCAGCGATATCTTACCAGTCCTAGGCCATCTCGTCATCCTACCTCCACTGACCACTGTGGTGAAGTATGGTCAGACAACTCCCGGGACCAATCCCATATGTTAAAGTCTTCATCCAGCAGTACATTGGCAAAAGGGGCTGTGAATTGCTATTTATTATGCGTGCGTATCTCGAGACATGCATTGCGTTATGTTAAGTGGCGTTTGATGAATATACATCGGACATCTTGCACCGAGTTGTTATCATAAGCAATGGGGTTACATGCTCAGCCGTGATAATGTCTCGATGGTAACTGGAAAATTATGTAACAATGTAAATGATAAATCCCAATAATAATAATAATTTCCTGCTTTATCCTGCAAGGTGTTTATGTTTGTGCCAACCTTATTATATGTCATCTTGTCATGCTAGAACTGCATTTAGATGTACCTCTGGGTTTTTTGGCCGTGTAAAATAAAATAAAAATGTATACCCTCCTGCATGAATGCATGCACACACACACACACACAGAATTATCATTTTCCCAATGTGTAGGGGCAGAGAAACTAATATCACAATACACAGTGCTATGTACAGTGTATGAAATACCTCACCATGCATTTTTCTGAAGAGTCAATCTCCCCATACAGGGGCTTACAGCTGTGGATGCCCCAAGGTGACTTGGGCCCATTCCTCAGCCTAGGCTGCGGCTGGGAACGTCTCCTGGTGTAACCTCTACCCCCGGCGTGACCCCTCGCAGCCCACAACCATCTCAGCGATGATCTTTACCTCCCTGCCCCGCTTCGACCAAACGGGTTGCGCTACCCACCTTGTGTAGTAGCCACGGCGTAATTAACTTGCGAGAAAATTGAATTCACCGTCGTTTGTTTAACCGGGTCAAGAGCCCATTAGGAGTGTGTCTTTTGTAACGGAAGCCTCCTAGACCATGGTTGCATGTGGGCGGCTATTAATTTAATACATTTCTGCGGCTGGTAATGTTCAAAATATTCTAGTTGGGTGGTGCAACGGCCGAATATAAGGGTATAAATATGGCTTTTGTGTGTGCAAAAATTCCATTTACAAGTCCGTTGCTGTAGAAATGCTATAAAATCGGATTAGCGCTGCCACGTGTACATTGCACGTGTGCACGAACGCCCTTCCGTTCACACGTAATGTTGTAATCATACACACCTATCACACTATTTTCTTTTGTACAGTCGGAGTACAAAGGTATTTCTAATTCTGCGTTGGCATGTATAGTGGTGGTGCGTTAATGAAAAGCCAGATACAAAATACAGATTCGTTTTTGTACAGATGCAGTATTCAAATACACAACGTTAAACTGTCAACACGGATGAAAGGGGGGGGGGGGATTGCGATTGTGTATTCACGTAATTAATGTATGAACTGCACTTGTTTGTTCATTGCTGTACACTCATTTAAACGAGCAGCTGGGAAAGAAAAAAAACCCAAAAGAAGGCTGTGATGAATGCATGCGTGATATAATGATGCCTGGCCCTGCCGTTTCGTAATTGAGTCAATGATGTGATCAATAGGTACAAGAGTAAATCAATTTGTGGCCATTGTTGTCATTGTTGATTTTGATCATCTTGTTTTCCACTGCAACGTGTTGTTAAAAACACAAAAGATAGATAACAAAGAGAATTGCATCAATATAAATTTGTTAAATCATTGATGCCGAAGCTTGCGCGTTGTACATTCTGGGTGGGCCTGGTGCATTGCTTTAGAAGTCATGAAAATGAAACTTATGGTGGTGCCTCGTGAGTGGAATAATACACAAAGCTAACATGAACCCAAATGCATGAGAAATCAACAGCAGTGCCATGTTTGTTACTGCCACTCATCTCTCAAGCATTGGCTTTCATCCGCTCTATTTATACTCACAGAGTCTCTATAAATAGCGGAGCGGAGTTAACGCCGTAAGCGCGGTAGTAGGAGCTTCCGTAGCACGGCACGACGATGAGAAGAAACGGCCCGAATATTCTGTCGTTGGTGACGTTTTTCGCCACAAACCTGCTGCGGGCCGTGCGCGACAGTGTCGCGTATGCCGTGAGCTTTCTCCCGCGATGGTTGAGTTCGGTTTTGAGCCGATGCCAGACAGTGGCGGGCGAGAAGCCGCCTCATGTGCCCGAGTGCAGCGTGCTGCGTCTCGACACTAAAGTCTACACGTCCGACGACGACGACACGGCGGGGGATGGCTTGGACTTGGTCGACGTCCTGGCTTCCCGCCGGCGTTTCAGGCTGCGCAGGGACAGGCTTTGCGAGCACAGCGAGTACTTCAGGGCCCTGTTCAGGTCCCGCATGCAGGAGAACGAGGAGAGGACGGTGGACCTCAGCTCTGTGCCGTGCGAGATCCTCGAGCCCATCCTGGACTTCGTGCACGACGGCCGCTTGGCGCTGCTGACGCCCGACATCGTGTGCGAGTGCATCGAGACCGCAAACTACCTGGTCATGCCCGGGTTGCTGAAGGAGTGCGGCGCGTACGCACGCGGAATTCTCGACCGCCGGAACTGCTGGTCCTTTCTGGAGTTTGCCGAGTCGATCGCTTGCGAGGAAGCCCTGGCAGCTGCCTACTCGTATTTGAGCAGCAACTTTCTTGAGCTGGGCAACATCGGCAAGCGCCTCCCGCCCGAGAAGGTGGAGAAGATCCGAAGGCTGCGGACTGAAGGCGCCAGGCACCTCTGCGTCCTGAAAAAGGAGTGCGCCGTTCCCGCCCACCTGGCAAACGGAAGCGGCAGGTGCATTTACCATCTGAGTGTGAGGGCTGACGGGGACGAGGCCTCAAGAGGTGGTCGCTTCTGGGATGCCGGCGGTACGCAGACGAGCGTGGCCGGCGACCGGACACCCGGGAGCGACGGTGCGGCTGCCGCGGGCCGCAGCAGCAGGGCATGGCTGCGCCGAAGTGAGCTGCCCTTCGCCTCTGACAAGTGGAATTTCAGCACAGCGGTCCTGGACAACTACCTCTACATCATCGGGGGCCACAGGCACTGCCAGGGGGGCAGCTCCCGCGCCGAGTTCCGCTCGCTGGCCTATCGCTACAACCCCTTGACGGACACCTGGGCCGAGGTGGCGTGCATGCGCAAGCGGCGGCGGCGCTTCAGCCTGGCCGTGGCGCGGGGCTTCCTGTTCGCGCTCGGCGGCTGGTACCTGGACGCGCTGACGTCGCCGGACGCGCGTACCCGCGTCTACTCGGCCGTGGAGCGCTACGACCCCGCGAGCGACACGTGGACGTTCGTGTCGTCGCTGCCCTTCACCGACTTCACCTTCTCGATGACGATGACGCACGACGTGCCGCTCGCGGCCACGCTGCGGGACGACGTCTACGCCATCGGCAACATCGCCCGCACGGGCGAGAAGCTGCTGCTGCGCTACGAGGTGGCGCGCGACCGCTGGAGCGAGGTGTTGCCCACGCTGACGCGCGCCGCCGTCGACCTGCCGGCGCTTTACTGCATGGTGGCGGCCGAGCGGCTCTACGTGCTGGGCTGCAACAACGACAGCAGCGTGCTGCTCAGCTTCTCGCCTCAAGAGGGCCGATGGAGCAGGCCCGCGCTACTCCCCAAACTGTGCCTGGTGGGGCAGGGGGCAGCCGTGGTCGCGGGAGCCGATGGGAACGGCGGTCCGACGGCCATCGCCATGCCCGCCCCCGAGCAGAACTGTGCCGTGGTTGTGGAGCTGGAAACAGGCGCCGTGCAGCTGCTGCCGGAGCTTCCCTTCCCCCCGTCGCACGAGGCCATCTTCACCCTTCACTTCCCGGCGTAGTCGCCAGGGCGAGAACATCGGCGTGGACGGCCGTGTTTTGGGTTGAAGAGAGGAGCGGGATGTGGGGACGTGTGAATGAACACTGCTTATCGGCAGGCCAGCGGCTGCCCTAAACGTGTTTACTCGTTGGCCTTGATTGTAATTAGGGAAACGTGCTTCCACCTCGTTGGGTCCAGCCGAAATATCTTCCTGGTCCAAACAGCGATGCAGTCGCACTCATCTGGGTTTTCCGGTGATCCTCGCGGCGGCTTTTGGCTCGCCATCGAAAAAAGAAGGTCACGGCATCGCACGCTTTCAGATGCGCTTCTGCGGCCTTCTGGAATGTTCTTCCTTCGCGATATGAAGCTGCTGGAGCTATGCACTTTTAAATCCGATTAGCACTGTTGGCTAAATACGGTGCAAAACAAGTTATATGTACGTACATAGTTTACCGTCGCTTAGCCTGTGGTAGAAATATCCACATTTACATGGCAGAGGCAATCGTCGACTTCCCACGTGCGAACAGTGCTTCAGCTGCCCCCCACTCCCTGACACTCGACAACAACATCGCTTTAGTTCGGTGGGGGAAGCAGTGGTCGCAGTGGTTAGACTTTGGGTGAGACACATTTCTGTGCGTATGTATGTCAAATTTATTTCGCACCGTACGTAGCCAACCGCGCTAATCGTAAGTGCGGGGGAAGGACAACAAACTCAACACAAAAAAGCAGTTCTGAAGAAATGAGTTGTCAATCGAGATTTAAAAGTGCCGAACTCCAGTGGCTTCTTAATATCGGAAGGAGAAGAGCGTTCCAGACGGCCGCAGAAGCGCATCTGAAAGCGTCGCGCGATGCGTTGACCGCCGTCTTTGCTCGATGGCCCAGCAGCCAAAAGCCCCTTTGCTGTGAGGTTGACCGGAGTTTGCGTGATGATAGTTTATGCTCCTTGACGAGATCAGCGAGGTATTGTCGATCATCTGTGGCAAGCACTTTGTGTGTAATGAGCACGACCTCATAACGTATCAGGGTGCCAATGACCTGAGTTCAATTCCTAACCACAGCTCACATCAGTGGCGAATTATGTCCGAACTTGTTCTGGATTCCCCCCCCCCCTCCTTCACCAACCTGGACTGACCAGCATGGTGAAGTATGGTCATACAACCCCCATGACTGACACAGTATGGTGGGGGGGAGACTTCATCTTGCAGTAGAAATGGCTGTAAATTATTATTGACATATTTAAACCTTTATTTTAAAATGTAGTTTTTTGTCTGCCAACAGCTTCTCAAGTTGCACACAATGCCCATCAAGTGGAAACATTTAACACTTTATATTTGGCACTACCAAAGTGTATATATATATATACACTATTTGTGTGAGTACTGTGTGTTTGGCTTTCGTATGTTTAAGTAGTCTAGCAGGTTTTGATTCGAAGCTTTCATGACTGCAGGGATTAATATTCTTGGTTCTTTCGGTAAAATAAAATAATAAAAATATAAAACAATATATTTATTGTTTCCTTATTATGTGACTTTACCGAAAGAACCAAGAATATATAGTCTAGCAGGTTAACGCTGTTGATCTCTGAGTGGTTTTTGAAGCGTGAATGGCTCAGTTACGAAAAAAATAGCCGATCATCATCATCCGTGATCTAGCCACTGCTAGTTGAAGGTCACCCCAAGCCCGTCACCGTCTCACATGGACCTGCAATACAACAATCCGTCTCGCTGCGACAGACACACGAGCTGATTTCATTGCTCCATCTCTGCAGTGGATGTAATCTCTCGCGGGTGTATTGTCCCCTTTGGCTGCCACTCCCTGGTTAGTCTCAACCACTGGTCAAGTGCCCACATCCACTTAACTTTTTACTTAACGGTAAAAAAAAATAATTCCAATCCGCGGCGTCCTCTTCCTATTTGCCAGGTGCGATTCCAAGCGTTACGCCTCTCCGTGCGTCTCTGTGACCATCTCGTCGTCTACGTTTCTCTGGAAATTGCCATGTTTCTGATCCATTTGTCATTTCAGGTATCATGCACGGTCCTATTTGGGCACATTTTTACTTTTCATTCTTAAGCTCATTTCTCACAAAGCGCTCCCAGCATGATGCCAGTCTTCCTTGTGATCGTGTGCTTGTGTGGTCACGTAGACAGTGTACAATTAATTACCCGAACCATCGTTTATCTGCGCACCCTTAGCGTTGGCAGAGGGCGGCGACACAAGATTCCCGCGCTTGCCATGTGCCGCCCTCGGGCAACAAGGGGCAGCATTGAATGAAATGAACCCATAATGCCTTGCACGGTGGCACCTTTCATATCTGCAGCTGTTCCAGATTGCCACCACGCTGTTCTGCTGTAACACGGGGCACACATCTATAAACACAAATCGTGTTACATAGCGTTATTAGAGCACGCTCTGTTCTGCAAAGTGCCACATCGTATATTTTCATATTTCACGTCTCCCACCCTGCTTTCCTCGCATTTCTTTGCACTTTTTATTGCGTGCCATCAAACCTTTATATCGGCTTTTCCCGTGTAACACCCTGTACTGCACTTACCTGGCATTAAGCCGTGTATTCAATATAGATGTTTTCACGTTCCTGTATTATTATTGTAAATCAAGAGTTTTGTGTGTACATTTCTGGGCGCAGAGAAAATGAATGAAACGATTCTAACGCGCACGTTACTCCGTGTGCTTGCATGGGCGGCAACCGCGCTTGCAACGTAACTTCACGCACGCACGCGCGAGCCCCCATGAACCAAGTAATCACAATAAGTGTTCAGCCCTTTGTGAACCCACTGCTTGAACGCAGGCCTCCCCACGCCGTGCCGGTCGTGGCGGTTGCTGGACCACGCTGATCAGGGCGGGTTAGTGATGTGCGGAGGGTGCCAGTGGCTGCGCTCTGAAATCACTCGCCACCGATGTTGGCCGTGGTTGGGAATCGAACTCTGTTCTCCACGGTTCACCTCGCCACTGGCTCCACCACCCCCGATTTATTGAGTGAAGCAAATAAACCACGTGACTTTTCCTGGGAAATCTCAAGTCTTTCTTTTTTTTCCCACTCTGAATTATATTCCACCTCTGCTGTTAAGAGACGTGAATATTCCCTGTAGGGCAGAGCCCCATTGCACACCGAGCACAGCCGTAGGTGACGCAGCCAGCGATGTCACTTGGTGAGGTCGCTGTACCTTCAAAAGGGTATTTTAAAACGTTGATACCCACTGTATAACCGACTTTTACATTTATGTAACAAACTAAAAATAAGCATACGCCTCCACGTATCTGTCTCCTCCGCGTTAAAATACAAAACAGTTTTTTATTCATATTTTTAAACAAATCCCATCAGCCATACAGCCTTCTTGAAAGTGCATCATCTCAGCAGCATCTTTGTTTAACACAGGACATCTCAGCATTGGTTTTCACGTTCATTGTCTCCTCAGCAGAGTCTGCCCATGTGACTGTAAACTGTCACTCTCCCATAAGAAGTGAAGCCCAGCAAGCACTGGGCCTCTTGACCCGTTACATGCGTGTGCCGCGAGGCACTGCACGATTGCTGGCGTGCTTCCCGTACACAAATGGGTCGTAATCCGACAAGCGTCGTAGTGTCTAAAGCGAAATTCTCGTCCCGGGTGTATTCGGAGTGTATCTGTAGCTGACAGGAGGAGGGAAAAGAACAACCTTGTTGGATCAGTGCCACAGGAATCAATCAAGCCCGACGCCCAGATAGATTGAAGATGCATTAGACTGCGGGTCACGTAGAGCGTGTCATCTATTATAAAAGCCTGGCGTTCCATTGTGTCCGTCAACTAAATTCTAAGAGCCTTTCGGAACGCCTGAATTGAAAAGTTATAGAAAGTGGACCCCCCCCTCCCCCCAGCACCAGATGTGGGGGTAAAAAGTTGATCCAACAGGCTTACAACAATTGTCAACCCCCCACCACCACAAAAAAAGAAATGTATTTTGTAGGCGTATAGAGTCATATACACCTACACACCCTACATACAATAGTATCTACTATAGAGCCATATATACCTACACACCCTACACACAATAGAGTCAGTAGTGTCTGCACACATGGTGGGGGGGGGGGGGAAGAGGACATCATTGGGGGCGAGGCGCAAAGCGCCGAGAAGCCCTACGCACGAGTCCATGAAATCCGTCCCGTATTTTTTTTCTACTACCATCAATGCAATGAATCTTCGAGGTGTTATTTACAGGGAACCTATCGGGTTTGTTCACGGTGAACTTTTACAATCCGCTGCTTGTTTCGTGCTGTCCGAAGGCTTGTTTGTCATCGGGACAACACTTGCCTCTGGCTGCCGGCCCCATGTCAAGGCCTGAGCAAAGCATCCGAGTTCACCCGCAACTTTCGCTTCCAGTTTGGTGGGCATCGTCGATTGACGAACCGTGAGGGCGCGGGGCCTGGTGGGAGCGCGGTGCCGGACCGCTCCGTGGTCTTTGTGTCGTGCTCGGCGCATGTGGCCTGGTTGAGTCCGGCAGCGGAGACTGTCGGGGGAATTTTGTTTTGCCTACCGTCTCGATTTTGTTAAGTTTGGTTTGATACCCCTGGTAGCGACTTGGTGTGGCCCCCATTACGGACAAGATGCTTGAGGCAAGGCTTCGGTGGTACGGCCATGTGATGCGAAGTGAAGAGTCATCAGTGGCCAAGACTGCCGTGCGTATTGAGCCAGAGGCCCGCCGTCCACGCGGACGTCCGAAGAAGCGATGGATGATGGATCGAATAAAGGAAGACGTGAAGACGGTCAACGCATCCCCCGAAGATGCCCTGGACCCAGCCAAATGGAGAAGACAATGCCGACAAGCGGACCCTGCGCCACAGCGGGAACAACGCTAGGAAGAAGAAGGTTTGATACCCCTGGCATTTGTAATGAATGCATGAAGGAAGGCAGAATATTTTGAACTGAACTTATAATAATCAATAATCAATACGAAGGAGATTGCACTCAAACTAAACTCGTGTTTATTTTACCAGGTAAGGCCCACTGAGCTATGTAGCTATTTTTAAGAAGTGACCTTGCCACAAATGGTAACTCAACGAAATGGCTTATCGCGTGGAAATTTATAGCAGCCAAAAACTCTGAATGCGTGATGTTTCTAAATGTGGAGGGGAAAGCTGGAGGACCCGGAGAAAAATCCACGCGACCACGGGAAGAACATGCAAACTCTAAATATACAACAGCAGGCGTCAGGGTCGAGATCGAACCCACGACCTCCTGTATACCAGGCGAGGTAGTTAACATCCCACCACGACCATCACAGCACATAAGTGTCAGATTCGCATGTTCACGCAATTGACAAAACACATCACCTTGGTGTGGTTTGCCTAATTTAATAATAATAGTGATAATAATTTATTGAGTTCATCTAGAACATTTCACCCGAAGGTCCCAAAGTGTTTAACATCAGCGAAGGGATCATCATCAACAACAACAATAAAAAATGTAATACAAAGAGCAACTATATATAATAAGAATAAGGAGAATTCTCTGAACAAGAAGTGCAAATGATATACCCAGGAAAGCCTCATTGAGTGTTCATATTCTTCGTCAAGGATCCTGCATTGAGACATTTTGCCATTACCATTAACGAGTGTTTGGCTTTTGGCAGCAAACTCACGACTCTGTCTAGATTGATTGGGCGAAATACATTGCTAAAGTGCAATCTGGTCATTTTTCAGCACAAGTGCACAATTACAATCATGAAGACCCGTTCTGTAGTGCCGGAACTTGGCGAGCCATTACAAGGCCGATGAATACCTGGCAAGCCAATGTGGTCACCTGTCCATGTAATTTAACTACCCAAATTCAAACCCTCCTTAACTGCTGAGGTCTGATGATATCTGCCACATGCGGGGTGTGGTTTTTTTTCTGTTCACCAGACATTTTTTTGGTGGTGGTGGTGGCGGAGACAACAGCACTTTTTTTTTTAGCAAAAAAAAATTATATTCCGGAGAAAAAGAGCGTACCCGCCAACGCATCGCTTGTGCCCCGTGAAGTCGCTTGCCCTACTTGCATTCGTCTTTCCGCATAATGGACTCGACGAACGCAACATTCATAACAGTTGGAGCTATGACAGTTTGCATTAAAAAAAGACAAAGTTGTCGTGTAAACATGTGCACTGGCGCGCATCACACATTGGGCAGCTATGTGCGTTTTTATTTTTTTGTTATTTACGTACACGGGTGTGTATAGATATATATTACTTGAAAAAGACCAGGACTGGGTTTCAATCTGAGTAATGGATTGTGTAGCTGCTGTGGCTCCTGCATTGGGTGATGGCTGGGTTTTGAGATGCGCTGCCGACTGACTCACGATTGACTGCTGCGCTTGCCTGCGGGTAATTCTTTGCGATGTCAACTCTGCTTATTGTGATGCCGTTTTGAACCCCTGGCGCTGTGATACGCGGCGCGCTGCAGTGCAGACAGTGTTCTCTTGGCAGCCTCGGCGTTTAACCTGCAGTTGCACGTGAGAGTGGCCGTCTCTGTGCAATGTGCTTTAGAAAGTTCGTAGCCTCACCGTGTGTGATAGTCAACACTGAGGATGAATTTTTATGTAAAAAAAAATTAACCCGTAAAAACAAAGTTTTTCACTATAAATCCTTTATATGCGTGGCGGCTAGAGTCCTCTTGTCCTCTGGCTTGAGATGGCTGCCACCTATGGGTCAGATGATTGCCTGCCACCATTAAATATAAAAAAAAAATATTAAAAAAAAATCCTAAAAAGTGTAAAGTTATGGAAAAAAAATTTTCACGAAAATAAATTGTCACGCACAACGAGTCTGTGTGAAAAATGTCAGCTCGATTGGATCACGGGAAGTGGGTTAAAAAACGACCAAAAGATTTGCACGGTCGTAAGCGCGCAAGCAAGCAAGAAAGTGAACTTAATATAAAGGATTTAAAAACAATGATGTGTCTGTAGTAAAACAAGGATTCCCTTTACAGTCTGAACAGACTGTAGGGGCAAGTGCTGTTAGCGAGCACCTACAAAGGCCGGCACAGCACACGAGGGGGTGGGTGGCCAGCACCACGCCCGGCCGCCTTTGTCTCCTAAGTGGCGATTTTTTTACACACAGCACCAGGTACTCATTTGAGGCTGAGTCGACCTTGAGGAGACCCAAGACCGGTTCAGATAATCGTCACTGGTGTTGGCCGTGATCGGGAATTGAACTCGGGTCGCCGGGTTCGTAGCAATTGAGAAGTTTCACTTGACAACTTCACCAGAATAAATTGGCAATCGTAGCCCCCGTGGTGCTTGCCGGAAAATTCAAATGAGTGAACGAAAAAAAGCGGGAGAGCGGTATATCACATTATTGGGCACTGGGCTGAGACACAAAAGTGATTAGGAGTGGCTTTTGTAATTGCAGATGACATGTGCGCTAATTATTCTATTAAAGTTGAAGGAAAGCTTAATTTTCACGAGCGGCCGTTGCTGGGTTGTCGCCTGACCCCTTCTGACCTGCCGTTTGTGATGCCTTTGGATGACTGTGAAGAAAAGTAAAGATGGCCTGGGCAGGACCAGTGGCAGAGCCAGGATTTTCAGGTAGGGGGGGCAACCTCTCCAGCAATGAAAAATGATAGCAGTTGTTAGTAACGACCTTGCCTGGTATACAGGAGGTCGTGGGTTCGATCCCGACCCTGACGCCTGTTGGGAGGGTGGCTTTTTCACGCGGGTCCTCCGTCTTTTTTCCCCTCCACATTGAGAAACAACGTGCGTTTAGATTAATTTGGCTGCTATAAACGTCCACGTGATAAGTCACTTCGCGACTTCGTGGCGTCTCACGTGGCCGATCATTTGCGGCCAGGTCGCTTCTGGCAAAGTGCTACATCGCTCAGTGGTGCCTTAACTGATAAAATAAGAATAGTTTAGAGGGATTATGATGGCTGGTGGATAAGACCGCTATCAGAGTGGTAGCCAAAGGAGGGCATGCACCCCAGAGGAAGTCCACTGGAGAGATGGAGTGATGAAATCAGCTCACGTGCACGTGTAGGTGGATTACTACATTGCAGTGATGTGAGAGATAGTGACACCCTGGGAGGACCTTCTACCAGCAGTCGATTGATCATGGCTGATGACGATACCTTCGAAAAAGCTATAAAATGAGAGATATGGACATTTTTGGCAATACCTTGATTAAAGTTAAATTAACATTACAATTAATTAAAAAAACGTTGCAATTAATTTTATTTCACTACAGTCAAGGTCGCGTTTTTAAGTCGATGTTAAAAACAGTCTTATCTTTTATTGCCCGTTCACACGGGAGTAATTTAGCCACTTATAAATTTAAACATCTGCCACTGTTGTTGAAGCACACTTTGGATGAGTTGCCCCTTAGGTCGCTCATGCACCAAAAGTGTCATCAGCTGGGTTGTGGCAAGGCGGGCACATCTCTACGTTTCAAGAGTTAAGTCTCGGTCACCGTCACCGTCCGCTCGAAGTGGAGCCATCCTTGAGATGCTCTAATCAGGATCATCTCTCATGGGGAGAGGCGGAGGGTCAGACCAAGCGGTTTCCCAAAACTTTCCCAACTCACAGCCCATCCGAGTAGCCGGATCGTTTTCTGGGACCCGTGCCCAGTGACACGGCGCGTGAAAAACATCGGTGACCGCCAGTGACTCTAAAGTCAGGAGGAGGAGGAGGAGGCGCAAGTACCGTGCGACAAATCTTACAACATCGTGGAAGTCTCGTTCGCAAACAAAGGTGCGCCATCAGATGAGCCTACCTCTGTGTGAAGGCCCACAGGGGTGATGGTGTTACAGAGTGTGCAGCGCAGGTTGTTAAGGCGTTACGGCCTCAACAACCTGAGCGTGTGTTTTACCGCTTTACGATAGAGACGACCGACAGACATAAAACAAGTGCGGTGCTTTGGCGAACGTTTTGGTCACGGCACGTTTCACACGCTCTTTCACTGTGCTTTTCGTTCTGCGAGCCGCCTCGACAACCGTAGTTTGGGACCCCGCTGGGTTAGATGATCAGATGTTGGAAGTGAAGAAGTGCTGAGCCTGGCCCAGCACTTGGATTAGTGACCACCGGAGCATGCCGAGTATTGCAGGCGCAGCAATGCGAGTGGGCCAGGGGATGGCAGTACTCAGTGTGATCTCCTCGTATGAGAGTGGCTTACCGAGATTTAGGTGTTTGGCACCGGTTGTTTTCTCCCACGATGGTGGCGACATGTGATCTTCCTCGCCAGGTATACAGGAAGTCGTCGGTTCGATCCAGACCATGACGATGCCTGTATATTGGGAGTTTGTGTGTGTCTCTCTCCCTGTGGTCACGTGAATGTTTCCCCGCGTCCTCCGGTTTCTCCCCATTTAGAATGAACGTGCGTTTAGAGTATTTGGCTGATATGAATTTCCACATGATCAGCCACTTTTTTGAGCTATCATTTGTGGCCAGGTTGCTTCTGAAAAAAAGCTATACAGCTCACTGGGCCTTACCTGGTAAAATAAAAAGAGTTTATTTTGTAGTTTCATGCTCGGACCTCACTTTAGGCGGGATATGTCCCCGACATATGCCATTACTGCTAAGTGAACGGAGAGCTTTGATAATTACCCAATATAATGATAGTAATTGCAGTGTTGTTGTTGTGGTGGTGGTTAAAATCTCTTTGTGTTTCTGCTCGTGTTTGCTGTTGCTCTGTTGAACTGTAACTGCAGTGTATTGTTGTGGCAATTATTTTCCACAGTGGGTTACGATTCTGGTCATTGTTGCCATGTTGAATCGTGGTTGCAGTGGTAATTGTTCGTGGTTGTGGTAATTGGTTTTATTGTGCGGTGAGCTGTGGATGCGGTGTTGCCGTGGTGGTTTGCACGATGTAGTTGGGACGAGAGTGACTGTTGCCCCTCTGGTTAGCCCTGGTCCTGGGCATTGTTGCTGCTATGGGATTACTGTAGGATGTCAGGGGTGGGGAACCTCTTTTTTGCCAAGGGCCATTTGGACATTTATAACATCATTCACGGGCCATACAAAATTATCAACTTAAAGATTAGCCTGTTATATTTGGTCAAACATTTAATTAACTCACCCCTAATGTGATGGCTGGAACTGCCAATTGATTTCGCGAGCCTTAAACGGCCCGCGGGCCGGACGTTCCCCACCCCTGCTTGAGTGTAGGTGGATGATTGTTGTTATCGCGGTTGTGGTAATTGTCGCCGTGCTTGTAGGTTGCCGGTGGTGGTTGTTAGAGGGGTAATTGTTAGTGCGCAACGCGTGGAGCCAATTAGATCTTCGTTTACAGCGGGATGACCAGAGCCGGTGCTAGGGTACACGGCAAATCGTGGGCGACTGCCCCGGGCCCCGCGCTTTGGGGGGCCCCCCGCACTTCGACGTCACGGCGTCATCAGATGTAATACTTCCGGTATTAGTGTGAAGGCGTTGAGAGGCCCACACGGTGTAGGATTTGCCCTGGGACCCGTGCCCCTCACCCCCTCCCCCCTCTATGATTAGCCATGGGAATGGCTTTTACTATTTTTACTTGATTCGTATTCCGCAGTTAATTACCTGAGAGGAAAGCATCAATAATTGACGAGCCCTATTGACGTCGTGAGACAATGAGACGAAATAATTAGAGAAAGGCACGGTGAACGGATGACTTTTGAAATGTTTTTTTTTTATTTGGAGTGAATAACAACGGTGAGAAAATTATTGCCCGATTAATGTTCAATTGGAACTTTTCCAGTGCCCCTATTGCATTCGTTCTCAGATGTAAATTTACTTCTCGTAAAGAAAATAAAAAATAGGAAATAAAATATGCGCTACAATAGCTTGTCTGCCCTGGTTATTGCAGCAGTCAATTTATCAGTTTGCCAGGTCCACTGCAAATGGCGCATAACAGTTGAGATTTGCATTGTGGCGAGGGCATTGTGGTCAATAAATAAGCACCCCGTGAAATTATGAACGCAGTGGCTCAGTGGAGCAGATCTGGTTTCCAGGCATCTTGCTTTGAATGATGTCGCTAAATCTCTCCACGCATCATCCACCCGCCCGCCGATTTGCCTTGCAGCGTGCGTGCACGGATAGGAGCCGTGAACGTGCCTACGAGAAGGGGGAACGTCTCCAGGAAGCGTGCAGGGAGTCACGCCACTCATTATTGAGTGGCGTTTGCTTGAAAAAATGTTGCAATAAAGGAGGCCACGCTGATCCGCGCTCGGACGCAGCACGGGAGATGAGGCGTACCGCGTTGTTCCAGAAATGAAAAATCAAAGATTCACCAATCTGGAAATTGTGGTAAAGCCCAAACCATCAAACGCATCACCGACGAGTTACGCCATCCATGGCGGATTCGCTGCAATCCATACAGCGTCTACTGCCGCCTTGGATTGGTTGAATGGTCTTAACATTCAACTATAACATCGTCTCTACAAACTGTTACTTACATGCCATACGAAGGAAGAAGACGCCTTTAAATGTCATCTTCTCTTCACAGTGAAAGGATACAGTTGGGTTGTAACGCACTATAATCACTATTTGGTAATGTTATTGGTTAATTTTTGCACCTTCTGGACGTGTATATTATCTCCCTGCGCTTGTATGAAAGGCTCCATAGAGCGATTATTGGCTGAGAATGCATTGCTCCAGATTGTCCCTCGCTCGTGTCCGCTGTTGTTAGCTTCGCTGGCAATCGATAACAAAAAGAGCGAAGTGTTGGATAATCGAGCGGCTGGTGTAAATGACGTTGCATTGTGCGTATGGGGCATCTGCTCCCACTTGGAAACTGCACTTTGATGATGACCCACAGCACTACTGGGCAGACAGCTGTAATTTACTGCACCGGTGGAGGGCACTCTGTGTGCGGCTACTTGGATGTTTGACAACAACAATAAACTCGGGTAAGACGTCTGCCCAGCTCTTTGTGGCACCCCGACCACAGGGCTCTCCTGGAAGCCACCAGCAGACAGGCAGGGAGCTCCCAGTTGAGCCTCCAGCCGGTTAATTGGCACACAGGCCACAGCCTTTGCGCCGGCTGTTAACACCGGAGCCCTGAACTGGATCCGACATTGGGGCAGGCCACGATTGATGTGGACGCGCACCCTTGAGGCTGACGTCAAAACACCACGGCACTCGGACTGTGCTCGGCGTGGCGGCGCGCTCAGGATGGGGGGGGGGGGGGGGCGCCTGGCGGCATCTCCTGGGGGAACCGCTACGCTCCGGCCAGGGGCAAGCAACCGATGATGAGGCCACAGGCAGAGCGATGTGTCCACGGATAACCCGTGGGCCACAGAGAAGCCGGGTTTGGTGGCGTGCGACTGTTCTCCAGCGATTATGGAGGCAACAGTTGATGGTTCACGCGCATTTGTGGTACCCCCGCAAACCCACCGGGAGATGCCAGTGCAGCAAGTGGGTTTGTAAACCCATCTGTGCGGATTTTTGAACATCACCGACCTCGTACGTGTGGGATTTATCCCTGTACTGTCCTCTGAAATTCTACGCACACAGAATGCTCAAATGGAATTGGCCAAACATCCTAATGCGGAAACCCTTCATTTAAAGAGTCTTGAGACTCGGATAAAACACAAAAGCCCCAATAATATTGGATCGTGCCAATTTGCTAAGAATCCTGCAAACCCGAGTTCCATTCCCAGCCACGGCTAACATCAGTGGCGAATGATCATCTGAACTAGTGCCGGTCCCCCTCCACCCCCCCCCCACCAACTTCAAAGAGCTGCTATAACTGGCACCGCAGAGCGGAGGACATTCATCCAGCAGTGGATTGACAAAGGGCTGTACGTGATTATTTCCTACCCGTTTTGCAGCTCGGTGAGTCTACGTAATGCTGTGTAAAAGCTACACCTGAGACAGATTCGTGTTTAGCATTCGTTCTTTAGTTTTTCTTTCCCAGCGAGGTTTTAATTGCGTGAGAAAAGCAGCGTCCAAACGGCGGCTGCGGTAGCGGCCACGGCGGCGAGTAGCGGCGCGTGCCGCGCTGGAACTACCGGCGCGTGCCGCGCAGCTCACGATCAGCGAGGGCCGTCGGTGCTTCTCGCAGCTCCATCAAGCCGCCGCCGCACCGCTCAAAAGTTTACGCGGGCCCGCTCCCTCCGCCGAGACGCACCCCCAAGTTGTTGCGTTCCCATTAAACGCGCACACAGGCGAGGAGGCGGACGGCAGCACCTAATTAGTAGGCACGTAACGATGCATTGATTTTTTAATTAATATCCGCTCTCTCATGCGTCATGCCATACGCGTGAGAAACGTGTCTTTCCGATCCCGATATGTTGTATGTGCTGGATTCGCGTGACCCCAGGAATGTTATGTTAATCCAAGGCCGTAATTATAAAATATATTGGGGGGGACTAATCCCCCCCAATATTCAAATATGCTCAAAATGTCCCCTCCAATATATTGCTATAAACAATATTTAAAAAATAAGAATTTCTATGCTATGTAAATAAAAACAATTTGCTAAACCTTGGCCACAATATCTGGACTTGTCTTCATATAACATTGCATAGATTTATGTTTTTATGATTGTGGTTGTGGTTGTACTTTAGAAATCCCTAATCTCTGTCATTACATACAATGAAACAAGAAAATGTAAAAAAGAAAAAAACAGAGCAATGTAATACAATACACTATTAGACATTATTGAAAAAATAAATAAAAATTCCATCCCATGTGTTAGTGAATTTTTTAAATATTTTGGGCAGGAAATGGCAGCAATTTTATTCAAATTAAGATTTTTTTTCTGGGGGTGGGGGGGGCCCCTAGACCCCCCTGGAATATTTGGTCCCCCCCAATGTTGACTCCATGGCTACGGCCTTGCATTAATCAGTTTTTAAAAAATGTTAAAGATTCTTGAACCAAGACTGCGACTCTTGATTCGTGTCGTCAAATCGCGAGGTGAGGTGGAACGTCCCGTTGCCTGCTAATTGGGTTCTCATTTAAGGCTGCATTGACCCCCACTGGAAACCCACATTGTGTGTACTTTTAATTCGATTCATGTTCGACGCGTCATCTCGAGGTTGCTTGCTTCAGACCGAGTTGACCTCCGAGAATCCCTGTCACGAGCACAGAAGCTGATTGCGGAAAGCAGGGCAAGCTGGCACGGAATACCATTCTTCCCACCAAAACGTCGCTGCCATCTTGTCTACCATCGATGACCATGAGCCCACCCTTCAGACCGTGGTCTGAAATGGTGGTGCGGCTACGAACGTTGGCAAACACAAATATCGTTGAGGACCCGACCGTGGATAGTGCCGCGATTCTCTTTCTCACGACGGCTGTGGAGCCCACGCTGATCCGCGCTCGGACGCAGCACGGGAGATGAGGCGTACCGCGTTGTTCCAGAAATGAAAAATCAAAGATTCACCAATCTGGAAATTGTGGTAAAGCCCAAACCATCAAACGCATCACCGACGAGTTACGCCATCCATGGCGGATTCGCTGCAATCCATACAGCGTCTACTGCCGCCTTGGATTGGTTGAATGGTCTTAACATTCAACTATAACATCGTCTCTACAAACTGTTACTTACATGCCATACGAAGGAAGAAGACGCCTTTAAATGTCATCTTCTCTTCACAGTGAAAGGATACAGTTGGGTTGTAACGCACTATAATCACTATTTGGTAATGTTATTGGTTAATTTTTGCACCTTCTGGACGTGTATATTATCTCCCTGCGCTTGTATGAAAGGCTCCATAGAGCGATTATTGGCTGAGAATGCATTGCTCCAGATTGTCCCTCGCTCGTGTCCGCTGTTGTTAGCTTCGCTGGCAATCGATAACAAAAAGAGCGAAGTGTTGGATAATCGAGCGGCTTCGGGTAAAAGTGGGTCATTTAATTTGTTCCACAACAAAATGGACACCATGCAGAGCATTGAGCGAGCGATACATTAGTATTTTTAAGCGTTTAAACCGGTGCACGGCAGATGTATTTTTTTCAGTGCCACACCGCTCCTTCATGATTCATTCACCTTGTGACCCGATCTCTCGTACCTTCACTCGGCAACAATCGTCCTGCACGCTCTCACTCTCTCATTCACCCGTTCATTCACTCTTGCACTCATTCACCCCTCGTTCTTTGCTGTTGCTTTACTCTCTTCGTACCCACATCTATTATCACCATAATAAAAAAACAAATATTCTAGGGAAAAAATAATTAAATGCTGCAGCATAACAAAGGATGGCTTAACTTAGCTTTCTTATCTACTTCCGCCCCTGCATCACAAAGCTTCAGTTTGAACTCCATGCGTTACTTCCCAGCCCACACCCCGCCCTCCCACACTCACCATGCCCCCCCTCCTTCCCCCACAACTATATAATTCCTCATCACAGCCATCTCTTAGACACACTTAAGCGGTTGTGCTTTCGCTGCGTTGTCCCCACCTGAAGACGGACGTTTGTGTTGCGCCCGAAACGTCGTGATTTAATTTAGTTGTTTTCATTTATTAATTTTTTTACCTACGTGACTTTACCGAAAAAAGAGTATGAATCCTTGCAGTCACGAAAACTTTAAATCTAGAACAAATATTCTACTCATTCAACCCCGAATGGCCTTCCTTTTTATGTTTCCTACGTCTCACGTTCTGTGGGTAACCATCAAATTGTAAACGTTTGCTTGCATGGCAAACAAATATGAAGCAATTAAGTCTTTAAAAAAAAAATTGTTACGACTTTGCACGGAGGTGTTTGCTAATTTTCACATGAATCAGAATTAGGCTGTCGTGTTAGTGTCCTTACTTGTTAATTAAAGAGACCTCGCATGAAATGTTGTGACTAAGTAGCGCGGTCGGTACACCAACACGCGGAACGCCCCCCCCCCCTCCCCCTGGCACCAGAGTCACGTCGCGAGATTGATACATTCAAAGCTTCCTTCGTTTATCTCCGTCAAAACATCACATTCAGCGCGGTTCTCTTACGTGAAGAGTGCTTGGTGACACGAGTTTGTGCGTCTGCGTTTATGTCTGTGCGCGTGTGTGTGCATGTGCATGTGGCGAGCGGTAGTGCAGCGGTTAGCGCTACGCTGCGCGGCAAACCCCTGCGACCCGAGTTCAAATCCCGCTCATGGTCAACCACCAGTGACGATTATTGAACCGGTCCCGGGCCTCCCCTAGGTCGACTCAGCCTCAAAGGAGTGCCTGGTGCAGTGTGTAAACATCGCAACTGGGGAGACAAACGTAGCCGGGCGTGGTGCTGGCCACCCACCCCCTCGTGTGCCGTGCCGGCCTTAATAGGTGCTCGCTAACAGCACTTGCCCCTACAGTCTACTAAGTCTATACAGGGGATCTTTGTCTTTGTGTCTGTATGTATACGCGGAGCGGCAGCGTAGTGGTCAGCGCACTGCGCTACGAACCCGGCGACCTGCGTTCCCATTCTTGCTCACGGCCACTATCAGTGGCAAATACCTGAACCGCTCCTGCGCCTTCCCTAGTTCAACTCAGCCTTAACTTAGTACCCGATGCCGTGTGTAAAAACCATCGCCACTGGGGAGACAAAGGCGGCCGGGCGTGGTTGTTTGCCTTAATAGGCGCTCGCTAACAGCACTTCCCCCAATAGTCAATTGAGGCTATGGGGGGGGGGGTGGGGGGGGGGGGTCATTGTCTCTGTGTCCGCATGTGTACGTGTAATACGGTAGTTCTCAGACCTCTGGTTTGAATTGCTCGTGAACACGAGCGGCGATAGCGATGACAACTGAAGCAGACTTGCATTGCAGCGGAGGTTGCGGATCTCGCCGGCGATGGGACGGCGCTGCTGTGGTCAAAGAGCACGGTCGTTAGGGCGCACGTTGAGATCCCGGTGGGAGATCGACGCAATCATCACTTTGGATTCGACGAATTGAATTGCGAAGTGACCAGGAAGCCCGCGAAGTGGGGCTTGCAGCGATTCACTCCTGCAGACAAAAAAAAATTCAACCAATCATCGCAATCTCGGGTTCGCAAAATCGATCCAATTATTGCAACGGCGGATATTGCGTTTGTTTGTTTGTTTGTTTCGGTCTCGTTTGTAGTGTTGTTTGCTCTATTGGTCCACAAAAAATTTGCATGAATTACAAACAATCGGTGCACACGTACGATTTGATCCAAGTAGAACGAGCCGAAGCATCGATTTCACTTGGTGGATCGATTAATCATGACAGGTCGATTGTGAAGACACTTGTTCAAACTTTGGGGTATGTGTGATGTCCACCACTACACTGGGACTATCAGAGGCCGTGTGACATTGGGGCTGTGTTGAGACCTGTCACGTTGAGGCCATGTCACATTGAGATTGTGTCACGTTGAGATTGTGTCACATTGAGGCCGTGTCACCCAGGATCCGCGTCGCGTCGAGCCCGCGTCTCACACACCTTCACCGCGCCCTCCCCACAGTTCAAGCGCCACGGCGAGTGGTGGACGTGGATCAACTACACGCGCTTCCAGGAGCTGGCGCGCGCGCACGCCGAGAGCGGGGGCGCCGCCTCCTTCACGGCGGACGACTACGCGGCGCGCACCCCGCGCTGGGCGCTCTTCGGCTCCAGGGAGCAGGGCTTCGACCCGGCCGACACGCGATTCCTGCGCAAGAACCGCCCCAAGGATATCTCCGGCTGCTGAGCTCGGGGAGGGAGGGGGGCGGCGCGGGCCGCCACCCTCCCGTGAGGGTGTCCAACTCTGGGTGGGCACAGCACCCCCACGTGGTTCTTGAAGGGGGGGGGGGCAGCAGGAGGAGGATCGGGACGAGTTGAGCGAGGAGAGGTTCCGAAGGTGAGGAGGTTCCCGAGTGACCTTCACGGAAGTGACGACGTACCTAGGGTGTCGGCGAGTTACACTGCCAAGGCTTAGCCTCTTCGTTCGTTTTTTATCTTTCTGCTCAGTGGTGATTTTAATGGTTTGTTACATTGTTGTTGTTGTTTTTTTAAATGGTCGTAATGTTGTAATGCAGTATGATGTGTGAGTGCAAGGATATACTCTTAAATTGATTGAAGGGTTTCCCAAATCAACAACTACACGCAGCCGTACCACAGACACACTCAATCCCACTCAGCTACCTACAGACCCGCTTCACTACCGACACTTAACAACCCACAGACTCACTCAACTACCCACAGACCTACTTGAGAACCATATATAAACCAACTCATCTAACCAGCCATCTACTCACCCACCAATCCAATCATTGTCTCGCCTAAACACCCAACCATTTACCTTTGCACCCAGCCACCTACCTCGCTATTTACAAGCGTCAGTCAAGTGTTGCGAATTTGTTACAAAAATACGGTCATATTAATGCAACATTAAGGCAGTTTTTGTGCTGCAGTACAAATTGTTTTTTTTTACGACAAAGTGCCGAAATTGTTACTGTGAGCAAATGCTGTGAGACCGCGCACTTTCGTCTTTCAATCCTCAAATGTTATTGTCCATCGCTCAAGTACGCGACACATAACTCCCAACAGGAGAGCCCTGATGCAGAGAATGTTTTTGTTAAAATATTTGTTATACATATTACATTTGGCGCTGACGGCATGCATCCGAGTTCATCTCCATCGGTGTCAGTGGGCTGTGCCAAGTCAGGCTGTCCGGCGCAAGTATTGGGAAGGGCATCGCGAGCTGGGGGAGTGTAGTTAGTGGTGGTGGTGATGGAGGACGTGGTGATGGAGGTGGAGGTGATGCGGTTTGACCGATTGTAGTGCAAGCGACACCGGGTGGTGTGGTGGTGGTGGGGGGTCCAGGATGTGGTGGTGGGAAGGGTACGTCTCTCCGAACGTTGCCTGGCTTCATACAACATCTGCTGGGCATGGGGAGAGAGAGGTTGGAGGAGGAGGAGGGGGGGGTTGTTGGTTTGTCAGACAGCCGCAGAGCAAAGATCGCACTCCGACATCCCTTGCACGCTATTCTACCCCTCCCTCCACCCCCTGCCACCTCCACAAACAAAGAAAAAGACCCCCCCCCCCCCCCGTGTAGCCTTAGACTGTTGGGGCAAGTGCTGTTAGCGAGCAGCACTTATGAAGGCCACCGCAACCCACCACATCCCACCAAGACCCCCCACCACCCCACCACGCCACATCACACCACCCCACCCCATCACATCACACACCACCCCACCCCACCACATCACACCACCCCACCCACACACACCACCCCACCCCACATCACACCACCCACACCACACCACCACACCACCCACCCCACCACACCACCCATCCCACCACCCCACCACACCCCACCCCACCACATCACAACCCCACCCCACCACACCACCCCACCCCACCCACCACACCACACCCACCCCACCCACCACATCATCAACCACACACCACCACACACACCATCCCACCACATCACCCACCCCCCACCACACCACCCACCACATCACACCAATCACACCACACCACATCACACCACCCACCACACACACCCCACCACATACCCACACACACACACCCCCCACCAACCACCACATCACACCACCCATCCCACACACAACCTCACCACACCACCCCACCACACAACCTCACCCCACCACATCACACCACCCACCACATACACCCCACCACATCACACCATCACACCACCCCCACCACACCACCCCACCACATCACACCACCCCACCACATCACCACACCCCACCACATCACACCACCCCACCACCCCACCACACCACCCCACCACATCACACACCCCACCACATCACACCACCCCACCACCACACCACCCACCACCCCACCACACCACCCCACCCCACCACATCACCCACCCCACCCCACCAACACATCACACCCACCACCCCCCACACACCCCACCCCACCACATCACACCACACCACCCCACCACATCACACCACCCCACCCACCCCCACCCCACATCACCCCCCCACCACACCACCCCACCCCATCACACCACACCACCCCACCCATCACACCACCCACCCCCCCACCACACACATCACCCCCCCCCACCACACCCCCCACCCCACCACATCACACCACACCCCCCCACCACATCACACCACCCCACCCAACCCCACCACATCACCCCACCCCACCACATCACACCACACCACCCCACCACATCACAACCACACCACCCACCACATCACACCACCCACCCCACCCACCACACCACATCACACCACCCCACCCCACCACATCACACCACACCACCCCACCACATCACACCACCCCACCCAACCCCACCACATCACCCCACCCCACCACATCACACCACACCACCCCACCACATCACACCACCCCACCACACCACCCCACCCCACCACATCACACCACCCCACCACACCACCCCACCCCCACCACATCACACCACACCACCCCACCACATCACACCACCCCACCACACCACCCCACCCCACCACATCACACCACACCACCCCCACCACATCACACCACCCCACCCAACCCCACCACATCACCCCACCCCACCACATCACACCACACCACCCCACCACATCACACCACACCACCCCACCACATCACATCACCCCACCCCACCACACCACATCACACCACCCCACCCCACCACATCACACCACACCACCCCACCACATCACACCACCCCACCCAACCCCACCACATCACCCCACCCCACCACATCACACCACACCACCCCACCACATCACACCACACCACCCCACCACATCACACCACCCACCCCACCCCACCACACCACATCACACCACCCCACCACATCACACCACCCCACCCCACCACATCACACCCCCCCACCACACACACACCCACCCCACCACACCACCACAGCCCCACCACAACCACCCCATCACACCACACCACATCACACCACCCCCCACCACCCCACCACATCACACCACCCCACAGACCCCGCGGTCTCCCGCCGCACAAAACGGCACAGGAGCCGGCAGACGTGAACTTTCAATGACATTGGTGTTTTTTATATAAATTTTTATATATCTATATACTTTGTAACTTCTACTTCAAGGTAGGGCTGAACGATTTGGGGAAAATATCAAATTGCGTTTTTTCTGATATATTGCGATTTGATTTTCGATACATTTTTTCAAAGTCAAGTTTCAGTTCAATATTGACTGTGTAATAGATTTAAACACGTGATGGAGCATTACCACGTGATACCATCAAAATATTATGAACTGCTCTATACTGTATATTCTAATGCAAGGATGAGAACTTAAAAGATATGAATTGCTTCCAGAATGCATTTATTAAAATGTTTTCATTGAAATAGAACAATCAAACATAGAATAATCATTAAGCTAAATAAAGTCGTAATAATAAAAATAAAGTCATAGGACTTTTCAAGTCGCAAAAAATCGCAGCCTTTACGATTTGCTAATCGAATTCTTTCAAATTTCGATTTGAAATCCATTAATCGTTCAGCCCGACTTCAAGGGACAAAAAATAACGCGCGCCGAAAGATTCCCAGAATATAAATGTGAGTCAAAGGTCACCCGTGTTAGTGCCGATACAAATCGTGGCCAGGTTGGGTTTAGTCTGTTATTTTTAATCCTTTTTTTTTATAATTTTTTAACTTCTCAAATTCAATAATATTGTTTCCTCTTGGGTAGAATAAGGTCGCTCGAATGTGTATGGAGGTGATTTCCCCCCCCCCCTTTGTTTCTGGTCGGCGTTGGAAGCGACCGCGCACGTTGATGAACGCACCCCGAGGCTTTTGCACGCACTGCGCTACTCACTGCGTGCGCCGGTCTCTCTCTCTCGTGCGTGTGTGTTTGTTTGTGCAAACGCTGAAGCAAGATGTTGCCACGGCGTTTGATTCTAACCCGATGAAAAATAAAAAAAACACAATTTCTCAAGCTTGCTTTCTCTGTGTTATACTGAAGAATTTTTATGTTGAATGGCTCACATATATAAGCCATCTATCGAGAAGTTCCTGCCAACCTTAGCCGCCATTCACGACCTGCACTCGTACGCTACTGTGACAAAGACAAAGATCCCCCGTATAGCCTGTGACAGACTGTTGGGGCAAGTGCTGTTAGCGACTACCACCTATGAAGGCCGGCGCGGCACACGAGGAGGTGGGTGGTAACAGCACCACACCCGGCTGCCTTTGTCTTCCCAGTGGCGATCATTTTTTTAGACACTGCACCAGCTTCTCATTTGAGGCTGAGTGGACCTAGAGGAGGCCCAGCGCCGGTCCAGATAAAATCGTCACCGGTGTCGGCCGCGAGCGAGACTCGAATGTGGGTCGCTGGGTTCGTAGCGCAGCGCTAGCCCGCTCCACAAACGCTTCTCAATTATGAGGGCCCTCTCAACACACACCAAAGTGCATTTTTGCCGAGAAGTCGAGATGGCTACATCTTGTCCGGGCACAAAGGACACGTGCAGCCAGCCGCGTTTCATCCGCGTAGCGGTGAAAACAATTTCAATCCATTCCGCCTGTCCACGAAAAGTGGAATAATTTGCAAGCCCGGTTGGGTGTGTGTGTGATGGGCGAGGCGAAAGGTGGACACGAGACCCACAAAGCCTTTTATCTCGTATGTTAAAACCAAAACAACCCATAAACAACATCTATCAAGATATCAAGCGCTCCGTGAGACAATTTTACATAAAGCCTCTTATCTCGACGAGCCATCGCATCAACGCTCCCGATTTTGTTGTTTGTTGTTTGTCGCACGCTCCCGCTGGGGGCCGCTCTGCGTTCGTGCACGCAGATTCCCCTTGGGGTGGGGGGGGGTTTGAGCTTCAATTCACGGGGGGGGCACGTCTCAGTGCGTCTGTCCTCCCGTGGTGACGACACCGCCGCTGCGTTACCCGTAACACCGGCACGAGTCGGACGCAAGGAAGTCTTTCCCCCTCCCCCCACCTTGTCAACGAAGGATCTACCCCAAAGCAGTAGCCACCGTCGATTTCATTACACTGGTCAATAATTTTTTTTTTCTGGCCTGGACTTTTGCAGCTGTTCTAGACTAATTTCAGGGTGCTGATTCCAAATCTGATCTCAGATTTGCTCTATCACATCTCATTTTGATGCTATCGGCATACCCCATTTTCATTGATTTTACCAGAAATTAACTCTGTCGCTTATGATTGCAAGTTGTTTCGAGTCAGTGACTGCTTTAGTGTTAAAATATGGTGCTGTATTTTTAGGATAGTGTGTTTATAATATCATTTTATGTAGATATCCACATTTATTTAATATTTTTCTTCTGCAGTTTTTCTTGAAAATGCAAAATTTGTTATCTCAACAACCTGATGTGATAGACAAAAACTGATGCCAGATTTGGAATCAGCACCTCAAAATTACCTTAACACCGTTGGAATACCTTATGCCAGAAAAAGTGTGTTGACCCGTTTTATTGTTGCACGAAGAAGTCCTCCCCACAACTTTGCATGCATCGGGGTTTGACTCGCGAGCGGCGTTGAGTCCTCAGCGGGCAGTTTCCCCCCCTACGGCTGCCACTGCTCACCACTCTTCCGACACCGACAACAACCACCAGCGACCGCTTGCCACGCCACAACAACCCCACCCACCCCCCAGTGCCGGATTAAGCTATTGCAGGGCCTGTAGCACGTGTTATCAAGGGGCCCTAAAAGAAAAAAAAATCATGAATTCTTTGGTTCTTTCGGTAAAGTCACGTATAAAGAAAAAATAATAAATTAAATATTTATTATTTTTTCTTTATACGTGACTTTACCGAAAGAACCAAAGAATAATTCATGCAGTCACGAAAGCTCCAAAGTTAAGATAAAATCATTAATATTAAAACACGCATTATTTTACTTGCATAGTAAAGTAATTGTATTTTTTCATTCGCTATACAGCCAGATAATACGACAAATCGCTAACCTTAAACACCCAGTCGTTCATAAAAGTTGAAGGCGGTATAGTACTATAGTAATAGAGCAAGTGCAGAATCGCTGAACCGGAATTGATAGAAGGGAAGTAATAAAATAATAAAAATAAAACATAATAATATAGTACTGTAGTAATAGAGCAAGTGCAGAATCGCTGAACCGGAATTGATAGAAGGGAAGTAATAAAATAATAAAAATAAAACAATAAAACAATTCTCACGACGTTTCGGCCACAACGCAAGCAGCCGTCCTCAGGTGAAAACTTTACCGAAAGAACCAAGAAGATGAATCCCTGCAGTCACGAAAGCTTTAAATCGAAATTTAACGGAATTGATAGCTTGAAAGCATTTAGCGCCCGTAGCATATGTATCTACTTGTGCTACGAAGTAGAACCCGGCACTGGCAGTAATCCCGATCAGGACTCGCCATTGTGCGTTTTGACTTTCGTGCGGGACTCATCGTCAACCTCGTTTGTACATTTTGGTATAAACGGGTGAACTGTGAGGTGCCATCAACAAGAAACGCGAATGTCAATGGGTGGAAGCGTTGCGGCTCGCGCTCTCCCCCAGAGTGCCCAAATGATAACAGCTGTGCTGTGCCGTTCTGGAACGCCAGTATATCCCGTTGAGTCCATCATTCCGAATTCTAGATTTGAAGTTTTCGTGACTGCAAGGATCCATACTTTTTGGTTCTTTCGGTAAAGTCACGTAGATGAGAATAATAATAATATGAAAATAATTCAATTAAATCACGACGTTTCGGAGGCAACACAAGCTTCCGTCATTAGGTGGAACAGCCACAGCAAAATTACTGTAGTGAATAGAGAGAGCTGTTTGTGACAAGCGATTTTATAGGGTAAGAGGGGGGAGGAGCCAGGGATGAGGGATGTGGGGCGGGGCCGTGCGGAGTCAGGGGGGGGGGGAGTTAAGCTGAGACAAGCTGATTCCGAATTCTTCACCATCACCACAACCTCCATCCTCATTATCATCAAACCGTCATCATCAAAGGTATTTTTTTTAAACCACTTTGTTTTTTATAATGTATTTTCTTAAATTTCTTGTAGTAATTGTTATTAAACATTTACCATTTGCCCCCTGTGTTCACTCGTGACGTAGGGGGAACGTACCCCAAATTTTTTTTTCCAGTCAAACGACGATTCGGCTTTCGCGGATTCCGCAAGAACATAAAACCTCGCGGAGAGAGGAGAGGGTTAATTGTACAAGCTTTTGGGACGCCTGTTAATGGGTGATAATTGGTGATTCGATTGAAAAGGTCAGTACGACACTTAGAGAATTTGGTTAAATCGCAGATAGCTGCCCAGATTTCGATAGCTTTTGCTCGGTGCTCTGACAGAAATATCCCCCCCCCCCTCCTCACCACCACCCCTAAAGGCAATGTTAATTAAAAATGATCACATACTTAATGTGTCCAAGGTGGCTCAGGGAACAGATCACTTAGCCGTCACTGTTGAGGTCCTGCGTTAAAATACCTGTCAACCCATACGGTTTACCCGTATTCTTGTACAAGGAAATTGAGTTTTCAGGTCTATACAGCGTACAGCCGTTTCAATATGGGCAATATATATATAATTTGAGTAATAGAATTTTGTCTATTTGTTTGTGTTTCTCCCTTGTGATGGGACTTTGTAAGGATGAACGCTGAGATTGATAAGGGGCACGAGGGTGACCAATACGGTCTGAATTGGTCTGTAATCAAGTAGGCACTGATAGGAGGTTGACAGCTTTGGGTTTGAATCTGTGGTAGCTACTTGTGATTTAAAGCCAGAATCTCATTTATCGGGAAATGATGGTTTAATTTTGGCCACCAATGACTTGCACATTCGACCAACACGCAGAGCATACTTGCACCTGTTCCTGGCTTTTACTGGCACCTCATGCTCCCACATTACATGTGCTATGTGTTGTTTCGATTTGCATTTAAATCACTGTTCAACTGAAGTATAGAGCTTACTTGCACACGTATCTAACTTTTACCGAGCGCCTCTTGACTCCCATATTTGCACCGTATTATTCCACCCGTGTTTTGTTTAGGACCGTTAAGTACCGTGTTAATTGTGCAATAATTCTTTAGGGAACGCGTACTCTTTCCCTGCCATATCGACGTTTGTGTCTGTTGTTGCTGCTGCAGTGCATTACACCACAGATTCCCAGTGTAAAATATCTAGGAAACTAAATAAACGGGACCATCCCGTGTAATTAATAAAATAAATCGAAACTCATTCAATATGATTTTCACTTAATTTCGTGAAACGCCTGATCTCATCATGAGCGAACAAAATCCTCGTACTGCTATGCAATTGGTATTTCTCTGGAGCTGGGCATGGGAAAGAGTGAGCCCGGCAAGTGCGTGGCAAAATAATCTCAATGGAATTGATCTCAGAAGCAGTTCTGTCATGTCTACTTACGCGAGCCAAAGTTCAGAGTGGACGCAACATATTTTGTTTACGAAGTCTGCACAGCCTGCGGCTTACGCGTATTTACGTTTTTTTGGGGGGGAACTATGACAAACAACCACGAAGGTTTCACATCCCAAAGACACGCGCAGCGAGGTGGCTTTGTTGGTAACCAGAACGTGGAGGCAAGATGTACAACACCGGTGCTGTTTCGGGCTGTCATCTCCCAGGCCAGTTCTCCTGGGGAGCTGTCCGCAATGTTTGTTTTTGTTGCTGCCATCTGGTGGAGTGAGCGAGCTCGGATGAAGCCACACGGTCGAGTTGTCCCCAAGTAAAACTCGCGTCACGTGCCTCGCTTGAAACCGACAATCTCGATGCCGAGTGTCGCTAACCACTTCAACCCCGTATCCCCCCAACTACCACTCCCCCCCACCACTCGCCCACACTACCACTCCCCCCACCTCCCCCCCTACTCACCCCCGAACTCACCCCCCCACTCCCCACCATCACTCCCCCCCACCACTCCCCCCCACCACTCCCCCCCACCACTCCCCCCACCTCCCCCCACTCCCCCCACTCACCCCCCACTCACCCCCACCACTCCCCCCACTCCCCCCCCGCCCACCACTCCCCCCCACCACTCCCCCCACACCACTCCCCCCCACCACTCCCCCCCACCTCCCCCCACTCCCCCCCCACTCACCCCCACTCACCCCACCACTCACCCCACCACTCCCTCCCACCACTCCCCCCCACTCCCCCCCACCACTCCCCCCCACCACTCTCCCCCCACCACTCCCCCGCATCACTCCCCCCCCCCCCCAGCTGCTAACAAACTGCAGCCTCCACCAGTTGCCGCGCCGATCGCAGTCACTTGTGAACTTTGACCTCCACGGCGCGTGATCCCAATGTTCGGGTGCGGGATCAGGGGAGACGGAGTGGATGCTCCGGTGGGCTGGTACACGGGGATCCTTTAAACGCACGAAGGGCACAGGGGGGGGGGGGGTTGTACCGTACGCCTATGCTCCGGCACACTCAACACCCCCAAAGGCGCTCCACCCCCCCACACCCCCCCAAATCAAGTGAGTGAGAGAGAGAGTTTCCACGTTCTGCAACTCACCAGACGCTTCGGCGTAACGCCACGAGCCCACTCGGTGCACAGAATGTTGGACGCTCTTTAAAACAACGGACGAATGCGGACAGCCCCCGAGATGTTTGTCCGCAGTGTTCCACTTTTGTGACCACCGTTTGCGTTACTTTTTTTTCCTTTTCTGTTGCGTTTCATCATATATAGAGAGAGGGCCCCCCCCCCAGGTATTGTACACATATGCACATTTCTACATTTTTAACTCACTCTCTCTGTCTCTCTCTGTCTCTCTCTGTTCGAAAAGTGAAAATATAAAGCTCTATCTTTAGTTCATCCGTAGTGAAAATTTGATTATTGCACTCGAGTGCTAGAGAGAGACAGAAATCTCATGGGGGATGAAACGAATGCGAAGTTTTGTTTAATCCAGGGAGTTGTTGTTGTTTTAAGGTTGTTTTATTTTTTTAACCCGAGGAATGTAAATTGAGCTCCCTATCGCACGGAGATATGTTGGGCTGAGGATCACAGAGGGGAGAGTTAACAGCGTGATGCCGGTGCCACGATGCGTCGCGTTTACGTTCACCGGCGTTGCCGTAAATATGGGAAGAGCTGAAACAAACCCTCAACATCATTCACTCCGCTGGCGGTATTTGTCTTTTTTTTAATTGCCTTATAGGTTTGCAAATCGTTGCAAACCATAACGTTTGTGGCCTTCCAGGAGTAATGTTTCTACGGGATGTCCCCTTCACCCCCCCCCCCACCACCGTCAATTCTGGATAGGAAATGATTTGGTGGTTAAGGCGACTTGTTTCCGTGTGTGTCTGTTCGATCCGTGCGCGTGTGATTCTGTGCATGCGGCTACTCAGTCAGTCAACCCACGGCACCTGGGTCTGTCCCGTGACCTCCTGTCAGCGAGCGTTCGACACTTCACGTGGATATAAGTGCACCTAGCCTGGCACAAGCGCCGTGGGGACGTGACCGCCACTTAGTGGTGAATGGCGGTTGTTGCTGTTGTTGTTGCGGCTACAATTTGACAGCCATTGAGGCTTGAAAAACTGCTCTGGGAGTGTTTGAGCACATACACAAATCAATGGATAGATCGAAAATGTAATTGTGATGATAACAATGATGAATGTAATAGTTTCTACACATTGCTGGAGAAACATAGTTCACGTATTGTAAATTAGTAATTGCACACTTGTTTGGCCTTTGACTCTCATGCTTGACGCTCATGTTCGAAATGTCACTCGCGCTTTCATTTTCCCACCTCCGTAACATTGCCCGGTTACCATCTTCGTTGTCATGTGTCTCATGCCGAGCCTCCGGTTCGTGTCTTGGTTGTCAATCAGAGTTGATCACTGGAATGCATCACTTGCTGTTGCTTCTACGAATGTAATTAACCGACTACACAGTGTGTGCAGAACTCGGGTCTTCTCCGGGGTCAACAAGAAGCCCAATCCTGTAACTCCTGCGCTTCTGGCATCTTTGCATTGGTTGTCCATGAGATATAGGATTTGTTTTAAGATTATTGTACTCGCATGCAAGCCCAATGTATGTTTTCCTGCTATGCACCAGCACGTGCCCTTCGTTCTTCAGACTCTGCTGGACTTTTACTGGGCCCTAAAACGGACTTTGTTCCATTGGTGGACAATGCACATTCTTTTTCGATTTAAAGCTTTCGTGACTGCAGGGATTCATCTTCTTGGTTCTTTCGGTAAAGTCACGTAGAAGGGAAATAATAAAATAATAAAAATAAAACATAGTAAAATAATTCTCACGACGTTTCGGCCACAACGCAAGACAGCGTCAGACGCTGTCTGACGCTGTCTTTCCGACAGACCTGTTCTTCAACTGAGGACGGCTGCTTGCGTTGTGGCCGAAACGTCGTGAGAATTATTTTATTATTTTATTATTTCCCTTCTACGTGACTTTACCGAAAGAACCAAGAAAATGCACATTCTATTCATCTGCTCCAAGACTGGATTTTTTGCCCGAAGCTATCAGAGACTTGGATACCGTTGATATCTTTATATCTCATCATCAAATACATTTGAAATAACTGAAATTTTGAAATTATTAGTTTTGCTTTGGAGTCGTAGTTTTCTTTTTTTGCTGCAATTTTATTTTGTTTTAGATTGTAGAGATTTTTGAGACGCGGGATTTTCTGAAGTGAACTATACTAAATAAATATAGTTATTAATCCTCCAACAATAATATTTTTAGCGACACAGAAGAACATGCATTTATATTTTTTGTATTTTACCAGATCAGGCCCACCGAGATATATAGCTCTTTTTCATAAGCGCCCTGGCCACAAATTATACCTCCACGAAGCAGTATTATAATTTAGAAATGTATTGCAGCCAAATCATCTAAACGCACGTTTCTAAATGTGGAGGGAACCCCCAGTTGACCAGGATTTAAAAAATCCACGCGACAACGAGAAGAGAGAGAGAACACGCAAACACCAAATATACAGCAGCAGGCGTCAGAGTCGTGATCGAACCCACGACCTCCTGTACACCAGGCAAGGTAGTAAACATCTCCTAGCCATCGCGCGCGCGAGAGAGAAAGAGAGAGAGAGACACCACACCAGAGGCGACCAATACCCCGCCAATTACTGGTAAATGGCTAAGAGAAGCGAGGCACCTGGCACAGGAAGAAGCTCCGTGCCCGGCTCGGGGCAGCCGCAGCAGTAGCCGCAGCAGCCGCCTTGAACTTCGAGCCAACTCCCTCTTCGCCTGCCAATATCTGTCGCACAATCCATGCAAATGCCACCGACCCCCCTCTGCCCGGATCACAGTTTATTGCCGCCGCGTGAGGGCATCGAAAGCCGACAGCCACTTCAGAGGGAGGCCTCTCCGCTCCGGTGCCGCTTTGTTTCCTCTCACACTCCAAAAAAAAAATGGAAATATGAAATGACAAAAGAAAAATGGGTTTGAGTCGGCGGAGGGGAAATGTTTTGCGGAATGTTTTTGCAAAGTTCTGCGGCAAAACGAGGCGGCCCGCGTCACCCTTTTAAGGCTGCCGCCGTCCGCGAGCCCTCGTTTAAGTGGCAGAGTCAAGCTGTCGCGTTTAAGTGGCATTCACCGTTATCCGCAAGGCTCGCCGTCAGTCAGCACTGACGAGCAACGGGGAGTGTTCGACCGGCAGTTGGTTGTCCTCGGCAAGCGAAGGACGCTCCTCCGCATTGCCCCGTGGACATGAGAAGCGCCGAAAGCTCCTTCGTGACATTTGCCGAGAGGCAGCGTCACGAGCGGACCTCGCACGAGCGGACCTCCGCTCGTTAGAATGAGACGTGTTTACTACAAGATGGCCCTAACTTGACTTGAAGCTTTCGTGTGACTGCAGGAATTCATGTTCTTTGGGTCTTTCGGTAAAGCCACGTAGATGGAAAAAAATAATAAAAATAATAACAATATCACGACCCCGAGCTCTCATACTCTGATGGTGCATTGTCTTTGAGTTGTGCGCCTTTTGGCGTCATCTGGTCCAACACCATGTGAGACTAGGCTCTAAGGAAAGCTGTCTCGGGTGTGGACCAATCAACTTCAAGGACAGTGCATACATTATCAGAGTTGTGTTTTTTGTTTGCATTATGGCTGCAGGTATTGTGGTCTATGCAAACATGACTCCTTGTAAAAAAAAGTGTCAGTTTTTTTGCCAGATAGAAGGGTAAAAAAAACAATTATCATATTTTTTATTGGCAAATGAGGTTCCAATGTTGAATATCACGACGTTTCGATCGCAACACAAGCAATCGTCATCAGGTGATATTGTTATTATTTTTATTATTTTTTCTACCTACGTGGCTTTACCGAAAGACCCAAAGAATATGGCCCAAACTCCCCATTGCCTATCCCCGCCCTCTCTCTCTCTCTTCTTACATTCATGACACTACGTTTGGGATTGTTATTTAGCATATTTACCGGAACCTAAGCAGTCTAACGGCCATATTAAATGTATTATTTCGTTTCACATGCTGAGTACAGCATCCTGTGTAATGTCCATCATGGAGATTTTTGGGTGAGATCGCGTAAAATATAAATGTGTCGTCAAACCCACCACCACCGGACACAGCCAATTAGAGAGCAAACCCACAGCATAAACAATTCGAGTTTTCTCTCCAACACACCGGTGTACTGAACTAGTAACGAATTGGCATGTTTTCTTTACGCGACAAACCGTACTGATTGGCTGTGTCGGGTGGTGGTGGGTTTAACGACACGTGTTGGTCGCGAAAGTCTACGTGTTAAACAAACTATGTAACATTATGTTTTTCAGAATGACGTTGCCTCTTTTATGCTGCTATTTCTTTCGCAACAATAATTGCAGTATATCTGTGGTCACGTTGCCATCACCTCTTATCAATAAAAAAAATATCTTGACAACCAAGATATACATTTTTTAATCCAGCATTCAAACGCCATCCTCTCTAAAGTGCTGTACCCATTGATCAAAGCTCGCAGACGTATTTCGACAGCGTTTTTTTAGACCTACGAGTCATTTTTTTTTATTCTACGAGTCATTATCTCATGCCTGTTATTCACTCCCTGTCGTCATGAACTTCATCTGTTTCCCCGGCACACCCCCCACAAGTCATTTAAAAACAAAATTTCCTCGAGGGGGGGGGGGGTAGGTGACCCCTACACGCTTGAAGCCCTCCTCAATGCTTGCGACCTTGTGACCTCTGGGACCCGGTCCCACAGAAGCTTCGCGAGAAACGTTGCGTGTCAGCCCCTGCAGACCTCTTCTGATCAAATGAGAGAGCTACGTGAATGATTGCGATTGATGATTACGCGCTGCTGTTACATTTCCACGTAATCGTCATCTCGCCACGGGGCGCCCCGATGTTATCTCCTCTCGACCGTACGGTACGCAGGAGGTTTGTGGGTTCGATCCCGACCCTGACGCCTGTTGTGTACGTGGAGTTTGCGTGTCTCTCTCTCTCTCTCCCCGTGGTCGCGTGGATTTTTTTCCACTCAGCTTCTTCCGGATTTTCCACCTCCACATTTCGAAACGTGCGTTTATAGTTTTTGGCTGCTGCTTTAAATTCCCACGCGATGACGAGAGGCCACTTCGTTGAGCTGTCATTGGTGTGGCCAGGTCGCTTCTGGTAAAAAAATAATAATAAAAAGTCAATACAGTAAAACCTTGGATTGCGAGTAACTTGGTCTGCGAGTGTTTTGCAAGACGAGCACATTTTTTAAAATAAATATTAATTTGATAAACGAGCGAGGTTTTGCAATACGAGTAGTACGTGTATACGCTTTGTCTGCCGAGCGTCACGTGATCACAACTGATATACGAGTGCTTTGATATACGAGTGCTTTGGATTACAAACACGTTTCCGGAACGAATTATGCTCGCAATCCAAGGTTTTATTGTAGTTAAGTTTGTGCCCTCCCTGTACCTGGCAATTTAAGTTTGATAATTATCAGCGACGGCACACACATCATTGCCGAGTGGTACCCGAATCTGTTCTAAGCCTTTCCCAGGTTGACTTGGCTTCAAATCTATAAACGGTTCCCCCTGCACATCGCTTAAACACGTGCAAAGTTGTTCTCAATGTGGCACATCCATCGCTCACCGAAAACGACGGATTTCTCAAATGAAATCAATTTACCGCGTTGCATCTTCCCGCGACGTACTCTTTCGAGCAAATCTGAATAAGCTCCTTTCAACTTCCCTTTCGGATTATTGCGAGAAATTTTTTTTAAAACGTCATAGTTGCGTTTCAAATTTTTATTATTATTTTTTTATTATTATTTGGGTTACATCGCGCTTATGATTGACGTTCGATGCAGAGTTGGGGGGGGGGGGGGCTCTATGGGGACATTCGTTGCAGGATGTAGACAGAATCGTCGCACCTCTGATACGGCGGCCTTCCGCCCAGGTGCTCGGTGCAGCCAAGACGTGGATTATTTATTCTAGATTTGAAGCTTTCGTGACTGCAAGGATTCATATTCTCACTTGATACAGCTATCGTGCTGTGACGGTTCCACCTGAAGACGGAAGCTTGTGTTGCCTCCGAAACGTCGTGATTTTATTTTATTTTATTTTACTTTTATTAATTTAAATTTTTACCTACGTGACTTTACCGAAAAAACCTAAGAATATGATTATTTATTCGATTTCTCTTCTCGCTGCCCCCCCCCCCGCATTGGGACAAACTCCCCCCCAAACCCTCTCCACATTAAGCGGTCACCTTCGCTCACTCGTTCCCGCTCCTTCACTCAAAATTAATTTACTGTCCCCGAACTCACCCCACGACCCCCTAAATCTCCTCCTGCTAACCGCCACCGTTACTGTCCCCTCTTCATATTCTCACTGTATGCCTTTCACTAATTCCCCATTCATTCAATCATTCATCAGCATATTCTCAGTCATCATTCTCATTCAATAATTCATCATCATATTCTTATTGTATGGCTTTCACTCATTCCACATTCATTCAATCATTCATCCATCATCATATTCTCATTCATCATTCTCATATTATCATTCAATCATTCATCATCATATTCTCATTGTATGGCGTTCACTCATTCCACATTCATTTAATCATTCATCCATCATCATATTCTCATTCATCATTCTCATTCAATCATTCATCATCATATTCTCATTATATGCCTTTCACTCATTCCCTATTGATTAAATCATTCATCCATCATCATATTCTCATTCATCATTCTCATATTATCATTCAATCATTCATCATCATATTGTCATTATATGGCGTTCACTCATTCCCCATTCATTCAATCCTTCATCATCATCATTCACTCTCATCAATTTCGCTTTCACCGAATCCACGCATCATCATCACCATCATCACATATGTGCCCCCATTGCTTCCTCTCATCTATTACCTTCGCCTCGTCTCCACTGTGACACTCACACGTCTCTGTTACTGTTGTACCGTGTGTTAATTCGTTATAAAGTGCCCTGGTTAAGGCGCTACATACATCCCTTGCAGATAAGATTATATCAGGGCTATGGTTAATCCTTCCGTTACATCCTATGAAATCCTTCATGCATTTCCAACGTTAACTGTAACTTTTATCCCTATCCCACGCTCTTATCTCATCCTCGAATCTTGATGCTGTTGCCTGCAGGCTCATCATAGACTTCTGTTCGCCGCGTCTATCCCCGCACCTCGAGATGCCCACAGCCTTTGATATCTGTAGACTTTCCGCAGGGAACAGATCTTTATGTTTTTTCGACTCGTGCCCTTGTCTTATAGTGTCTCCAGAAATAGTGTCGACAAAGTGTGGAGCAGTTTATCATCGGAGCTTTCACTTTGTCTCAACTCGCGCAAGTTTCACATTACTCACTCTCCGTCTCTGCTCGGCGGAGACCCGTTCGCCCAGTTGATACCACTCACAAGCACAGATTGCGCTTTGGAATACAAGGAGTTGCAAAACGCACTAATACTGATAGGAACCTCCTGGTTACACCAGCCCACAGGGGATTATTGTGTCCGTCCATCCGTCGTGCATCCAAAACTGGGAGGGGTGGGGCTGGGTGGAGAGGGGAGGGTGGTGAGGGGCTGGGTGGTGAGGGGTGAGGAGGGGCTGGGTGGGGAGGGGAGGGTGGGGAGGGGCTGGGTGGGGAGAGTGGGGCTGGGTGGGGGGTGGGAGGGGTGGATCTGGGTGGGGAGGGGCTGGTCACCCCGTGGTGCCCTTATAAAACTCAACGTTTAACCTACTCACGCCGGCTTGTGCCCGCCCTCACAGTCGGGCATATTTGCGGAATACACCACGCCGCCGTTGACCCTGCAGGCCATTGACCGAGCAACCCAAACGTTCCTACCAGCTCCCTCCGCAGGAATGTGTTAATCATGACGGAGTCAAAGGTGTCCACAGAGCAGGATGGCAGTGTCAAGCGTCATAATCTGCCGCGATTTTGGACAATTTTTGACCCCCCCCCCCCTCGTCACACGGCGTCACAAAAAGGCAGACCCCCCCCCTCAATTATGACGTCACAAAGCTCTGTCCTCCACCCCCCAAAAAAATAAAACATGCTTCAAATCGCTTTAAACTATTGTCATTGTAGTGCGTATTTAATGTGGCGCTGCACTCTGATGTTGTCGGAGAAAACATTTTTTAAAAGTCTATTTAATTAAGCAGAACGTGCTGTCTATATTTATTTAAAGTTGCGCATTTTGATGTGAGGTCACATTTCCAACCCCCCCCCCCTCGTCACACATCGTCACAAATGTCTGACTTCCCACCCCCCCAGATGCGTGACGTCATTTATGAACGGCCCATTACCAGCAAGTGCTGCACCGCAGTTCCTGTGCCCAATTCGTTGCCGTTGATGAAATTTGCGAAGCTCGCGACTTGGGTGGCAAAATCTGCGAGGCCGCGAATTCAAATCACCTGCAAGCCTCGCGGACACGGAATGCGGCTTTCCCTAGAAGTGTGCAGCGCGCAGTGGAAATTGCCATTTGAAGATCCCCCCGCGTGATAACGTTTCCGGGAACATCATCGCAACGCACACCGGCCTCGTCTTCAGCTTGCAGCTCACGTACGCCCCGCGGGGTCTACATCAGAACACGTATTTGTGCTCCGTGAAAATGCATTAACGAATTGAAGTGGTTATACAAGTTTTGAGCAAACAGAAACAAAAACGTATCCTATTGATTATTTTTCATTGAACATTTTGACATATGCCAGAACGTCCCCCCCCCCCGGGGCGCATTTCACCAGAACGGCGTGGGGACACGTACGTGCCTGCCGCAAATGAACCACAATACTTCGCTGGTCTCCGTCCAAGGAGCATAAACCATCATCACGCGAGCTCCGCGCATCCTCGCAGCTCCACCTGACGGTTCCACCTGAAGACGGAAGCTTGTGTTGCCTCCGAAACGTCGTGATTTTTATTTTTATTTTACTTTTATTAATTTTTATTTTTTACCTACGTGACTTTACCGAAAAAACCTAAGAATATGAATCCTTGCAGTCACGAAAGCTTCATATCTAGAACATGGACACTGACGAAGAAAATGGAATAAAAAATGTATTTCTTTAATGCACAAAGAAGGAGCATGGAGAGGTTTCGCTTCGTATTAAACGCTCACGAGAGAGCAAAAGGGGCAACACGTGGGTCAGGGACCAATCACAATGCAGGGAGGTGCTTCAGCTTGTGACGACGATGACCGATGGATGCGACTGGTGATGATGGAATGGCAACCGGAGGACGGAACGCATCCCAAGGGTACGGCCGCTGTGGAGATGGAGCGACGAGATCGGTTCGGATGCGCAGGAGTGCGATGGATGGTCAAACAGCAGTGGACAATATGGGATGGCGACGGTATGGGGAAGGCGTCATCCAGCGGTAGATAGGCGATGCCTGATAATTGCATGACAAATCTATTTGAGTAGGAATTTACCGATAACTCCCAATAAAATTGAGGTTAGCGACAAGAACACCCACATTATCTGGGAGGGTTGACAGCACAAGTAGGTCAGTGCTAGCTGTCAAAATTGCTGCCCCAAATTATCCAAAAATAGCACCTCTCTGGGAAGGCTGGAGGTTGGCATGGGTGATGAACAGCAATCCGACAGAATAGAGTTAAAATGAAGATCGTTATTTTGCCTCCAAATCTTATCCTTTTTTTACTGTAATTTGCTTTGTGATGCAACAAAACCCATTGTATGAATACTGTATAACTACGTAAAAGAAAATATATTATTTACTTATTTATAGGACTCTTTTTCAGGAGGGTCCTGCATAGGATGTTTGATTTTGCAATGTTTTCAGCCAATTAATGATGAGTGGAAACCAGAGTACCTGGAGAAACCCCACGTGGTCGAGGTTTTGTGTGTGTGTGTGGAGTGTGGAATGTGACACCACCTAACAAACGAGCGTGCCAATTTTTTTGTCACAAACCGATCTCATGCATCTGGGACAAATTCATTTTGCAGAAAAGCCAGGCTGGTGTGGGATTTCTGCAACGAATTCGCCGTAATTCTGGAGTCCAGTCATTCTGCTTGTAAAGTTGCCTCCAAGTGCCCTTGAACAAAAGTCAGAGAAGGCCCCGCTGCCCGAGTTATCCACACGTTGCATTTTAAGCATTACATAATTACATGCGCATTCCTCTTCATTCATCACAACAGGGGCTAAGAAGTCACCTTAATTACAGCCACTCCCTTTTGCGTGGCGAGCGGAATTGACCTCTTCACAGAGGTGTGATATCAATAATTAAATTACGGACAGCGGGAGCTGCATATTTTTGTTGTTGTTGTTGTTGAATCTGGGAAGGCGTTAGCGGGATACTACTTTCTTCTACGTGACTTTACAAAAAAAACCAAGAAGATGAATCCCTGCAGTCACGAAAGCTTGAAATCGAAAAAGACCACATTCTCCGCTACTCTCGCAAAGGTACGGGGTGGCATTGGAACCTGCAAAACAAACTCACCATGAACTGAGGCGACCCGCGAATGCGTGGCTGGTGTTGGCAATTTGAGGATGTGGCTGCAGGTTTCACTCAAACTCTCTCGAAAGTCTGGTTTCCGCAGCCCTCTTTCTCGATGTGGCGCAGGACGTTGTGGCACGCGTACCTGCGGCGTGTATGGTGCACGCGGTGGTCTGACACACGTGTCGCAGGAATCTCGAGGGGCGGTGGTGCGCGCGCAGCGGTGTGGCACACATGACATGGATGAATGTGCACGTGGCGGGGTGGCTCACTCAGCGGTGTGGCTCACGTGACATGGATGAATGTGCACGTGGCGGTGTGGCTCGCGCGGTGGCGTGGCGCACGGGCCGCGTTGTCTAGCGGTGGTGATGTTACCGATGACTGTGACCTCGAACCATCAGGGGAGGAAGTGTGGAATAAGAGGGGGGGGGGGGGGGGGGGGGCCCTGCCAAGCAAAGAGGTGCCACAGCTCGAAATGACACAGCGCGTCGGATGCTGTTGCGCAGCCGGTGCGTGGGGATTGTGGTGCTGGTGTTGCGCGTCGCAGAGCGGCGGTGGGATGGTGAGCTGTGCTTTTTGGTGTCGCCATAAAGGCTTGAATAGTGCAAAATTCCAGGGCAATTTGCCGCTGGTGAATAAACTTATAAAAGTCAAAAGTCTCCAAGTCAAAAAAGTCAAATCACCCACGGGTAGGTATTGCTCATCTCGAGGGATTAACGATCTTCCCCCACGCCACCCACCCAATCCCCAGAGATGTTGATGAATGGCCATGACCACGTTTTGATTAAGGAACTGATGCCTTGACACGTCGTCCCATAGGTAGTAGCCACTAGCGGACGGGGCAGGGCTCATGGGAAGCCACAGAGGCAGATGGGGGGGGGGGTCCCGAAATGTTAGGCATTTTAAATAAGGCCCTATTTTAATATAACCAAAAAATAATAATTCACTGAACCCATGACACATCGCAAAATTAATTGGCGGACAATGTCTCTTTCACATTTGTCTCCCTGCTTATTTTGTTATTTACATTCTCCACAACGGCACGAATGATTATGTTGAGTAATCCATTACATATAACAACAGAATTGAACAAAAAAAACGCTGAATCGTACGCTACGAGATTCAATGCAGACATCGTGAGATTAAGAATCGATACTGATCAATTGACGAATGCATCGTTCCACAACACTGCTCACCTCCACTGGGAGCGCCGAGTCAGCGGGTGATGATTCCACATTCTCACATCGTGACCAGTAACTCAACACGAGTTGAGTAGACCGACAAGAATTTGAACAGACTGCAAGTTAAAAAACTATTTTTTACTTTACCAGGTAAGGCCTACTGAGCTGTATAGCTCTTTTTCAGAAGCTACCTGGCCACAAATGATAGCTCAACTAAGTACTGTAGCTTATCAGGCAGAAATTTATAACAGTCAAAAACTCTAAAAGCGTGGTGTTGATTACAAATGTGGAGGGAAAAACCGGAGGACCCGGACAAAAATCCTCACGACCACGGGGAGAGAGACACGCACACCCCAAATATACAGCAGGCGTCAGGGTCGGGGATCGAACCCACGATTTCCTGTATACCAGGCGAGATAGTTAACATCTCCTAGCCACCGTAATGATGATGAGAGGCAGAGAAAAACACGCAAACTCCAAATATACAGGAAACATTGTCAGGGTCGGGGGTCGAACCCACGACTTCCTGTATACCAGGCGAGGTCGTTAACATCTCCTAACCACCATGATGATGATGAGAGGCAGAGAGAGACACGCAAACTCCAAATATACAGGAAACATTGTCAGGGTCGGGGGTCGAACCCACGACTTCCTGTATACCAGGGCGAGGTAGTTAACATCTCCTAACCACCGTGATGATGATGAGAGGCAGAGAGAGAGACACGCAAACTCCAAATATGCAGGAAACATTGTCAGGGTCGGGGGTCGAACCCACGACCTCCTGTATACCAGGCGAGGTAGTTAACATCTCCTAACCACCGTGATGATGATGAGAGGCAGAGAGAGACATGCAAACTCCAAATATACAGGAAACATTGTCAGGGTCGGGGGTCGAACTCACGACCTCCTGTATACCAGGCGAGGTAGTTAACATCTCGCCACTGCTCACCGTTAGACCACGAGCGTGCAGCGTTTTCGTTTGGCTCTCCGACACGGGCCGACAACGTTAACTCCGCAACCAACTCTTCACAAAATCCAACCACGGTACGTTTCCAATATTGTTCGGTGCATTGTACTGTTGCACACTCGAAATGAAGGACGTGGGCAGGTGCTCCTAATCGAGGGCAAACACATTTATGGTGGTCAATCTGTGAGATGCAACAGCACGTGTGTCACACACAACAATTCTTCAACCGAGTCGCCATTAACCACGTGACTGGTGTACACGTGTGGTTATTCAATAACCCTGCCAGCCACCGACAGGCCCAACTCCGTTATCGCATGCTGCTGTACACACGCGCATTGATGTACTGCACAGCACATCAGGACTTTCACAGAACCACACTTTACTCCCTTGCTGCACAAGGAAATAATTAAAAGAGCGATCCATTCCTAATGTGTCACACTACTATTAATGTGTATAAATTTATATATTTTTAAAATACTCAAGTTGTGTGTCCTCGCTATTTGCGAATAGGCGTGCAAACGATTTTCTCCCCAAACGATTTGATCAATTGTCATTGTTGGGTGCATTCTAGCACCGCGTGTGGCCGCAGGGAATACACGCGGCACCACTGCAACATTCGCCAATTAAACAAATCCATTCTCACACACTTTCGACGCATTTAATGTGGAACGTAAAAGATCAATTATAATTGACGGCCTGAATGAGCAAAAACGATGCGGTGTTATTTTGGTAAAAACATATCAACAACACGCGCTGCTGCTGTTGTTGTTATTGTGTTGAGCGATTATTAGTTACAGCCTTCCGTTGTTCATACTCCATCGAGTACGCAAACGTGTTGACATTACACAATAACCCGTCCAACGATTCTAAAAAGAAAGACCAGATTTTCTTGGTTATTTCGGTAAAGTGACGTGGAAGGGAAATAATAAAATAAAATGTTGTATTTTTATTATTTCCCTTTTACGTGACTTTACCAAAAGAACCAAGAAGATGAATCCCTGCAGTCACGAAAGCATTAAATCGAAAAGACCACATTCTCCGCTACTCTCGCAAAGGTACGGGGGGTGGCATTGGAACCTGCAAAACAAACTCACCATGAACTGAGGCCTCCCGATTCCCATCGCATCTCAGACGCCACAGCGAAAGCGATGGTCACGGCGCAGTGTCGTAGCCTCGATGTCTCTCGGAGAGCGGTGGCGCAGTGGTTGAGTGCATTTTGCCGTGGAGCCCTTCGCCAGAGTTCTGGCCAAAGGTTATCGTCAGTGCTGAGCGATATCCGATTCGCTGCCTGGCCCCCCTCGCTCTGACCAACACGGCAATCAGTTTAAAGTACGAATCAAATGACCATTGTAAGCAACAGGCTTACGTTGAGCAGTGGATTGACGATTGGAGTTTGTAAATTATTACACTACGCCCTGTTCAATTTGAAATTGGGGCGATGTTAACTACCTCGCCTGGTAGACAGGAGATCGTGGGTTCGATCTCAATCCTGGCGATGCCTGCTTTATATTTGGAGTTTGCGTGTCTATCTCCCCGTGGTCGCGTGGATTTTTCTCCGGGTCCTCCAGTTTTCCCCTTCACATTCAGAATCAACACGCTTTTAAAGTATTTGGCTGCTATAAAGGCCCCACATGATGATGAGTCGTTTCTAAGAGGTATAATTTGTGGTCAGGCCGCGTCTAAAAAAGAGCTATATAGCTCGGTGGGCATTATCCGGTCAAATAAATAGTTAAATAAGTAGTTAACAAAAATGCACCGCGTTATTTGGTTGGAAGACGTGGACAGACGACGGGAGGTATGATGCCTGGAGTTGGACAAGGCTTACTCTTCAGAACTTATACTCAACTAAGGTGAGTTTTATTCAGTACAGCATAGCAACGAGATCGAATGCCCGAAATACAACTCGGCAAACAGCTGAGTCCCCGCTTCTGTCAGTCGGCCACATTTGCTCAAATGTATTTTGCCGGTGATCAAAGGCACGAGGAACGCAGTGTAGTTCTTAAGGAACTTTTGATGTTTTTTATTTATTTGCACAGACACACAAATGACCATGCGCCTTTAACACACGTGTGCGTCTCGTTTGAAACGTTTTGCTAGATGGGCAGAACATTCCTTTACAATTTATAATGGCCAAAAGCTACATTATTTGCAATTATGTTTCATGGTAATTTAATTAAGCGCATCGTTCATTGTTTTTTTTTAAAGGGCATGTACTGTGCTGCAGAGTACAATGCAGCAATCACTTTGCCAGCGTGTTGCAAACATTGTGAACGTATCTTCCAGCACGTAATGCGTTCGGTAGCTAATAAATAAATAACCCACGTTGCACTTCAAGTGTTATGAATCATACACCCAAACGCACTGTAGATTGATATTTTTAAAACCTCGTAAAACGATACCAATACGTTGGTTCATCGTGTACCCTTGCTTGCAGGCCTAGCTCTGCCCGTGCATTTGTGCGGGATATAACTTGAGTTACCACCACCACCACCATCACTACGATCGGCTGGCCGACTTTCCAACAACAACAACATATATTATGAGAAATCAGCGATAAGCACGGCATTAACAGCAATGCTATAACATATCAACACGTACAGTGTGCAAACCTGGTGGACCAACTACAAGAAACGTCTGACCTCTATGATTGCCAACAAGGGTTTTGCCACCAAGTACTAAGTCATGTTTTGCAGAGGGGTCAAATAATTATTTCCCTCATTAAAATGCAAATCAATTTCTAATATTTTTGACATGCGTTTTTCTGGAATTTTTGTTGTTATTCTGTCTCTCACTGTTCAAATAAACCTACCATTAAAATTATAGACTGATCATTTATTTGTCAGTGGGCAAACGTACAAAATCAGCAGGGGATCAAATACTTTTTTCCCTCACTGTACAATAATTTGACGTATCAACAACAACAACAATAATTGCAGGATTCGCCATTTGTAGCTGTGGACCGAGCGAGCGTCCTTGTGAATGCACATCGAACTCTTGAATACCTGCCAGGTAGTTGTGCATGCTGGTTCTCGTCTGATCTATAGCCTATGGATTTGTTGATATACAACACGAGGCTTGTGACAATTCAGTGTTTTGATTTAACAACATCGTAGTAACAAAGCATCGTCTCACGTTTGCCATCTCGCTTATTTTGTCTTCGGGTTATTCTGTCTTCGCTTGCTACACTTTTGTCCACTCCATTCGCCTAAATGTAACAGCGTGCAATTTAGCAGACGTTGCAAATCATCGATTGTCACGCGCACGACTCCAGAGGCGCATTATTAGTGTAAAGATGAATGTGTATCGACAGCTTGTTGCGTGCTTTTACTCCACTGACACCTCCACCTGGGCAAGTCCACGTTCAAAACAGGGAGAGGCGGGGATGTCTGTCTGTCTGTCTATGTAGAAACTCCCGTCTCTCCACGTCTCGCAGCCATTCATCGAAGGTCAGTCAACAAGTCAAACGAGCACACAGGCGTTCGCTCTCCTCCATGCGGCTTCTATCCAGAGGTGACAATTCAACATGGACTCTGGCAGGAACCGGTGCATGCACAAGATTATCACGATTTATGCCCCACTAATGTGTCTTCATTTCATCAACCTACGGTGATGAGAGGATGGTGGGACGACAGACCCCCAACTGGGATTTGAATTTCATCATCCACACGACAACGCTGGCTTGAGCACTCTAATCGCAAGCACCACCTGACTACATACGGAACAGCATGTACGTAAAAGACAACATCGTACAAATGTGTATGAGACATTGGGAAAAAGGACACTGAAGTTGCACTCACGTGCAAGATACGTTGAAAAACACACGAAGATGAACGTTATGCATGGTACAAAAGCTCTCAGCCTTATCCAGACCGCCAACTCAAAAGGAACTGAATGTGCGGCCATTTTCTCGTCTGGACCACCAACTCAAAAGAGACAGATTTAAAGCTTTCGTGACTGCAGGGATTCATCTTCTTGGTTCTTTCGGTAAAGTCACGTAGAAGGGAAAAAAAATAAAACATAATAAAATAATTCTCACGACGTTTCGGCCACAACGCAAGCAGCCGTCCTCAGGTGAAGACCAGGTCTGTCGGGGAGACAGCGCTGTCTCCCCGACAGACCTGGTCTTCAAAAGAGACAGCTGCATTTTTTGAGTGCCAAAACAGTGATTTAATTCACCATGAAGAGGCTGCCAAAACGCAATGGGAAGTCTCTGTGGGTCCAATCTGTCTATTTATTCATTTAAAAAAAATGCGTCCATTCTGCTGGTCAGTGTGGCATTTCTCTCATAAACAACCGGACAACAGCGTGCTTAACCACGTAGCCGTGTAAATTTTTATTTAAGGCTTTCGTGACTGCAGGGATTCATATTCTTGGTTCTTTCGGTAAAGTCACGTAGAAGGGAAATAATAAAACAATTAAAATATCAAACAAAAAAAATTCTCACGACCTTTCGACTGCAACACAAGCAATCATCATCAGGTGTGAAATCCACAGCAAGAAAATGTTCTTCAGGTGTGAAATCCACAGCAAGCATGGTGATGATTGCTTGTGTTGCAGTCGAAAGGTCGTGAGAATTTTTATTGTTTGATATTTTTATCATTTTATTATTTCCCTTCTACGTGACTTTACCGAAAGACCCAAGAACACGTAGCCGCGGTCTATTGAATCGCGCGACAGTCCAGGGAGACAACGAGTGTCTCCTCTGTCGGGGGGAGACTTGAGAAAAATCCATTGACCGTTGCTCCGCCGCGAATTACGGCCTGCGCAGAGTGGCGCGTTAATGACTCACACGTTTGCCCCTCGTGTGACGCCAGAAAAGCCTCCCATCGTTTGGGGCTAATGCCGCTCGTCATCGCCGACAATTAGCAGTTCCATTCGAGAAGAAGGCACCTCCCCCCGCGTTAATGCCCCCTTGAGACCCCCCCCCACCACCAACCCCTCCAACCCCAGGATCCAGGATGCACCACCGGCGGTGATGGATGGAAATCCACGGTAGTAGCTACACGGCGCTTTCAGAGCGCGGTCAAACTATGCCGCTGCTGTCGAGGGGACTGGCCCGGTGATGACTCTATCCCTTCCGCCAACTGTGGTGTGACCAAGCAAGCAATTGCAGGGCTGCACCTTTATCCTTGAACTGAGAATGCATTTAGAGGATGCTTCAAAACATTTTTGTTAACACTTATATGGGACTATCGCTGTTAATGGAAAAAGAAATGATAATACACTGTAACATGATAACAAATCTTGATTTGAAGCTTTCGTGACTGCAGGAATCCATACTCTTTGGTTATTTCGGTAAAGTCACGTAGGTTGCTTGTGTTGCGATCGAAACGTCGTGATCTATTATTTTTTTCTACCTACGTGACTTTACCGAAAGAACCAAAGAGTATGATAACCAATGTATGTATAATAGCTTCAAAAAGTCAAAGAGTCTCCCACTTAAATTTTGATTTAAAGCTTTCGTGACTGCAGGGATTCATATTCTTGGTTCTTTCGGTGAAGTCACGTAGAAGGGAAATAATAAAATAATAAAGATATTAAACAATAAAAATTCTCACGACGCTTCGACTGCAGCACAAGCAATCATCATCAGGTGTGAAATTCTCACGACGTTTCGACTGGATTTCACACCTGATGATGATTGCTTGTGTTGCAGTCGAAACGTCGTGAGAATTTTTATTGTTTTATATTTATATTATTTTAATATGTCTCTTCTATGTGACTTTACCGAAAGAACCAAGAAGATGAATCCCTGCAGTCACGAAAGCTTTAAATCGAAACACAGGCAATGTACCCTCCACTCAAACTCAATGAGTAAATAACGGCAGCCTCACTCACACATCCCATCAGCCACACGACTCCTCTGGGAGCGCATAACTTAGCAACAATTGGCTCGATGCAAGCGAGCTCTGGACCCGCCTCGGCATTTACAAACCAACGCGGCTGAACTTGCCAGAAAAGCACCGTCTCTACAAGACATGGGCCCGAGTTTGACACACACACAATAACAACACAAACAAACCCATTGTGTTACAGGGCCTTCATTAAAGTTCCACCCAGACCTTCATTAAACTTCCACCCACGCCTCACCAACTGCCACCGATGGGGCATAAGAGCAAGCCTCCTATGTGCCTGCGGGGTGGAGCAAACCCATGAACCACATCCTAGAAGCCTTCCCAATCCACAAACACAGTGGAGGCCTACCTAACCCTCAACTCGTACAGGACCAGAAGTAACCGCTTGCCCGAGGGACTTTACATTCGCTAAATAAAAATAATAATCAGTAGATCGAACTGTGGCAGTTGAACCAATGGGTGCAAGTGTCTTCAAATCCTCCCCCCCCGGTTGCCCTTGTCCACCCAGGAGTGTCAACGGGGTTCACCACAGGTCAAGTGTGGTATGGTAAAGTGTCACCTGCTCCCACCTGCCGTCAGAGATGTCCGGTCAGCGTGGAAGAGGAGGCCAAAATAGCCACGAAATAGCGAGGTGCTCTCCAGCTCCCCCCCCCCCCCTCTCCCCAGTGGAGGTCTCTCTTCCAGCAGTGGTGGGAGCAAGCAATTGCAGGGGCTGCACCTTCACCTGTCTATGTACTACGTCCTTCATAAGGGCACAATATGTAGATGTTATTTTGTTTGTTGCAGAGTAATAACACTGCTGAGGCAGGAATGGAACTGCCGCTGCAGTTGGACTCAGCGTTGATGGCCATTTGGTGAATCACGGCCTCAGGTTGAGGAGGCTAAAAAACACTCCACCGTCGTGGGTGTTGCAGTCCGAGGTGGTCATTGCGTGCGGGTGGATCCACGGAGTCGTCGTGATACCCTGGTGAGTGGCTTCATGGTCAGCTCTTCTCCAGTCGGCGGGTGTGCGTAACCAGTCGATCATCGTCGCCGTCAGTCGCTGCTTCCCAAGTTTCAATCGTCGATTGCTCCAACGAGCACGTGGTCGCCTGGAACTGTCCGACGGTGGAGGTGTCCTTTGTCTGCATTCTCAACCTGGAGACATGGTCTTCAACGGGACGTGGTTCTGACAACTTGATCACCGCTTGAATGAGTGAATGCCGAAACGTTTATCGAGAGAGCGAGAGAGGGAGGTTGGATAAAATAAACCAAGTATGTCTGCCTTTCATGCGGAGTCGTTGGTTTGCTTAAGCTTGTCTTTACTTTGTTTCAATTATTAAAGTGCAGTTACAGTTGTATGTTCGCACAATGTGTGCAGTGTGCTGCGATACTTTCAAAAGGCACTTAACAAATGTTGAACAATGATTAAAATCAATACTAGGGTTAATATGAAATGCTATTCAATAGTGTTACGCAAGCAGTGCACGGTGTGTATTTAATGCTTTTTTATGTGCCGGTTTTACAACTGAATAATCTAATCACTCAAGGCGCTTGACGTAGCTTACGGAACGGTGACAGGATGGAATGATTCAGGTGGCAGGGGGCACGCTAAGAGGTATCGAGGATTGGGTGACAGCGATAGAGGGGCGCATAGGGAGTACTCAAGGTTAGGAGGAGGGTGATGAAGGGGTGGGAGGGGGGCGAGAGGAGGGATGAGAATGGGCAACAGAGAAGAGGTGAGGCTTGACGAGAGGGACGGTAGGAGGTTAAGGAGGGGGGCTGCTGAATGTACAGGTGAAGTGTTGAGTCTATGGGCAGTGTTGAGTCTATGGGCAGTGTTGAGTCTATGGGCAGTGTTGAGTCTATGGGCAGTGTTGCGTCTATGGGCAGTGTTGAGTCTATGGGCAGTGTTGAGTCTATGGGCAGTGTTGCGTCTATGGGCAGTGTTGAGTCTATGGGCAGTGTTGAGTCTATGGGCAGTGTTGAGTCTATGGGCAGTGTTGCGTCTATGGGCAGTGTTGAGTCTATGGGCAGTGTTGAGTCTATGGGCAGTGTTGCGTCTATGGGCAGTGTTGAGTCTATGGGCAGTGTTGAGTCTATGGGCAGTGTTGCGTCTATGGGCAGTGTTGAGTCTATGGGCAGTGTTGGGTCTATGGGTAGTGCTGAGTCTATGGGCAATGTTGAGTCTATGGGCAATGTTGAGTCTATGGGCAGTTTTGAGTCTATGGGCAATGTTGAGTCTATGGGCAGTGTTTAGTCTATGGGCAGTGTTGGGTCTATGGGTAGTGCTGAGTCTATGGGCAATGTTGAGTCTATGGGCAGTGTTGAGTCTATGGGCAGTGTTGAGTCTATGGGTAGTGCTGAGTCTATGGGCAATGTTGAGTCTATGGGCAGTGCTGAGTCTATGGGCAGTGTTGGGTCTATGGGTAGTGCTGAGTCTATGGGCAGTGTTGAGTCTATGGGCAGTGTTGAGTCTATGGGCAGTGTTGGGTCTATGGGTAGTGCTGAGTCTATGGGCAGTGTTGAGTCTATGGGCAGTGTTGAGTCTATGGGCAGTGCTGAGTCTATGGGCAGTGCTGAGTCTATGGTAGTGTTGGGTCTATGGGCAGTGCTGAGTCTATGGGTATTGTTGGGGTCTATGGGTAGTGTTGAGTCTATGGGCAGTGTTGAGTCTATGGGCAGTGCTGAGTCTATGGGCAGTGTTGAGTCTATGGGCAGTGTTGAGTCTATGGGCAGTGCTGAGTCTATGGGTAGTGTTGGGTCTATGGGTACTGTTGAGTCTATGGGCAGTGTTGGGTCTATGGGTAGTGCTGAGTCTATGGGCAATGTTGAGTCTATGGGCAGTTTTGAGTTTATGGGCAATGTTGAGTCTATGGGCAGTGTTTAGTCTATGGGCAGTGTTGGGTCTATGGGTAGTGCTGAGTCTATGGGGCAATGTTTGAGTCTATGGGCAGTGTTGAGTCTATGGGCAGTGTTGGTCTATGGGTAGTGCTGAGTCTATGGCAGTGTTGAGTCCTATGGGCAGTGTTGAGTCTAGGTGGGCAGTGTTGGGTCTATGGGTAGTGCTGAGTCTATGGGCAGTGTTGAGTCTATGGGCAGTGTTGAGTCTATGGGCAGTGCTGAGTCTATGGGCAGTGCTGAGTCTATGGGTAGTGTTGGGTCTATGGGCAGTGCTGAGTCTATGGGTAGTGTTGGGTCTATGGGTAGTGTTGAGTCTATGGGCAGTGTTGAGTCTATGGGCAGTGCTGAGTCTATGGGCAGTGTTGAGTGTATGGGCAGTGTTGAGTCTATGGGCAGTGCTGAGTCTATGGGTAGTGTTGGGGTTATGGGTACTGTTGAGTCTATGGGCAGTGTTGGGTCTATGGGTAGTGTTGAGTCTATGGGCAGTGTTGAGTCTATGGGTAGTGTTGGGTCTATGGGCAGTGCTGAGTCTATGGGTAGTGTTGGGTCTATGGGTAGTGTTGAGTCTATGGGCAGTGTTGGGTCTATGGGTAGTGTTGAATCTATGGGCAGTGTTGAGTCTATGGGCAGTGCTGAGTCTATGGGCAGTGCTGAGTCATAGGGCAAGTGTTGAGTCTATGGGCAGTGTTGAGTCTATGGGCAGTGTTGAGTCTGTGGGTGGTGTTGAGTCTATGGGCAGTGTTGAGTCTATGGGCAGTGTTGAGTCTATGGTGCAGTGTTGAGTCTATGGGCAGTGTTGTGTCTATGGGTAGTGTTGAGTCTATGGGTAGTGTTGAGTCTATGGGCAGTGTTGAGTCTATGGGCAGTGTTGAGTCTATGGGCAGTGTTGAGTCTATGGGTAGTGTTGAGTCTATGGGCAGTGTTGAGTCTATGGGCAGTGTTAAGTCTATGGGCAGTGTTGAGTCTATGGGTAGTGTTAAGTCTATGGGCAGTGTTGAGTCTATGGGCAGTGTTGAGTCTATGGGCAGTGTTGAGTCTATGGGCAGTGTTGAGTCTATGGGCAGTGTTGAGTCTATGGGCAGTGTTGAGTCTATGGGCATTGTTGAGTCTATGGGCAGTGCTGAGTCTATGGGCAATGTTAAGCCTATGGGCAGTGTTGAGTCTATGGGTAGTGTTAAGTCTATGGGCAGTGTTGAGTCTATGGGCAGTGTTGAGTCTATGGGCAGTGTTGAGTCTATGGGCAGTGTTGAGTCTATGGGCGGTGTTGAGTCTATGGGCAGTGTTGAGTCTATGGGCGGTGTTGAGTCTATGGGCAGTGTTAAGTCTATGAGCAGTGTTAAGTCTATGAGCAGTGTTAAGTCTATGGGCAGTGTTGAGTCTATGGGCAGTGCTGAGTCTATGGCAGTGTTGAGAATATGGAAAGTGTTGAGTCTATGGGCAGTGCTGAGTCTATGGGTATTGTTAAGTCTATGGGCAGTGTTGAATCTATAGGCAGTGCCGCTTCATGGAGTGGGGACGTTTGTTCCAGTGGCGGGGTGCGAGGGGGGAGGGTAGATCTAAAACGAGATTGTGCACAGGGAGAAGGAGGGACAGAGAGAGAGACAGAGAGATGATTGGGAACAAAGATTCTTAGAGGAGGGGACATGGAAGGAGATGACAGAGGCGGGATGAGGTGGGGCAAGCGCCATGGAGCGATTTAATGACGAGTGTCAGAATTTCTCGCGAACGCAGAGCAGGGCATCCTGGGGAGCTGCCGGATCGCTATCCTTCACTGGTTCTCCCGATGCCTCCTTTATGCACTGCACCGACCGGCTGTGACCAGCACGGTGAGGTATGGAAAAGCACGTCTAAAGATAAAATAATAAATTAAATAATAGCATATTACGACGTTTCGATTGCAACACAAGCAATCATCATCAGGCATAAAAGAAATAGCAACACAAATCTAACTAGAAAACTATAGACAGACATACAAGCAGACAGTCTATAGTTTTCTAGTTAGATTTTTGTTGCTATTTCTTTTATGCCTGATGATGATTGCTTGTGTTGCAATCGAAACGTCGTAATATGCTATTATTTAATTTATTATTTTATCTTTAGACGTGACTTAACCGAAAGAACCAAAGAATAATTCCTGCAGTCACGACAGCTCCAAAATTAAGATATGGATAAGCAACCTCCTGTGGCCTTACACATATAGAGGAGGTCTTCATCCATCAGCGGATTGACTGTATATTCTTGTTCTACACAGTGGGTTTGATCTGGCCACAGTCAGAAGGCTGTGAGGTCAAATCCGAGTCAACAGCCAACTCAGCCCATCATCTCTCAGCGTCATTAAAGCGGTTACCACTTTGTGGGACGGTCATCGATGGATGGACACGTGTCTCGATTGGGGGCCCATTCCTTGGTGCCACATTAATGTCAACCACTGTCTCAGGCTGGCAGGAGAGATCAGCACAACCCAGCACTCGCATGAGCATGGAGACGCCTCCTCACTCGAATATGCTGGTTTTTACAATCATCCAAATAACAGAGATATCTGTAGGAGCTGTGCAAGAATGATAGGGTTAGCTGATTCAATATTTCACAGTCATCAATTCTGACGTTTTTCCCCCCCCCCCAAAGCAATCTTTTTTCAAACGTCACAAAAAGTATGGGTTTTAGAAACGGAGATGGCGAGTCTGTGAGTGGGTGATATTTGGGTCATAAGGGCTCTAGGGTGACGAGATGTTAACTCCATCGCCTGGTATACAGGAGGTCGTGCGTTCGATCTCGACCATGACGCCTGCTGTGTATTTAGGAATTTGCGTGTCCTCCCCGTGGTCGCGTGGATTTTTTTCTCCGGGTCCTCCGGGTTTCCCATCCACATTCATGAGCACGCCTCTAGAGTATTTGGCTGCTGTACATTTCCACACGATAAGCCACTTCGTTGGGCTACTACTTGTGGCCAGATCGTTTCTGAAATAGAGCTATATAGTCAGTGGGCCCTGCCTAGTAAAATACAAAAAAATTGTTAGTTCAAATAGTTAACTGTTTAACATGTGCCCTGTACCCGGAAATGTATGTTCCATTACCAAATAAGGGGAGCAGGTCCATTGGAAGTTTAGGGCATCACTCTTTCTGAATACGAGGAACATTTTGAGCCCTCAGAGGGTTATGACTGGCTTTTTGAGCCATTCGAGCTCATTGCGTCTAATTTTTGGGGGTGTTTTTTGTGACTTTTCATTGTAACCTTCAAATGCCGGTAAATGCGTTTCGGCAGGCAATGCGAATTACACGTGCGAACTGATTTGACGTGTACATTTAGTGCATCGCAGTTGCATACGTAAAACGTAGCGAAGCATAAAACAACAAATAATTTTAAATATTACGTGGGAAGGGGAAAAAATTATAATATACAATTATTCTAACTAGATCCGAAGCTTTCGTGACTGCAGGAATTACTCTTTGGTTCTTTCGGTAAAGTCACGTAGAAAATCAAATCAAATAATTAATAGAATACGACGTTTCGATTGCAACACAAGCAACCGTCATCTCAGGTAAGAATGAATGAGAAAAAAATTAACATAGTCAACTTAGAAACACAATGCAACACAACACAGAGGACCGGCCAACACAACAGCCAACACTACGCCTGGCTGACCACGCTCCTCCAAAGAATGACGACAAACAGAAAGACAGAGCCACTGTAATGTTCATAATCAACGTTTTTTGGTTTAGATCGCGTTATTTATAAATGTGTCGTAACCCTCCACCACCCGACACGGCCAATCAATAAAAAAGTGTCACGTTGACGAAAGACAAATAGTTCACTGCTTTAGCCCACCGGTGTGTTGAAGCGTGAAACCACAACATTTACAATTTGAGTACAACGTTTCGCTGGTAATTGCATCCAGCATCATCGGGCAATTCGCCAGAATGGTGAGGCTCTCCTCTGTCTCCCGTTCTTATATAGAGCAGCAGCAGCAGGGTGACGTCATCATTAACTGATTAACTCATCAGGTGCAGAGACAACCCGTGTCGTTCTGCATGTCACGGCGAATTTGTCCGACGTGGAAGTAGAAAATCGTTCTAAGCGTCGGTAAGACAAGTGCGTGACAGAAAGTATGTTTTAGCAGAATAGGTTTCCCCCACTTTTTCTTGTTGCCAGAAAAAAATAGGAAGACCTATTCTCATATTTTGGTACTGGCAAAGGAGGTCCCATGATGTGTTTTAGAATTTAAGATTACCCTTGAATAATTGGAACGGTGTATGACGAACAGCCCACAAATTACGCGGCTGTATTTAGCATCGTTGCTGGAGGAAATATTTAAATCCCTGGCAGTGTACGTGATGAGGTGGTTAATTCAAAGCCACCTTATTGTGCTGTCAAATTGCCTTCAGCTTAAACAATGCGGAGGATATCTCACAACTACAAACTAGAACCCTAATTACAGCACATTACCTTGGTGTGTTTGTGTGTGTGTATACGGGAAATCACACGCGAATGTTAAAAAGGCAATCAAACATTCTGTACGCATATGTGTATTATAAATCGGGCAAGCATCCCCAGTGCACTACCCTCCTAACAACTAATCTTGAGACCCAGTGATGATTTCCCAGATAAATGAAGGACATTACAGTATTATTGTGAATCGGTTTGTGGCTCGGGTACCAACATATACACACAATTGTAATTAAAATCACAGTACTCTCTACTCATTTGAAGGCATAGTTTATATTCTGAATTGTGTGCGATTAGTTGATAACACGTGTGTGTGTGTGTGCGTATTTACTTTTGTGTGATGGTGGAGAGCGGTGGTATAGTGGTTAGCGCGCCGCCCTGTGAACTCGAGTTCGATTCACCGCTCACGGCCCACACCGGTGATGGTTATTTGAACCAATTCCTGAGCTGCCCTTAGGCCGACACAGCTTCAAATGAGTACCTGGCTACGATGCATAAACATCGCCTCGAAGGAGACAAATGCGGCTGAGCGTTGTTGCTGGCCCACCCCACCACCTCGTCCGTGGTGCTGGGGGTTCAGAGGTTCTGCTCGCTGACAGCGCTTGCCCCGGCTGTCCGCTCAGACCACCACGGGGAGATCTTTTTGGTCTTTTTAAAATCCTTTATATTAAGTTCGCTTGCGTGCTTGCTTGCTTGCTTACGACCGTGCAAATCTTTCGGTCGTTTTTTAACCCACTTCCCGTGATCCAATCGAGCTGACATTTTCCACACAGACTCGTTGTGCGAGACAATTAATGTTCGTGAAAAAATTCCCAAAATGTAACACTTTTTAGGCAATTTTTATTTTATTTTACATATATTCAAATAGAACTCATTCATGGCTTTGGCTGAACATCACAGTGCAAGAGCCCAGAGCGTAACCCCTCCACAGGCCGTGGCGGAGTAGCGCAGTTGGTAGCACCCTCGCTTCCCATGCCAAAGGTCGCGGGATCGATCCCCGCGTCCTCCACAGGCGAATATATGTTTAAATCCTTTATATTAAGTTCGCTGATACGCATATAAAGGATTTATAGTGAAAAACTTTGTTTTTACGGGTTAATTTTTTTTTCTTTGTGCGCGCGCGCGTGTGTGTGATTGTAAGACAACAGGAGGTGCCTGGTCATGGAGGCTTGACCACCCACCTCCACTCCCTCGTGTGCCCCCCATCAGCTGTTCGCGAACAGCACTTTGCCTGCGGGGAGTGGGGGGGGGGGTCGTTGTGTTTGATTACGCCCGTGTGGTCATGCGCCGTGCTGGTTCTGGCTATTGAGGCTGTGTGGGTTGCGAGGGTTCGCTGGTTTGGTGACCGTCAGCACATCCAGTGATCCTGGGGGTGGGGGGGGGCGTTGAAGACGCCGTATGACAATAGTTTGCAAGCGTTAGCCACCTCGTGTGCGTTGTCGTGCCAAATTGTTTTGTTGCAGTTGCACCCGAGTCAAGAGCCGCATGGCTCACAGGGTTATACCTAATAAATGAAACTGAAACAAGATTACACATCGTAATGGAGTGGGGGGGGGGGGGACTGGTGGCACAGCGGTGAGCGCACTTCACAGCTAACCTGGCGAACTTAGTTTAATTCAAGGACCGAGGCTAACATCAGTGGCGAGTGATATTTGAATCGATCTTGCCTCTCCCACCTCTCCCCTTCACCAACATGCATTGACCGGTATGGTGCAGTATGGTCAAACAGCCCTCATGACCGAAACGGCGTGGGGAGCCTTGATTCAGCGCTGAATTAAAACAATAAGTGCCGTGAATTCATATTTATTTTACTTTCAATCTAATTATCAGTCACGCTCAATCCACCGCTGGAGGAAGGCCTCCTCAAGGTGCCACACCACCTTTCACGAGCCTGCGATCCACCCAGGCCCCCTGCACACACAACACACCGATCTCATCTCCACCATCTCTGAGGGTCATCGTCCTCTCGGACGCGTTCCGTCCCTCGGCTGCAATTCCTTTATTACTCTTTAGTGATAATAATAGGGGGTTTTTCCCTTTTTTCTGGCAACAAAACTGAAACCTTTTTACAAGGATTCATGTCTGTATTAACCAATATACTTGCGGTCAAAATGCAAACAAAAACACACTATGATAATATATGCATTGTCCTTGAAACTGATTGGACCACACCAAGGGACGGCTTTCTTTTGAGCCTCGACCCAATTTTTATATTATCATCGTGTGTTTTTTTTGCATTTTGACTGCAAGTATTGTGGTTAATGCAGACAGGAATCCTTGAAAAAGTTTTCAGTTTTGTTGCCAGAAAAAAGGGGAAAAACCCTATTATTATATTTTGGTACTGGCAAAGGAGGTCTAATGATGTAGATACTCTTTGGTTCGTTCGGTAAAGTCACGTAGGTATAAAATAAAATACATTAAATCACGACGTTTCGACACAAGCGTCCGTCATCAGGTGGGACAACACAGCAAGAAACAATTGCTGAAGTGCGCAAAAAGGGTGCTTGTATCAAGAGGCTTTGTAGGTAATTTATTTTATTTTCTACCTACGTGACTTTACCGAAAGAACCGAAGAAAACCTGAAATCTAGATTGAACTCCTTTATTATGCTTGACCACCATCCATCATCCCTTCCGTTGAGGCGTCCTACCCATGCCCACTTTAATTAATAGTTTGAATTCTGGCATGAACCAACACACGTTCTCGATTTCCTCGTGTCCTTCTTTCTGTCCCTCAATGCTATTCCGAGCATCATTCCACGCTTCTTCGGAGCACTTTTCAGAATTTGTTTCGATATTTTCCGTGAAAAACCGTGTTTCTGAACGCACGCATCAAACCGAGGCGTGTGCACTGATTAAACGCATCCGGGCTGTGGACACACAATGCGATGGATGTATTCACGATCCAGTTGCGGCTGTCCAGAAACACTCCACTCTGCTCTCGTCCACTTCTTGATGGAATAATTTTGATGTCTGCCTGTTTTCAATCGCTGCCCTAGGTGCACACACACACACCGAGACACTGGTGCCAGGCTAGACAAAGACAAAGATCCCCTGTATAGCCTTAACAGGCTGTAGGGGCAAGTGCTATTAGCGAGCACCTATGAAGGCCGGAACGGTACACGAGGGGGTGGGTGGCCAGCACCACGCCCGACCGCCTTTGTCTCCCTAGTGGCAATGTTTACACACCGCACCAGGTACTCATTTGAGGCTGAGTCGACCTAGGGGAGGCCCGGGACCGGTTCAGATAATTGTCACTGATGTTGGCAGTGAGCGGGAATCGAACCCGTGTCGCCGGGTTCATAGCGCAGCGCGCTAACCGCTACACTATCGCTCGCCAGGCTAGGTGCACACACACACACACCGAGACACTGGTGCCAGGCTAGGTGCACACACACACACACAGAGTCTGTTGCGTTCCAGGTGCGTCCCTCCGATAGACATCTCCATCTGTGTAGTGGACTTGCTGTGCATGGTCTGCGATTTTCTCATTTATCCTCAGCGCGACTTTGCAGCCTTTTCTCCGCGACTCTTCTAACATGTCCCTGAAGTTCATTCCCATTTTGACGCTATAACCGACTATCTCATCGGCGTATCCGAGACAGCTCATGTTTTCTCCGCCGAATGTGTTATCCCCTTGTTTCTGCAGTCCAATTTCCGGAAAGGTCTTCGATTGTTGTGAATAACTTCGGTGAAAGCGCGCACGCCTGTTAAAATGTCTGTCGGTACTTTATTCATGCATTCTTCGTGTGGCTGTTCTATGTTTGAACATCGATTGTATTCTATCTAAATATATATCTTTTTTACTCGGGCATTGATTTGTAAGAGCTTGTATGATTATGGTAATTGTCCGCCATTGTTCATGTACATATTATGATCAGGAGCGCTGTGTGTGCTCCATGGTAGGGACACTTTGATGAACCCTCTTCACTGGCACATGGCCCTGCGTGTTGTTAACAGGCGTGAGAGCCTTGTACACCCCAGTAGCTGTACTGGATTGAAGCCCCCAAACCAGCCAGGTAACTCGGCAAGACGCTACCTGACAAGATGGCTCACAGGGCCATACCTAATAAATGAAACTGAAAAATGAAACTGAAAAGACGTGAGGCCAAACGTTGTTCCCTCCACCAACCCACATTCACGGGCATGGTGATGTATGGTCAAGCAACTCATCCCCAGCCGTTACCGATGCACTTAAACCACAGACCCCAGTCCCCAGCGATCTCTGAATCCACAAAAAATTTTAACCCGTAAAAACAATGTTTTTCACTATAAATCCTTTATATGCGCGGCGGCTAGAGTCCTCTCGTCCTCTGGCTTGAGATGGCTGCCACCTATGGGTCAGATGATTGCATGGCAGCATTAAGCAATTGGTAATTAAATATAAAAAATTTTTACCTAAAATGTGTAAAGTTATGGAAAAAACTTTTCACGAAAAGAAATTGTAACGCACAACGAGTCTGTGTGCAAAATGTCAGCTCGATTGGATCATGGGAAGTGGGTTAAAAAAACGACTGAAAGATTTGCACGGTCGTAAGCGCGCAAGCAAGCAAGCAAGTGAACTTGATATAAAGAATTTAAAAAGTGGTGTCAGCTGTGAAGGTGAAAGAGCAAAGAGGGTGCTAGGAATCACCGGATATGAAGGAGAATGGGGCAACTCCAAGCTTCTGAATGGTGGCAACTTTTCTATTAGGGAGAGTTGATAATGATTGTGGAGTGGGATTCTTGAATTCTTCGGAAATAAAAAAATCGAGTTTTAGGGTTCAATAATCAATCTGATAAGAGTCACCAGGTTGGACTAATGCTCGCCAACCACGACAAGTTGCATGGCATGCAAGTATTTGCTCCAATAACACTCCACGATGAATGTGTGTGGGCCAAATGTACGAGGAAACTAACCAACAACGAACTGAGAGTAAAGAGCATTTGAAAATCTTAATTGAAGACTTAATTCTAGATTTGAAGCTTTCGTGACTGCAAGGATTCATATTCTTAGGTTTTTTCGGTAAAGTCACGTAGGTAAAACATTAAATTAATTTTAATGTTTTATTAATTGAAGACCTTCATGCGAAATAGGTCAGCGATCCAAGGACGAGATTTCTCGATTGACGAGTTCGGCGCTGGCGTGGAGAGACGACGAGGGCGAGCGTCTGCTCGAGATGACATCCGTCAAAGGCACGACGGAGTGGAAAATATATATATATGTTTCGGAGAAAGAAATAATCTCGGAAAGGGACGTGAAAAAAAATCTCAAATGGTGACATCAGGACCAAGATTGACGTGGATTCTATTGGCAAACCCCAGCTCGTCAAAGAGACCGTTCATCCGTCCTCAACAAATTCCAACGCAGAAGGCGATCGGAGAGACGGGCGGCGATGCAAAGTCGGCACTTCCAAGGTGAGCCACATGGGGAGGGTAAAACGAAGTACAAACAAGACCAAGATGGGGGACATGATACAGATAAAGCGCAGCACAACACTGATTGGAAAATATTCTTAGGTTTTTTCGGTAAAGTCACGTAGGTAAAAACATTAACAAGTAAAATAAAATAAAAATCACGACGTTTCGGAGGCAACACAAGCTTCCGTCTTCAGGTGGTAACCGTCACAGCCACGACAGCTGTATCAAGTAAATGAGAGATTGCAGGAGTTACCACTGCGTTTATATAATGGTTGGAGAAGGTGGTGGGGCAAGGGCCGCATACTTTTTATTAATATAGGTAAGGTGAGGCTTGAGACTAAGAATAGACTGCATAACAAACGCAGTGGTAGCTCCTGCAATCTCTCATTTACTTGATACAGCTGTCGTGGCTGTGACGGTACCACCTGAAGACGGAAGCTTGTGTTGTCTCCGAAACATCGTGATTTTTATTTTATTTTACTTTTTAATGTTTTTACCTACGTGACTTTACCGAAAAAACCTAAGGAATATGAATCATTGCAGTCACGAAAGCTTCAAATCTAGAATGATTGGAAGATCTTGACTTAAAGCTTTCGTGACTGCAGGAAATCATACTCTTTGGGTCTTTCGGTAAATTTCGATTTAAAGCTTTCGTGACTGCAGGGAATCATCTTCTTGGTTCTTTCGGTAAAGTCACGTAGAAGGGAAATAATAAAATAATAATAAAATAATAAAAATACCTGAGGACGGCTGCTTGCGTTGTGGCCGAAACGTCGTGAGAATTATTTTATTATGTTTTATTTTTATTATTTTATTATTTCTCTTCTACGTGACTTTACCGAAAGAACCAAGAAGATCTTTCGGTAAAGTCACGTAGATAGAAAAATAATATAATTATTTAAAAAATCACGTTTCGATCGCAACACAAGCAGAAAGTTCGTGGAGCAGGTGGTATAACTGGACATTGTTAAACAACGGGACCCTCTGTGCACTTGTTCACGAAACATTTGCACGGAAAAAACATATTGCAATCACAGACTGATTGTCTCAAATCATCCCTTTGTTAAAACGGGGCGAAACATCAGACTTGAATAACTACAGTTAGATCAGCCTCTTGTGGTACACGTATAAATTGCGCACAGATATAATTGTAAACAGGTTAATAAACAAATGGACAAACCAACGAAACAAGTGTAGTATTTTACTTTAATAACCTTTGGGAAAGAAAAAAAACCTTTATGTGCAAAAGTCGGAGTACTCAAATACAACACACGACTTAAAACAAAGGCAAGCTACTCTTTGAGTCTTATCTAATCATAGGGGGCAAGCAATCTTAATTTTGGAGCTTTCGTGACTGCAGGAATTATTCTTTGGTTCTTTCGGTAAAGTCACGTCTAAAGATAAAATAATAAATTAAATAATAGCATATTACGACGTTTCGATTGCAACACAAGCAATCATCATCAGGTATAATGAAATAGCGACATAAAATCTAACCAGAAAACTATAGACAGACATATAAGCAGACAGATATCACCAAGATACATAGAGAGAGCAACAGAGGTAACAGAGAGGGGTGATCGTCTCTGTGGGGTGGCCTTAAATAGACAGAGGGGGGCGGAGGCAGAGAGAGGGAGCACCTATCAAGGCCGATATACACGTTGAACTTCTTTCGCACCGTACGTAGCCATACCTTGCTAATCGGAGGTGCGGGTGAAGGATGAGAAACTAAACACAGAAAAGGAGTTCTAAAGAAAAAATGTTTTTCTTCAGTCTAGATATCACACACTCGAGGGTGCTGTGGCCACATCGCCCTCGTCCTTCTGAGTACTTACGGGACGGTCACGCATCCCATCAGAGGGAAAGGCCTCATTTCTGGCCGAGTTCACCTCGGTGATGCCCAGCACAGGTTCCCAGCGGCCAGTGATATTGGCCACATGTGATGCTACCCATATCAACACGCGCCCTCCTGTGTTTTGCCACCTTGGTGTACTTTCCGCTGGACTCAAAAAAGTGAACTAACACAATTACATTAAATAATTATTGGTATGAAAGAATAATAGGTTTTACCCTTTCTGGCAATAAATAACAGGTGTTAAGATGTTCAAACACCAAATAGACACCTTTTGCAAGGAATCAAGGACTGCATTAACCACACATGCATGTGGCAAAACATGCAAAGAAACTGATAATAAATATATGCATTGTCATTGAAACTGTTTAACACATAGTAGGCTTTCGCGACCAACATCATCCATAATATTTGTTTTTTTTGGGGTTAGATCGCGTAAATATATGTGTCGTTAAACCCGCCACCACCCGTCACAGCCAATTAGTAATGTTGGTCACGTAAACTAGTGACGAATTGGCATGTTCTGTTTACGTGACAACCCTTACTAAATTGGTTGTGTCGGGTGGTGGCGAGTTTAACGACACATTTATAAATTTACGCGTTATAACTTGAAAACTTGTGAAAGTTATATTTTTTAAACTAACATTTAAACAAAAATTATCCAAATCAATACTTGATCGAATATAAACGTTTCACTAATGTTACACGCTCAAAAAGAATGGTTTAAGAAGTTACAATAATTCTGGATATACAGAGTGAGCGACAAATTCTCACTTCATTATAGTAGTACGATGATTACAACATTAATAATTAGTATTAACTCGTAGATAACTCGTTGCTCTTTAATGGACAAAAATATACGGCTTTATCTTTCATACTCTTCTCACAATGCTGTACTCGGAGCCGTAAGAGTAATGCTTTTAGTTAGGTCATTAAACAGCCAATAATTACTTTTTTATAATCTCCAGGATTAAAATATTATCCGAGAAAAATTATTAAATTAATAGGACCACACAATCCTAAGTTTGAGAAATGTTAAATGGACCGTGTCAGTCTTTTGTATTCGTTAAAGTCGCACGTTTTCAGGTGTCGCCATCTATTAGATGTATTCCAAACTCCTTAAAATGTTACAAGGAAGAGGCCGTGCAGCCAGCTACCCGGCTAGCTTCGCTGGCGACGACCCACAGCAACTACTAAACAGCGACATTATCGCCGGGGTAGACCGCCCGGAAACTCGAGGCATAGATGATTATTATATCTCAATAGCCGTGTGAATTGTATTTCACTTCCACAGAGCTCTACAGTTTCACACCAGCCGGCGCCGCCGGTGGTTTATCCATTCGCTCGTTGAATGAGCCTTTATTTTAATACGAGACCCGCAATTCCCACTACCACCAACTCGACACTTGGCCCAACGACCTCTCAAATCACGGCTTTGTAAACAACCCCCACGCATCTTCTTAAAAAAAAACAATAATGTGAAATTGTATTCGGATCGTTTGCATGCCTTCAATCTGATGGTGCAAAAAACAATGGCATTGTCCATGGCTGTCACGACGTCGCCAAGAGGTGGTCGAACAATGGATTATTGAAGCCATCAGCGCAGAGATTTCGGTGCTACGCCTCCCCCCTCGCATTCATTGCTTTTCTTTTGATTCTCTGGTTTCGTCGCACACGAAACCAAACATTAATGGAATTGACCGCACATCTCCCCAATGCAGGAGGAGGACCCCTCTTGCAAAAATAGAGCAATGGGACTCAGTCTGGATTTCTCGTGCAAACAAAGGACATTGCTGTAGTAGCAAACAATATTTTTTTTTATTATCATCATTATAATAAATAGACCTCGCCGAATGGCGTAGGTGCATTCGTGAACATAAACGGTTAAATGGGCAGCTGCTGCTCGCGCGCAGAGACAAGGTCCTGGGGGCTGGTGGCCGCTCAACTCTCTTTTCGGCAGGGTGCCGAACGGCGCCTCGTCTGTCGCCCCCTCGCCCGCGACGTTCGTCTCGTCCACGCCGGTGGCGGTGACGGTGACGGTGGCAGCTCTGGAGGCGCTGAGAGTCCGCGCTCCGTGCTTCGTGAAGCTCTCGGCGGCTGCTAGCGGACTGGCGGTGCGGGTGGTGGAACGGCGAAGGATGGAGGAGCCATGCGCGCGGCAGCCGCTCCGGATTCCGGGACGATTTCTCGAGTGCATCGACGGCATCTCGCAGTGAGGTAGAGACGCGCCGTCACGTCTCGCCTGAGCTCCTACCGCGTAACGGGGGGGGGGGCACAGAGAGGCTACCGAGCCGAAGCAGCAAGTGTGTGTGTGTGTCTCTCCCTCTCTCTCGCTCTCGTCCGCATCTCCGGGAGCGGGCGGCACAGCGAGCCCGGGACTTTAACGGACGCCAAGACGCAGGGATAATAACAGAGGGATAAGGTGAGCGAGGATCTGTCTGCGTTGCTCCGTGCAGTTGCGGTTTGCCCGCTGCTGTTGCGCGAATCTGTTGCCCGTCCGTTAGTGTGTGTGTGTAAGATCGCAGGACTGATTGTGTTTCAACAGGCGTCTCCTTTCTAAGATAGCACGTTTTTTTCTTCTTCTTCTCCTCTCCATCCCTCTCGTCTGCACGCACCAGGCAACGAGCGTGCCTCGTTGCGTGTCGTGATGGTGATGAGATGGCAAATTGTTCTAAATTTGTAAGGGGGGGGGGGGGCTATGAAAGTGTGGATGTGTGCTTTGTGTGTTGTTCTCGTCGCCGTTGTTGTAGGCGTGCGTGTTTATTGCATTTACGCGGACTCGTGCCGTAAGCCCCGATTGCGGTTTTGCGCGCCTGCCTCTGAGGTTCACGGACTCCGGTTCTAGTCCGGTCTGGGTCCGTTTGCTCAATTCAAAACGCACCGCGTTTACTCGACGCGCGATGCGTGTCGCTGATGCACGCGGCCGTAATTCCGTACTCCAGTTGCGGCGGGTAATTGTTAATTTCGCTGGGAGTAATCACGACGTCAACCCACTCATGTATGCTTGTCGTTATCAGGCGTCCCTCTTGAAATACACCTGGGGCAAACGAACGCAGGGCGATGCTTGGTCTACAACGAAAATATATATTTGCATATACAGATGATATATTGTTTGTCCGTCTCTAGGCAGGAATGAAGACGGTGCAGACTCTGTGAAATTGCTCACATCCGTAGGTACAAAATGAGGGAGCCTTTCTGTTGTGCGGCTCAGATAGAATGCGCATTGGGGCGACCTGCACAGTCACGAGCGAAGGCGCCCGTGCTGTCGGCTGGCTGTTGCCGAGGATGACTGTAGCCTGCTTGTTGTGTGTGTGTGTGTGCGAGCGTGTGTTCCGGACACGTGTGTCCATGTGCGGCGACACTGCGTGACGATAAACAGGTTAGTTCATTACTGTGCGTGCATCATCAGCATCATCATCAGCACAGTCATCGCTATCACCTACGTCTTATTATTCATCATTGTCCTCCACTTTGTCATCATCATCATCATCACCACCCCCCTCATCATCATCCCCATCATCATCCCCATCATCATCATCAGTAGCATCAATCTTACCATCGACACCATCTTCATCCTCATCGATTATCAGAGTTATCTTAATCCTTGTCGTGACAATGAGATTGTTTTTATCGTCATTGGTTTGAGATGTAGCAATTAAACGCGCAATAGATGCAAACTCGTATGATGATGATGGTGATGATGATGATTATGATCATCATCACCATCTCGTGGCTGTGCCGTCTTCATCATTTCTCTCCCGGCGTCCCCGTGCACGCGTTTTCCGTCCTTGGCTGCCCAAATCTGTCCGGAGCTCTTCACCACAGCTCGTCATCCGGTGCGGAGCCACAGTGTCCAGCAGCAGCAAACACACACACATCCACGCATTCGGTCTGAATAGTGAGCGTGATGCCACATGTTCACGTGCATTGCCCCAAGGGATGCGCCTCTTCCCGTGTCTCTTCGAGTTATTCCGAGGGCGGCTCTCTACCCACGCAAACTCCACGAGTTTTTTTCCCATATTAACGATATCTTTAGCGGAGTGACCATAATTTTTCACACGCGTGTCATATACGATTAACGTCACGTGTTGCGTACGTGTAACGAATAGCACCTGTGTATACACTACATTCATGCATTCAACTCACTATCGAATAGTCTAAAGTGTAAATGCAAATCTGGCGGATGCTACGCACTAGCCCCTTCCAGAGTCGACAAACATTGCCATCAATTCGTGGAAAGCCAGAGGACGTCGTGGGAATGTGGAATTTCCACCGTTGGTTGAGGTCCAGCAATGCAAATGAGCCTTGCCTCGCTGCTCGCGTGAGCAGTGAGACACTTGACGTTTGAACTTGACTCTGTCTGCAAGTTGTCTTAGTTATCGAATATTTAATTTATCAACACGTAAGAATCAAATCACATTTAGGCCATCAGCGTTTGTTTCAGCAGACAACCACCCTGCACCGGTGTTGCCTTCTCTGAGTCTCATCAGCAGAGCGTGGACTGTTGGACGTATCTTAATAAGCTGTCCATACATTTGTATATTGGCCAGATCAATCGAGACACGATGGACCACATAGTAAACCGCCGTTGTCTGCGCTCCTTCAACAGAAAATAAATACATTTCGATTTAAAGCTTTCGTGACTGCAGGGATTCATCTTCTTGGTTCTTTCGGTAAAGTCACGTAGAAGGGAAGTAATAAAATAATAAAAATAAAACATAAAAAATAATGTTTTATTTGTATTATTGCAATACTTCCCTTCTACGTGACTTTACCGAAAGAACCAAGAAGAGAAAATAAATAGCAAAACGTCCAGGAACTCTTTCTCCCGAAGCCCCCCTCCTCGCGGCCAAACAGACCTCGCCACTGGCATTTAAGCTCCCGAAGTTATCGCTGCCATCATGCTCAGGAAGAGAAGAGTGCCAACACGCTGGGCCATTGAGAGTACAGAGTAACAGCAACGTGGCACAGGACATGCGTTTGTGCGGTAGATGTGCGCGCTGGCGTCTGGGATTTGCGTAATGCATCTCGCACTAGCCACATGCTCAAGGGATAGCGGGGCCGATATGGGTCGGCGTTCAACGATTCGCAATTGCTCACTCACGATGCAGGGTCACGAATTAATTTCGTAAAATAAAAAAAATCGATTTAAAAAAATGCTGTCATTTGTGTTAATATAGCGGCCTCTATCGGCTGGAGTGAGTCACGCGAACCCACTGCGTACAAAATCGATTCTCACGCACTCTGTCCAATGCACATATCCTGAGCTTAATAATTCGTTATGATTAGATGAATCGATGTTTTGCTCCCCTCTTAGATTCTGGTCATCACACACGCATGCATCACACATTCCTTGCATCACATCCTGCATCATCACACGCTGATGCATCATCACACGCTGATGCATCATCACACACGCGTGGAGCGTACAGCATTGGCCACGGGGTGTCCGTGCAGTCGCATATTTACCCAGGCGATGATCGCGTGGCTCGCAGATCACGACACAGCACTTCATGCGCCCTCTCCCCGTTATGAATTGTTTCGTTCGCCAAACGAGGCTACCCATTCGTGGCTCATAATTCGCACACATTTGCCTTGACGAATGTAACAATTTACGGGCCTCTGGCAATCCGCTAAAACCGGGTGATGGATGGCCTCCTAACGCCGTGGTTGTTTGACCGCATACTTCACCCGGCTGGGCATGGCGGGCTGGCGGTGAAGGGTTGATCGGTTGATATGTAGCGTCTCACTGACCTTAAACCATGGCCGGGAATCAAACCCTGAGGTCGCCGGATCACGGCGCAGTGCGCCTGCCTCCTGCCGCCTTACGACTCGAACTACTTTTTTGGTTTTCTGTTTTACGAAATGACAAGGTCGAAGCGCAGCCCCGCAATTGCTTGCTACACAGCCCTGTTGGTGGAAGGGCCTCCGCACTAGAGCGAACTCGAGCAGGATGGGGGGGGGGGCGTGCTTGGTCTACTTTTCCGCGTTCAACCAGACGTTGTTGGGTGAAGATACGGCGTGCCCACACTTTACAACCATCACCACCACCACGCGACCTGCCACCGATCGACTGCCCAATGTCAACTACTGGTTGGACAGAGGTGCGGGCTTTGAGCAACCTGCTCGTGTCACAACTGCCGCTCCGGGAAATCGAATCGATCCGGCGACTTCTTAATTATCATGGGTTCCTTTTTGTAGGCCAACCGGTTTGCAAGACAACGCCCGTATGTTATCGGAGCAATGTTTTGTTTGCATGTTCACCACACGTACTGTGTGTGGTCAATGCGGACTTGATCCCTTGCAAAATGTCTCTATTTGGTGTCCGGACATCTTAACGTCTGTTTTGTTGGCAGAAAATATAAAAACCTGTTCTGATTTTCCAGACTTCTCAATTGCAAGTCCGGTGTTGCTAACCGTCACAGGGACGGCAACTCCCCGTTTTACAAAAAAAACTCTCTCTGTTTTGTTTAAACAATTGGAAACTTTATAATAATTGGCAGAGCGCCATACAGCAGGGTATGGCGGGCTGAGTTTGAGAGTTTGCTTGTGCTGAATCAATGCTGCCGGAAAAAATGTATCTCACTCCCAGAAGAGGGTCCGTTGGGCCGATTGGGTCGTGGAACAACTACTTAAAACGAGTCTGTGGAGAGACAGATTATGGACATCAACATTGAGCAGACCTTGTCTGCTCATCTTCGACGGGGCGATGGCCGTTAGCTCGGCCCCATATTGCGACGCGCACGGAGGATGGTGTTGATCGGATCTATTCAGTCCCCAGCTTTCTCTGTGACCCAGTGCTGCTGCTGCTGAATATACCGCAGCAGCAGCAGCAGCAGCAGCAGCTCGTGGCATTATTCGGGCCGAGTCTACCTAAAGGGAGACGCGTGCTCGCTTCAGATAGCAGCTACCACGGGTGTCCGTGCCCTGGAATCGAACCAGGATCGTAGGATGAAGGCGGAGGCAGTTTCTTCCACTAGTTTCCACGTTGCATGTTCCGCGGTATATTGATTAGGGGCGTTAAACAATAGCCGCTAGTCCGGTTCGCGTTTTCAAAATCGATTAGCGGTTCAGAAAAGCAGGAACCGGTTTTATACCGGAGTTGGTTTTTGTTATGCCGCTAATGGAGGGGGAATTTCTTTTTTCAATCAGTAGCTCGTAGTGGACCTTTTACACGTACTCACGAAGGCAAATTACTCGGTTCACGAATAATGGGGATATCTCAGTGTGTAGCCCAAGACTTAAAGTGGAACTTTAAGGCCGACCCTGCTCCATGACTGAAACCAATCAACCTCCTGGATGGCAGTAGCGTCACTTGTTGGGGGATTCACGTGGGCAAATTTGCTGTTATTGGGTGTCTACTGTTACAAGCGTAGAGGGTTTTACTATAAACAGGGTGCTTCAAAAAGATGTTAACATTGCTGCGAATGTGCGACAACAACCACAAGAAGTGTGCCCCCTGGGGCTCTGGAGAGACCACCTGGAGAAGATTCCAGGCACGCGTTGACAATGACGGGAGACTCTATGACTTTTTTGAAGCTATTAACATGTCATTTGTTCATAATAAACGTTTTTGGGTTAGATCGCGTTATTTATAAATGTGTCGTAACCCTCCACCACCCGACACGGCCAATCAGTAAAAAAGTGTCACGTTGACAAAAGACAAATAGTTCACTACTTTAGCCCACCGGTGTGTTGAAGAGTGATTCCACAACATTTCCAAACATTTTTTTTTACCATTTTTTATCACGTTCCAGTTGTATTATTATCGTTTCTTTTCCCATAAAAAAACCGATAGTCCCATATAAGTGTTCACATTGTTTTTTGAAGCACCCTATATGTGCGCGCGTGCCACGTGTCAGACCTCGAACCCGTCTGGGACGTTATAATTCACATTTGCATCATCCTGCGACTGTCCGCCTTATTATAAGCAAGCGTTGGACACGCGCGCGCCGCGCACCTTCACAAACCCACGTCATCCGAAACCTTTGTAACGGACACGCTATTTATAGCGACACGTAAAGTCATCACTAAGCGCAGTCGTGAGCAGGGAAGAGAATGTCGCGGGGGGAGAGGGAGAGGTTTTTTTTTGTGAGTGGAATTAAAAGTTGATGCGGGCGATCGGTGGCGCGAGAGTGATATTCGCAAGAGTCGCCCTGATGACACGGGCGTCTAGGCGGGTTAGGGCACGCACGCACGCACGCTGGGTGTTAATAAATCACTGGTCAACAACAAAATAAACATTTTTTTTTTCTGGCCTGGACTTTTGCAGCTGTTTTAGACTAATTTCAGGGTGCTGATTCACAAATGTGATCTCAGATTTGCTCTATCACATCTCATTTTTATGCCATCGGCATACCCCATTTTCATTGATTTTACCCGAAATTATCTCTGTCACTTATGATTGCAAGTTGTTGCGAGTCAGTGACTGCTTTAGTGTTAAAATATGGTGCTGTATTTTTAGGATAGTGTGTTTATAATATCATTTTATGTAGATATCCACATTTTTTAATATTTTTCTTCTGCAGTTTTTATTGAAAATGCAATATTTGATATCTCAAAAACCCGATGTGATAGACAAAAACCGATGCCTGATTTGGAATCAGCACCCCAAAATTACCTTAAAACCGTTGCAATACCTTATGCCAAAAAAAGTGTGTTGACCAGTGAAGCGGTCACGTGTCGCTTTGCTCAGCCACAGATTCACGGTAACAGCGACCCGAACAGCACCGCGGACAGCAGCGTCCACGTGGCACCCCACACCCCGTGCTGTGTCACCCCCCCCTCCCCACCGCACCCCAAACAAAGATAAAGATCCCCCGTATAGCCTTAACAGTCTGTTGTTAGCGAGTAGCACCTATGAAGGTCGGCACGGCACACCAGGGGGTGGGTGGGCGACACCACGCACGGCCGCTTTTGTCTCCCAGTGCTGATGTTTACACACCGAACCAGGTACTCGTTTGAGGCTGAGTCGACCTAGTGGGAGATCCAGGACCGATTCAGATAGTCGTCACTGGGTGTTGGCCGTAAGCGGGAATAGAAATTCGGGTCGCCGGGTTTGCAGTGTAAGCGCGTTAACCGATGCGCCACCGCTCCCCCCCACAATCAGTGTCCCCCATGCCATGTCCCCTACCCCCGCATCACACGCTGTGTACCCCCCCCCCCCCCGCTCGCTCCACATTGGGCATCTGAACACGCACTGCCTGTGCCTGTAGCCTCGCACCTAATTCAGACCTCTATGCTCGCACAATGATTGCGTCCCATGTTGACTCGGTTCGACGCCGATTGTGGATGGACTTCGTAATCCATCCCTCAAATGACACCCTGGGAGACGTTGTAATCGCTGATTGGGTGGCAGCAGCAGCAGCAGCGGCGGCATTGTCTTGTGCTCACCGAATTGGGCCCGAATGCTAAGCGGTATCGAGCCTGGTTACTGTTTGGATGGGAGAGTAAGTACCTGGAATACCAAGTGCCAAATAGGCGTTTGATGCGAGGTGGTCAGCAGATGGTATTACAGCAGCAGCGTGGAATCTGTTTAACACTTCCCGGGGCTTTCGCGACCAATATCATCCACAATAGAGGTTTTTGGGGTTAGATCGCGTAAATATATAAACGTGTCGTGGGTTTAATGTGTCGTTAAACCCGCCACCACCCGGGTGGTGACGGGTTTAACGACACATTTATATATTTACGCGATTTAAAACACACAAAAACCTGTGCTATGAGTGTTCAATCAATTATGGGTGTTCAATAATTTTTTGCAAAGCTCTGAGCGTTACGCTGGGAAAGCCGTGGGGGTGTTTTTTCTCTGGCCACTCAGTTCACGACTCTCCTGAAGGGAAACCTCGAGGCTCGGGTTGGCTTCCCCGAGCGAGACAATCCAGAGCATCGCTGTTATTATGTGAATTCGTGCGATGCAGTTCGCTATACTGTATATATTTTTTAAGCTTAGGATTTGGAATATTTCCACTGATGATCATAATGGTCTCTACCACCCATGTGTGTTTAGTTATTAGCTGTGTGGGGTGAACGCTGAATAGGAAAGAGAGTTGTAGATTATTATTACTACACGAATGTTAAACTAATTTGCACATGTAGATATCCTCTGTTGCAGTATCTTTATAGCCTTTGTTGGTGCACTGCTTTATCAATTAAAGTGTGTACTGTTTTCTCTATGCTATTTGCATAAACACAAGGCGATATACCGTACTATCCCAGATGAACTGCATAGGCAAGTCCTGTTCGCTGCCCATCAATGCAGTGCGCTCACTAACCACTTCACCAACGCTGCCCACATTTCAATGCATCGAACGAACACCTCGTTCGAGACGCGCACATTGCACCCCCTGTCTCTGACATCAAGCGCATCAGATCATCAACAGGCCGATGTGCTCACATCTTCTTCATGAGTGCAAAAATGAAAGACACGCAGACATGCGCCACAGCAGTGCGACTCTGGCCAAGAAACCCCGCATCTATGGACCGTATCGTAAGCCACCGTAGTGGCCGTCCATAAATGACGTCACGCACCTGGGGGGCGGGGGGGAGGTCAGACATATGTGACGATGTGTGACGAGGGGCGGGGGGAGGGGTTTGAGAAATGTGACGTCACATCAAAATGCGCAACTTTAAATAAATATAGACAAGACGTTCTACTGAATTAAATAGACGTTTTTTTTAAATAAATGTTTTCTCCTACAACATCAGAGTGCAGCGCCACATTAAATACGCACTACAATGACAATAGTTGAAAGCGATTTGAAGCATGTTTTTTTTTGGGGGGGGGGGGGCAGAGCTTTGTGACGTCATATTTGCGGGGGGTCTGACTTTTTGTGACGCCGTGTGACGATGGGGGAGGGGGGGGGTCAACAATCGTCCAAAATCATGTGACGTCATTAATGGACGGCCTCATAGTCTGCGCTCTTTCAACGGAGGAGGAGCAGCAAATCCACACGAACGAACTCTTGAAGCTCTCTTGTGGCAAGCAGACCTAGACGCAGGCATCATATTGCTGCCACCATACAAAATAATATAATGTCTACATGTGGACATATTTTGGGGGTACACCGATGCAGCATAACACACCGGAACCTCATAAGACCGTCTAAAATCAGCATTTGAATCAGCAACTCTGTCGTCTCGGGTCTTTAATTGACTCTGCAGCCAAGTTTGACGCGCTTCGAAGGTTTATTCAGTCTTCTGAGACTTGCGAAAAAAAGGGGTCCATATTGACCGTTGATTTGGGTCCCGTTGAACCGAGGAACCGACCGACCAAGTCTCGGGCACGTGGAGTCAAATGTTGTCCCTGGAATTACGGAGCCAGCCTATTGTCATCAGGCTGGGTACTGCGATACGTTCAACAGACTTGCGAAGCTTCGTGGTTTAGCCGCTCGTGTAGCATTCGTCTTCCGACTGCTTCGACATCACGATAACCGACTGTGACGCACGCCTGCAAAGATTTAGCCACCGGCCTTGCGAATAGCTGGAAATATATGATATAATGATTGCGTAAAATACCGCCGATACGTTCACATGCGGTGAGATTCATATTCTTGGTTCTTTTGGTAAAGTCACGTAGAAGGGAAATTATAAAATAATAAAAATAAAACAATAAAATTCTCACGACGTTTTTTTTTTTTCTTGCTGTGGTTTTCACACCTGATGATGATTGCTTGTGTTGCAATCGAAACGTCGTGAGAATTTTATTGTTTTACTTTTTATTTCCCTTCTACGTGACTTTACCGAAAGAACCAGGAATAACACATTCCTGCGGAGGGAGCTGGTAGGAACGTTGGGTTGCTCGGTCAATGGCCAGGGTCAACGGCGGCGTGGTGTATTCCGCAAATACGCCCGACTGTGAGGGCGGGCACAAGCCGGCGTGAGTAGGTTAAACGTTGAGTTTTATAAGGGCACCACGGGGTGACCAGCCCCTCCCCACCCAGCCCCACCTATCCCACCCCCCACCCAGCCCCACCCTCCCCACCCAGCCCCTCCCCACCCTCCCCACCCAGCCCCTCCCTCCCTCCCCACCCAGCACCTCCCTGCACGACGGACGGACAGACACAATAATCCCCTGTGGGCTGGTGTAACCAGAGGTTCCTACGAGTATGAATCCCTGCAGTCACGAAAGCTTTAAATCGAAATGCGGTGAGATGTTTTGTTAATGAGAGAGTAAAATTGTAGGCATGTGACCCGATGGCCAGTGACAATCCTCGGGCAACCGTTGTCCACGTCCCAGCAAGGGCCAGAGGTCGCAAACGGGTTTTGATTCCTTACCCGTACCCGGCCGCACCAGGGTCGCAAACGGGTACCCGTACCCGGCCGTACCCTCTACCCGTACCCGGCCGGGTACGGGTAGGGGGTACGGGTATCGGGTACCCGATTGCGACCTCTGGGATGAAGCTATGTTGCAGGCGCGGGTAGGTTTATTCTAGGAACTTGAATTGTGAGAAGAGACAAGACGTTGGGAAATGAGTGACAAACAGTTACTCACCAGTGACTCACGGCCTACCCGTACCCGTACCCGGTCGCACCAGGGTCGCAAACGGGTACCCGTACCTGTACCCGGCTGGGTACGGGTAGCCGGGTATCGGGTAGGGTACGGGTATCGGGTACCCGGTTGCGACCTCTGGCAAGGGCTCCCCTCCTCTGTCGACTCCGCAAGGGCGATGAACTCGATGGACCGCAAAACCGCTCAGCAGCGCGTCAAACAACGCTCGTGGCTGGAGTTTTTGTTGTTGTTTGACACGTAGGGCAATCTTTACGACAGCCCGCCTTTGGATTTCCTCCAGGATTGAGGCGTCCGCCACCGTTTTGCGGTGCTTCCGGCAGATCTGTCGGTCTCTTTGGGTCATTCAAAGTTGCGGTTTGCAGTAATTTTATTTGTGCAAAGACACATTACGTTTTTTCGCCCTGGTTCATCCCTTCTTCCTCTGCACTATTGTGAGATAGTCTTTAATCACACGGTGCGTTCCGGATTGTTTTGTTTGTGTACCTTGCGGGGTGACCAGCCTTGTACTCAGCGATATCTCGCGTTGAGGCCGATGGGGCGTGTGTACGTCGTTTGCTCGACCGAGTGGTGTCGGTGATGGTGAATGATGATGAGTGCAAGATCCGACCATGAGCGTCCAGTGGTCGCCGACCAACATCGGCTTCTGGTTGCCGAACGAATTACATTATATCAGGGTCGCACTCATTACACACAAAGTGCTTGCCACAGAAGAAGCACACCACCTCGCCGGGGAGCATAAACCATCATCACGCGAACTCCGATCAACCTTGTAGCAGCAACAGCAGCAGATTTTGGTTGCTGGCCATCGAACACAAACAGCGGCCATCGAATCGCGGGTCGCTTGCAGATGCGCTTCTGCGGCCGTCTGGAACGCGCTCTTCCTTCCGATATCAGGAAGCCACCGGAGCGACGCACTTTCAAATCTCGATTGAAAATGCATTTCTTTCGAACTGGTTTTTTTTGTCAGTTTGCTGTCCTTCCCCCCTCCCCCCACCACCACGGGACCTCCGATTAGCAAGGTTGGCTACGTACGTTGAAACAAGTATAACCCGTAAAAACAAAGTTTTTCACTATAAATCCTTTATATGCGTGGCGGCTAGAGTCCTCTCGTTCTCTGGCTTGAGATGGCTGCCACCTACGGGTCAGATGATTGCATGGCACCATTAAGCAATTGGTAATTAAATATAATATTTTTGTCCTAAAAAGTGTAAAAGTTTGGAAAAAAAATTTCACGAAAATAAATTGTCACGCACAACGAGTCTGTGTGCAAAATGTCAGCTCGATTGGATCACGAGAAGTGGGTTAAAAAACGACCAAAAGATTTGCACGGTCGTAAGCAAGCAAGCAAGCGCGCAAGTGAACTTAATATTAAGGATTTGAAAAGGAAGTCAACACACGTACATAGAGTCCGAGCCAAGCCGGGAAACGTCCCTGTTTATCCGTCTCCCGTGGAGGTTGCGACCTCCTGAACATCGCAGCACTGGCTCTGTGCGAGCCACGGCGGCGCTGATGATGCGGGGACGAAGAGCTGTACTGCTGAGAGAGAGAGAAATGGGGAGCCTTGCCCGTAGTGTCCTGGCGTTACGTAACAGTGCACGCACAGCGAACACGTGACAGCAACGGCCCTTTGAATGTTGTGCTTTCAGCTAATAATGCACTTTGCATTTTGGAGTTGGCATACGCAATGGCTAGAAATCGTGGGTTAATTTACATATTTCTGCATGGTGTAATATCGCTTGTATTGAGTGTAAATAAGGCGTGGTTAAAAAGAGGCTATGCTAAATTACTATTGTGATGATGAATCATTTGTCAACAGCAATGTAAGTGGTGTGCAGTACCTGGATTTGCATACAAAGTTTTATACATTTTCTATTTTCTGTAATTTAATTTTGCTTCATAGCCAGATGAGAGAGCCTGTTGAGAGAAAGCATGTTTATTTTGGGGTTTTAATGACATGCGAATGAGAAGGGAGCAAACAAACAAAAAAATCAATGGAAATCCCTTGGTGACTACACAGTAATGTGTTGGAATGTAGTTGTGGCCAATGCATTTCATTCACTAATAACTTGAATTGTTGAAGGATTACTTTTCTTTTTTATACAAGATAAACACATTGTTTTAAACAAGGGTGAAAAATCATACTTATGCATGGATTCTCTACTGAATTCCAACATGTGTTTATCCTCAGATTGATTTATTTTGGTATGAATGCGTATTATCCACGGTTACATAGCTCAGAATAAAAGTATTGACATCAACAACGAACATTTGAATAAAAATAAAAACTATGGCATGGGGAGGCTTTTCATGCAGCAATTCGTTTTAAAAAGGCTTATACATTTATTCGAGTGTAACTGTTCCTATAGTCCTGAATTGTGATGCATGCGCATCGGAGATGCGGGGGAAGGACAACAATCTAAACACAAAAAGCAGTTAAGAAGGAATGAGTTTGCAGTCTAGATGTATAAGTTGATTTATTTCTGTAACTTGTGGAGGATAATATATGTTACATATGTTTGATTGGTATCTTTTGATGAGTGTTCTTTTTTTTTATGCGTGTGCGGCACATTGCACAAGGGGGAAAAACCTTATCTGGTTAGATTTATGTTTTCCCTTCGAGGTGTCCAGAGAGTGTGTTGGTTTGTATGATGTTACGGAATTTCCCGGCAGTTTATTGTATATTTTAAATTTAGATTTAAAGCTTTCGTGACTGCAGGGATTCATATTCTTGGTTCTTTTGGTAAGGTCACGTAGAAGGGAAACAATAAAATAAAAATATTAAACAATAAACTTCTCGCGACATTTCGACTGCAACACAAGCAATCATCATCAGGTGTGAAATCCACAGCAAGAAAATTTGAAAAAAAGTGGCGGGTTTTCCTAACGTCCGCACCACAGACAGCGATTTGGCAGTTGTTCAGATGGACGAGTCTATCTATGTTCGGAAAAGAAGTGTGCTAACCGCTACACTACCGCTCCCCATTATCAAGCATAAGCAAATACACACACGTGTTATCAACTAATCGCATAAAATTCTGAATATATAACATGCCTTCAAATGAGTATAGAGCAGAACACACGCAATGTTGTCCCACGTCCGACCACATAGCCACATAGGAGTGAATTCCAACAGCATACGGCAATTATTTTTCAGGAGAAATACTTTCCCCGCATATACACGAAATTGCACAAACGGAACCCGCATAAAGCGAGGGAAACCTGTTCAGAGAAAATATTTTATTTCAAAGCCTCAACATGCCACCTTAGCAAACTCAACACACGAATTAAATAATTAATTAATCGTCTCCTCTGCGAGCTATGGAACTATCACTTTCATAACATTCAATCAGCCGTTGCGAATAGAGGGCGTCATTAGAAATCGGTCTATAAATGGGTCACCTTGTGCGACCGTCGTTAGTATTATCACCGCACTTGTTGCGCCAGAAATCCTCGCTGGGCCTTGAGGACTCTTGTTTCAGGAGGTCCCGTCAAGTTTTCACTGGATAATTTTTTTGTTACTTGGAACATTCTAGATTTGAAGTTTTCGTGAATGCAAGGATCAATACTTTTTGGTTTTTTCGGTAAAGTCACGTAGATGAAAAATAAAATAAATTAAATTGAAAACAACTCAATTAAATCACGACGTTTCGGGCGCAACACAAGCGTCCGTCTTCAGGTGGGGACAAACAGCGAAAGAACAACCGCTTAAGTGTGCCTAAGAGATGGCTGTGACGAGGGATTATATACCTGGGTGGGGGGGGAGGGGGGGGAGGGGCCAGCGTGAGTGTGGGGGCAATGTGTGGGCTGGGAGGTGCGCAAGGAGTTAAAACTGAAGCTTTATGATGCAGGGGGCAGAAGTTGAGCTGGTTGATAAGGAAGCTAAGTTAAGCCGATTAATGACATCCTTTGCTATGCTGCAGGGGAGTAAATTAGAGTTGCTAGGAGCTAAGCTTGCACGCTCGAAACAACGCGCGGCAAATTTCCAAATTTACTTGGAACAATTCTAGATTTGAAGCTTTCGTGACTGCAAGGATTCATACTCTTAGTTTTTTCGGTAAAGTCACGTAGGTAAAAAATGAAATTAAAATTAACATGACGGTCCCACCTGATGACGGAGACTTGTGTTGCCTCCGAAACGTCGTGAATTTTATTATTTTATTTTTATTAATTTTAATTTTATTTTTTACCTACGTGACTTTACCGAAAAAACTAAGAGTATGAATTACTTGGATCAAAAGTATCCAGAGCGCTGCGAAGTTCCACGGGTGTTGTGATGCACAACTTTGAGCGGGACTGCAAACAGGAAGGGGGCCCAAATTTTGACCCTTAAACTTTCGTGACTGCAGGAATTCATATTCTTGGTTCTTTCGGTAAAGTCACGTAGATAATTTTTTTAAAATAAATTTAAAATAATGAAAGTAAAAACCCCACAATTTTCAATTAATGTTTATTTTTGTATTTTAATTTAATTTTATTATTTTTAAAACCAAGAATAGGAAGGGGGCCCAACGGTGAGCAGCAAAATCGAGGGGCACCCTCTTTTTGGGGGGCGAGCGCGTGCCAAATGTTATCCGTCAACGCTGTAGCAATCACTCCGTACGTGGTCATTAATTCGCGCGTGCTTGTAGATCGGACGCCACGTTGAAGGAGGGTGCTCTTCAAAAGTCCTTGCCTGCTGCGCGCCCCGCATGGAACGAACCGTCCTCTGTGCAACCATAGGCTCCCTTTGTCTCTTTGTTTATGAAACCGAATGAGCTCTCGCGTGCCTTCGCGGGAGGGCGATGGGATCGGACATCGTCGCTCCGATTAAAAACGCACACTTGCGACGATGAGACGCAACGAAATGGGCTGTGCGTTTATTTTGTTGTTGTTTACAAATTTACAACAACAACAACAAAAAACCTCAAACAAAACTCGAGCCGACGAGTGCTCGAGTCCCACTTCCTGTGTTGTCGCGTGCGTACTCACGGGGGAGCGGTGGTGTAGCGGTTAGCGCGCTGCGCTACGAACCTGGCGACCCGAGTTCGATTCCCCCCACGGCAAACACCGATGACGATTATATGAACCGGTCCTGGGCCCTCCCCTAGGTCGACTGAGCCTCAAATGAGTACCTGGTGTGATGTGTAAACATCGCCGCTAGGGAGACAAATGCGGCCGGGCGTGGTGTTGGCCACCCAACCCCTCGTGTGCCGTGCCGGCCTTTATAGGTGCTCGCTAACAGCACTTGCCCCTACACTATGTTAAGGCTATACGGGGGATCTTTGTCTTTGTACTCACGAAGCCACCTCGCCTCCCTCCCCCGCGTGTTCAACCGCGCATCTCGTGCCACCCGTGCCTCTGGTCTCCTGCTTCTGCCATAATTAAAACAAATTCCGCGCCTGCACCATGCGTGTTTTTTTGTGTACCCTCTTGCCGATTAAGCCTCCCTTCTCTGCCTTTCCCCTGGGTCCCGAGGGGGGGGAGGTCCTCGGTAAATGCCTCGTTGTGGAACACTCGACCCCCTATCACCATTCATTCGCGCCAGTCTGGGCCCTCTCTCCACAAGTATTCATTTCAATCCGCCGATGCCACCTGCGTCATGTTTAGCTCAGCACGGCACGCGTCTCTCATGATGCAGGGTGCTTCAAAACAATGTTGACACTTGTGAGAATTTGCAACAACATCACAAGAAATGTGCTGCTTCCGGGGCTCTGGAGACCACCTGGAGAAGATTCCAGGCCACACGTTGACAACGATGGCGAACAAGTGGGAGACTCGTTGACTTTTTGAAGCTATTAACATGACATTTGTTATCATGTTACGGTGCATTATACCGTTCTTTTCCCATTAAAAACGATAGTCCCATATAAGCGTTAACATTTTTAAAGCACCCTGTATACGTGTGTGTGTGTGTTCCGCACCATACTACTCTCTCTGCCTTTATTTAACTCCGTCTCTTCGTTATAACCACTTTTTTATTTTTAAAACTTTGTTTTTTACCAAATCAGTAATCGACAAGCACACTCAACCAACAGAGCCAGATTCTATCAATTCAATGACGGACGAGGGTTTACTCTGTGCATCGCGGGCCGTGAAAGACTCTTCGACCATACTTGACCACCCTGGTCAGTGTGGGTTGTTGTTGACGGTACGGTGGAGCGCAGAGCAGCAAGGATATTGCTGCATCCACCTCCCACAACCCTCCACCATTATGCCCACAAGCCGAGGCTGCTTGTGCGTGGTGGCTACACGACTTGCAACGAGCCTCAATTCTACAAAGCTTCCAGTAACTCTCCTGCCCTTGTGTTAGCCCGATGAGAGCCCACTGAGGTTGCAAAGTAAACTGGCACACTCGTACAATTAAGTAAAATGACCAATTTGTAGCCATTCGTTTTTGACACGTGAAGTGTGGTTTTTCTGCGTGTGTATTGTGTATGTGGGGAGCGGTCGTGCCACGAACCCGGCGACCCCAAGTTCGATTCCCGCTCGCGGCCAACACCAGTAACGAATATTTGAACCGGTCCTGGGCCTCCCCTAGATCGACTCGGCATATAATGAGTACCTGGTACGATGTGTAAACATCGCCACTGGGGAGACAAAGGCTGCCGGGCGTGGTGCTGGCCACCCACCCCCTTGTGTGCCGTGCCGGCCTTCACATAGGTGTTCGCTACAGCACTTGCCCCAACAGTCTCTTAAGGCTTTACAGGGATCTTTGTCTTGTGCGTTTTGGTGCGACTGGAACGCGACTGAGCAGTTCGAGGCAATCACCCTCCAACAACAGCGGAGCGCAGAGGAGCGACGCTCACAACAACGTAGCGGAGCTCCGGGCAGCTAAAATACAGCAAGTCGGCACAGTGGGGAGCACAGGTGATGCATTTATCTATCAGTCATCTCAGTCAGTCAACCCACGGTACCTGGGTCTGTCACGTGACCTCCTACCAGCCAGTTTTGGACACTTCACGTGGCACTCAAAGTGCACCTAGTCTGGCACAAGCGCCGTGGTGACGTCATCGCCACTTAGGTGCTATTGAACCTGACCTGGACTTCTTCTGGGTCAGCTCGGCATGCAATGAGTTCTTGGCGTGGCATGTCGACGTCTCCGGTGGAGAGTTAAGTTATTGCCTGACCACCCCCTGGTATTTTGGGATCTTCGTGTTTGTGTCCGGGTCATGCCCATTTGCTTCTGTAGTGCGTAAGTGACCTGAAGCGAACTCACCCTGGATAGCATCTGATTTCAAAAAATAAAATCAGTTCTATTGCACGTATGTTGAACTTCTTTTGCACCGTAAGTAGCCGAACGCGCTGGAAACTGCTCGGAGATGAATGCAATCACGATGCTTTGATTAGATGTGTGCATGCGGGACCGGTGGGGGGAGGGGGGTCATGTGTTTAGAGAGAAGAGCGCATCTTGTAATTGCAATGTTCCAAGTTTATATCATCCATAATAGAGAGTTTTTTTGTTAGATCGCGAAAATATCAATGTGTCGTTAAACCCGCCACCCCCCGACGCAGCCAATTAGTAAGGTTTGTCACGTAAACAGAACGTGCCAATTCGTCACTAGTACAGCACACCGGTGTGTTGGAGAGCAAAGCCGCAACATTTACAATCAGAGTATTTGTCTTTCATCTCAGCCTTTCGTTCTTCTCGGCTTGATCAAACGAGTAACAGGCTGTGGAAAGGCAACGGCAGCTGTCTTTCCTTTTTAACAGACTTGTCCTCTCCATGGAAATGTGGAATTGTCACCAGTGGCCCAGGAGCTGTAACCGGGAGATGAGTATCGTTCATTTCTCATTTGAGTGGAACGCGACTTTGGACTTTATTGGTTCGTGTCTTCACTGACCACGATCATGTTATGATCTGCTCTCTGCTAACATAACCTGGCCGGCATTGGATGTTCATACTAAAATGTATAAACTGTATCGTGGTGACTTTGCAGGCAAACTTTTGTACAAATCGAACTTGCTGCTCGTGTGGAATTCTGAATATTGCTCCGTTTTCATTCACTCGCCTTTGCATTCAGCTGAGGCTGTTGAGAATGTTTTTTTAACGATGAACGCTCCCCGTTGCTTGATTAACATGGAAGTAACTTCAAATGTGTGTGACAGCAGTGATTAATTAAAATATTTGTTTAAAAAAATTGTAAAAAAACAAACAAACCGTGACACCGTGTTTACGTAAACGTTACTTTTTCATAACCGTAAAAAAAAAAACCTTTAAAAAAAACAAAACCTTTAAAAAAAACAAAACCTTTAAAAAAAACAAAACCTTTAAAAAAAAAAAAACCTTTAAAAAAAACAAAACCCATCGTCTTCAAAATTCCCTCTCCGACGACTCGGCAGCGATTAAATCTCCTCTTGCCACCTGGCAGGGAGCGGGGGGGAGTAGGTGGGGGGGGGCACGGTGGGGGGGGCATGGTGGGGGGGCATGGTGGGGGGGGCATGGTGGGGGCATAGTGGGGGGGGGGCATGGTGGGGGGGGCACGGTGGGGGGGGCTTGGTGGGGGGGCATGGTGGGGGGGGGCATGGTGGGAGGGGCATGGTGGAGGGGGGCATGGTGGGGGGGGGGCATGGTGGGGCGAGCATGATGGGGGGCATGGTGGTGGGGGGGCATCGTGGTGGGTGGGCATGGTGGGGGGCATGGTGGGGGGGGCATGGTGGGGGGGCATGATGGGGGTGTATGGTGGGGGGCATGGTGGGGGGGCATGATGGGGGGCATGGTGGTGGGGGGGCATGGTGGGGGGGGCATGGTGGGGGGGCACGGAGGGGGGGCATTCTGGGGTGGCATGACGGGGGGGGCATCGTGTAGGGGGGGGCATGGTGGAGGGGGGCACGGTGGAGGGGGGGGCACGGTGGGGGGGGGGGGGGAGCTCTTCCCCCGTCACCGCTGGGTAAGAGGCTCCGGCTGGCGTGTGTTGTTTGTTTATTTTATTTTTTTCTAAGTTCATGAGCGCAGTGCCCCGAGACACTGGCGGTGTTGACCGTGGGACCGACCGCATCAGAACGTCAACGGGCCGGCGGGCGCCACTCCTTCTTCTTAAATGGAACGTTCAAAGGCACGAGTGGTGCGATTGTGGTCACGCAACACAAACTATGGACCCATATAAGAAAAACCGCTGTACAAGGTGGTCCGGATGTCTTGTGACCCCCCCACCCCCCCCCCCCATTTAATTCTCTAAAACTTCATATATATTCTTCTTGGTTCTTTCGGTAAAGTCACGTAGAAGGGAAATAATAAAATAATAACAATAAAACATTTTATTATTTCCCTTCTACGTGACTTTACCGAAAGAACCAAGAAGATGAATCCCTGCAGTCACGAAAGCTTTAAATCGAAATTCATATATATATTTTAAAAAAGTTAATTGAAAACTGAAATAAACATACAAACAAACTAATTTAGGGGTCAGTTAATTTGGCGGGGGGCGGGGGGGGGTCACAACGCATCTGGACCGACTCTGTAAGTCTGCGCTCCTTCCGACGTTATTTAGGAGTAGCAAATCGACAAAATAAAAAACTCAAACTCTCGACGAACGAAGTCCACCCGTCGTGGCCAATTCCCCTTTAGCTGACCAACATATTTCCTGTCGTCGTCGTCGAACGTGATGCGAACTCATCAAATGAACACAGCCCCCCCCCCCCAAGCGGCCGGCTTACAATTACCAAGCACTGTCAAAAGTACGAACTTGCAACAACAACAACAACAACCACGGCAACAACAACAATAATAACCGCGTGGCGTGGCCCCCGGCGCGTGTGCAGGTGTGGCCGAGGTGAGGGTGGCGGCCGGCTCGGCTCGGCTCGGCTCGGCCCGGCGCGCGTGGAAAACCGGCACGTGTCGTGCACGCGTACCTGTGGCACGCGCACCTGTGGCACGCGCACCTGTGGCACGCGCACCTGTGGCACGCGCACCTGTGGCACGCGCACCTGTGGCACGTGGCAGTCATGCCGATGCACCCGGTCAGCACGGGGCTCATGTACCGCGGCCTCTGCAGCATTCCCGAACTTCCCGAGGGACCGCCCGACATCTCGGAGGACGAGGTGCAAGGTACGTGTGCGGTGTGTGTGCGGGGGGTGTGTGGGGGGTGTGTGGGGGGTGGGGTGTGTGTGGGGTGTGTGTGTGTGTGGTGTGTGGGGGTGTGTGGGGGGTGTGTGTGTGTATGGTGTGTGTGTATGTAGTGTGTGGTGTGTGTGTGTGGTGTGTGTGTGGTGTGTGTGGTGTGTGTGTGTGGTGTGTGTGGGGGGGGGGGGGCGTGGGTGGCCTCAACGGGGGGTTGTCTTAGTTTTTTGGGGGGGGCACGGTGGGGGAGGGGGGGGGTGATGCGCACGTGTGTGTGGTGGGGAGCGGTAGTGTAGCGGTTAGCGCGCTGCCCTTCGAACCTGGCGACCCGGGTTCGATTCCCGCCCACGGCCAACACCGGTGACGATTATTTAAACTGGTCCTGGGCCTACCCTAGGTCGACTCAGCCTCCAATGGGTGCGGGGTGTAAACATCGCCACTGGGGAGACAAAGGCGGCCGGGCGTGGTGTTGGTCACCCACCCCCTCGTGTGCCGTGCCGGCCTTCATAGGTGCTCGCTAACAGCACTTGCCCCAGCAGTCTGTTAAGGCTACACGGGGGATCTTCGTCTAGCACGTGGATGTGAAAAATGTATCAAATGTTTCTGCGTTCCTCCGGCAGCAGCGTAAGAGGACCTTTGTGCCATAGCCTTGAGAATGGTGCTTTCCTGGATGTATGATTCGTGTTGCTGCTGCTGCTGCACTATAATAAACATTGTCCTTTGCACGTTTGCCGATGTTTATTGGGAGACATTGCCACTTGTTTAACTCAGAAAAGCCTCATTAGGCAGGACACGGAGAGCCAGATTCTCATCTTGGCGAAACAGCCTAAACAAATGAGAGTATTTATGCGAATATTGCTCCACTTTGATAGCAACGCATCTTTTATTGAATTATAATGTTGCAAATGTACTTTCGTCAAGCTAGTCACGTTAATTTGTAAATATATATAGGAGTCAGAACGTAAGTTAATGGCACGTGGCAGAGAACAGGGACATGTGCGCCTGGAATTCCATCTCTTCAAATATGTCCTCGGTTACCCTCATGTCGAAATCACCACGTGATGCTAATCTGTCGATTCCTTATGATAACTTCACTTGCAATTGCATTTGACATACATCAACATCTGTTTACTCGTTGGTGACAACAGTCACGCTGTATCTGTTTAATGTTTCTAAAACGTATTAGGAACAATCTGAAACATAATCTGCCTGAGTCGACTAATGCTTGAGGGAGTTTATGATCTCGAACATTGATTTATGTTTGTGCTATATAAAGAAGAATTCCATTTCTCATGCGGCAGAAATTGTTTTGGCTCCCATTCAAAAATTTGCTTGAATCGTTGTACTTTTATTTCGAATTTTTTGGCTTTTTTGTTATTCTGATGACCACCGCCCTCCGCCCAGGTGACTCTTTGCCGATGAGACGGCACCCCGCGTTTCTCCTGAGTTCTCACCTCATGGCTAAACAACAACAACAACACAAACAAAAAAACAAACGTGAAACTTAAAAAAATTAACACGTAAAAACAAAGTTTTTCACTATAAATTCTTTATATGCGTGGCATCGGGGCGGCTAGAGTCCTCTCGTCCTCTGGCTTGAGATGGCTGCCACCTATGGGTCAGATGATTGTGTGTCAGCATTAACCAATTGGTAAATAAATATTTTTAAAAAATTCCCTAAACAGTGTAAAATTTTGGAAAAAAATTTTCACGAAAATTCATTGTCACGCACAACGAGTCTGTGTGCAAAACGTCAGCTCGATTGGATCACGGGAAGTGGGTTAAAAAACGACCGAAAGATTTGCACGGTCCTAAGCAAGCAAGCAAGCGAACTTAATATAAAGGATTTAAAAAGTGTTACATTATAAGCGCCCTGGGGGCAAAAGGGCCCACGTGTTGTGGTGGGGGGGGGGGGGGCTCACGTAAGGACACGCCAACGTGTGTGTGGAGACATTCGAATGCCTAAGTGCGCGCACGGCATCGCCGTAAATATCAGGGCATTGGCCCATATGTCAGCCCATCATAGAACACGTGGGTGCATTAAAGACGCCTGTTAAAGCGTAAGAGCGTGTCCGTGGAATAGCGATGTGATTGCTGGCGAAGGCGCGCGCGTCACTCGGCAAAGGGGGGGGGGGGGGGCGACGTCTCGGGCACGAGCCAAGGTGGCGGTACGAGAGGTGGGAATTACGTCCACGGCAGAAGTTCAAGTTTTAGACAAAGATCCCCCGTGTAGCCTGAACAGACTGTAGGGGCAAGTGCTGTTAGCGAGCACCTATGAAGGCCAACACGGCACACGAGGGGGTGGGTGGCCAGCACCACGCCCGGCCGCCTTTGTCTCCCCAGTATCGATGTTTACACACCACACCGAGTACTCATTTGTGGCTGAGTCGACCTAGGGGAGGCCCAGGACCGGTTCAAATAATCGTCACTGGGTGTTGGCCGTGAGCGGGAATCGAACCCGGGTCGCCGGGTTCGTAGCGCAGCGTAGCGCTACCCGCTACACTACCGCTCCCCCCTCCACACATCCCCCCCTCTTTTTTTTGCATTCACAGAATTAGCATCATCCACACGCCACAATTAGTGCCCGCGCGACAGCCTCGTCGGCCTTATGGATCGTGGCATACGGATGTGCGCAACGGTAGCAACAGTCGTGCCACCTTTTCGATTTAAAGCTTTCGTGACTGCAGGGATTCATCGTCTTGGTTCTTTCGGTAAAGTCACGTAGAAGGGAAATAATAAAATAAGAAAAATTCTCACGACGTTTCGGCCACAACGCAAGTAGCCGTCCTCAGGTGGAGGAGACAGACCTGTTCTCCTCCACCTGAGGACGGCTACTTGCGTTGTGGCCGAAACGTCGTGAGAATTATTTTATTATGTTTTATTTTTATTATTTTATTTTTTCCATTCTACGTGACTTTATCGAAAGAACCAAGACGTTGAGTCGTGCCACCGTTCGTAAGGGACAGTTCTCAGCGAATCATTTCCCCTCACTGTGGGATTTCGCAGGGCACAGCGCTTTGTTTGTTTCTGTTGTTGTTGTTGTTGTTCTCCTTCTTCAACTAAAAGCGGAAGTAAAAAAAAACAATTCCCTGGAATGAGACAGAGATGTTTGGCTGTGCGACCGACGCCCACGCAGGCAACGGTTAATGAATTTAAAACGATGCAATTCCAATGTTCAACGAGACAGGCCCCTTTGCTTTCCCTGACACCCACCCACCCTGCCACCCACCCTGCCACTCACCCCCCTCCCATTCCGCCACTGAGTTTCAATATCGAGTCGCGGCCTAATCTGAAGGTTACCTCGCAAAAGTGAAGCTCCCAAATTAAATTGAACTAAATTTTCATCTTCTTGGTTCTTTCGGTAAAATAAAACATAGTAAAATAATTATTATTTCTTATGTTTTATTTGTATTATTTTATTACTTCCCTTCTACGTGACTTTACCGAAAGAACCAAGAAGATAAATTGAACTAAATTTGCACGCAAAAAAACTCTCCCCCCCCCCACCCAAACAAAAAATTTCGTGCTAAAAATACGCGGCCACGATACGATCTGGGGGGGGGGGGCCCTCCCCTCCCCTACAGTGACAGGTTCCTGCCCCCGCTCCTGAAGGGGCCACCCCACTTACAAATTGAAAATGACTGTTGCAGATGAATAGGGCCCTGCTGCTGGGGGGCTAACAAGTGTCTGTTCCTGCTGCTGCTGCTGTTCCTGCTGCTCCTGCTGCTGCTGGACCACTTTGAGGGTTGATTAAGATTGGAAGCTCTCCGTGTTGAGACACAGAGTGTGGGCTATCCACATGCCGCGGGTCTCAATTGAGTGTGATTCCGGTTTCTGTATATCTCCCTGCGCGTGGTACCAAACCCCTTTGGAAAAGAGCGCTTGGATATGGGCTCGCGGTTTTGAACGGCGATTAAAATGTCACGGTCACTGACCCTGTACAATTATTTGAAGGTGCAGTTTACTTTTTTGGATTCACGTGTATTCAATTGCAATTGTGGTCTAAAATGTTCTAAAGTATGGCCCTCGTTTCATGCTTTTGGTTGTGATTTTAACGCGGCCTTATCAAATGTTCTCATTGGTGGAATATCAATCTTGATGTCATTGAAGCAGGCAGATATTTATAGAATCTGTAAAATGCAATGAATTCCAAAGTTACTGTTCTCCGCCAACACAAATACATTCTAAAATGTGTTGGTGTTAATGTAAGTAAATTAATACGTAACAATATTTTGTCTCCGTTTCATCCAAAACGTAGAATGAAATAATAAAATAATATAATTCACCGGCCTCTTGGCCTTTTTCGCTCTTGTCTTTAGGAGCATTTGCGTGAGCAGAAAACTCCGGACCGGTTTCAACCTTGTAGCCGATCATCAGCAGTGTGCCCAGAAGGCCCACCGCCTGATAGACCAAGATTTTGAATAATTTCGTTGGTTACGTGGTGGAAATAAAGTGTTTATTTATTGTTCTGTTATGTCATTGCCCACATCCCACCAGCACCAGCACTCGCATTGCAACCTATTCACCCCGGATGCACGCAATGTCATCGGATTTCGAAAGCGAATCAGGCCTGAGCCAGATGAACACATTGATTGGGGAGACTGCCTCTTGTAGGTTTGTGTTGTGCGGCGGTTAGAACATGCCAGTGCAGCTGTGGACTCTTGAATATACCAGTCACGCACAAGTTAACACTGCACTTAAAATTCTAAACCATTATCAATGAACTTGGCCAAACATCCAAATGACAGAAAGCCCTCCTGCCAAACAGCGTCGAGACCCCCCGACCCCCCTCTGTGCTGCGTTCATCCTTTAGCGAATTAAAGGCCGCACCCCCACGCGGTTTTGCGACCGCTTTGCCCCCCCCCCCAAACCGCGTGATGGCTTTACGCGGCGTTCGTATGCGGTGCGGTGCGCGTGCAGAGATCCGGGAGGCGTTTCGCGTCTTCGACCGAGACGGCAACGGCTTCATCTCCAAGCAGGAGCTGGGCATGGCGATGAGGTCGCTGGGTCACATGCCCAGCGAAGTGGAGCTCGCGATCATCATGCAGCGCCTCGACATGGACGGTACGCGACACGCCACAAACAACAACTGTGATACTCACAAGAAGTGATTGCGTCGCAGCATGTTGAACTTCTTTCGCACCGTACGTACGTAGCCAACCGCGCTAATTGGAGGTGCGGGGGCAGGACTAAAGATTAATACCGAAAGAGAAGATGACCGCACGTAAATACATTGTCTTGGGCAGTGTATCATTGCACAACTGACACAAACTGGATTCTGTTGTTGTCGTTGTTGTTTAACGTCCCGGAAAGTATTTACTTATTTCCCACGAGAGCTTCCAGTACGAATTAAAGCTTTCGTGACTGCAGGGATTCCTCTTCTTGGTTCTTTCAGTAAAGTCACGTAGAAGGGAAATAATAAAATAATAAAAATAAAACATAATAAAATAATTCTCACGACGTTTCGGCCACAACGCAAGCAGCCGTCCTCAGGTGGAGAACAGGTCTGTCGGGGAGACAGCTGTCTGGTCTTCACCTGAGGACGGCTGCTTGCGTTGTGGCCGAAACGTCGTGAGAATTATTTTATTGTGTTTTATTTTTATTATTTTATTATTTCACTTCTACGTGACTTTACCGAAAGAACCAAGAAGAAGCTTCCAGTACGTCAATAAGAGGAGGATCATGGGGGAAACCCCAGGAGGGGTGGCAGCCCTAGGCCACACGTGACCGCGCACCCCCAAATTCCCGCCTGCCCAACGCCACCCCACGTGGCTCACGCGCAGAGAGGCCGGGGCTGACTCACTCTCTAATGGGTGCCGCTGTCCACACAGAAGCAGCAGCACAGACAAGCACAGACCTGAGCCCGTTCGTCGCTCATCGCCTTGGTCATTAAAATAGAAAAACACGAAGTCAGGTGGAGAACCTCGTCGGCTTTGCCGGTCAGGGGGCTCTTTACTCAGAAGCCGCCGCCGCTGCTGCTGCTGTACGTTACCCCCTCGTCCTTCTACCGGGTTTCAAAAGAAAAAAAAACTAATTGTGGCCGGTGATGGCAGCTTTGGAGCGGTAATACAATTTGCGAGGCTGTCAAATTTTGCGGGGGTTTTGCCCAACGCATGACCGCCTCCCCATTGGTGCCCCTTGCTGCTGATGGCAGGGACGTCAAGTGCGGTGGCCAGCAGAGGGAGGGGAGCTGCCTGCCGGAGTGATGGGCTGGTGATGCACGGGTGTTGTGCGTGGCGGTGACGGTGGTGGTGGTGGTGGTGTGTGTGAATTTGACTGAATGTGTGATAGTTTTGTCTGTGTGTGTGTGTGTGGGTCATGTAGCCCGCATGCCTAGTCACGGTATGCCCAAGCAGCTTCTGTTCGGCTGAATAGAGGGGGCTACACGGGCGCGACACGGGCTACAGAAGACATGGACTGATGTGGTACAGAAGGATGTGGAGCTAATCTTGATTTGAAGATTTCGTGACTGCAGGGATCTATACACTTTGGTTCTTTCGGTAAAGTCACGTAGGTATAAAAGAAAATAAATTAAATCACGACGTTTCGATTGCTACACAAGCAATCATCATACCTACGTGACTTTACAGAAAGAACCAAAGAGTATGGATGTGGAGCTAATTGGACTTGCCGATGACTGCTACCAGCAATGTCAAGATGGGCCACTGTGGAGGAGGTTTGTGAATGATTCTGCGGGGGAGTTGGAGGCAGTCACCCTCCAGTAACAACGGAGGGTCGAGGGAGCGACGGTCACGGCCAACACCCTGTGACGATTATCTGAACCGGTCCCGGGCCTCCCCTAGGTCTACTCAGCCTCAAATGAGTACCTGGTGCAGTGTGTAAACATCACCACTGGGGAGACAAAGGCGGTCAGGCGTGGTGCTGGCCACCCACCCCCTCGTGTCCCTTTCGGCCTTCATAGGTGCTCGCTAACAGCACTTGCCCCAACAGTCTGCTCAGGCTATACGGGGGACCTTTGTGTGCAGTGCAGGAGACTTGACAGGCGTGAATATGACCCTGGCTTTAGAGTTCAGAAATTGAACCTTGACTTTGGGGCCTTGCGAACAGAACACCGCGAGGGTAGTAGTGCTTTGGAGCACTTGCGCCCACCAAAACGGTGCTTTACTGATTCGCGTGACACTAAAGTTGATCATCTGTGTGGCTATGGTGTCTGAGAACAGTTTTTCTCGACAGCCGAGCTCACGTTCGTCTCGCGTGTATATACCGTATGCACGTTGGACTTCTTTCGCGCCGTACGTAGCCTACCGCGCTAATCGGAGGCGCCGTGGAAGCACAACAGACTGAACACACAAAGCGGTTCGAAAGGAATTATTTTAGAAGTGATCTAGAATCTTAGCAATCAACATATGCACGCAATGCACGCGAACGGGGGTCGTTGTAAGGCTTGGCTGAAGAGAGACGTGGATGTTCCGGCTAGCATGGGTGGTGGTGGTTATACGAGCACTGAAGTGTTGTGATACCGTTGGGTCAAAGGTCAACGATCACCACCGATTTATCTTAGAGTTGTACCCCTGCATTGTTGATGTCCGTGCAAACATGCGGCGGTACAAGCCAAAAACGCATCGGAGAACTAATAGGTCATCCTAGCAAGAGACTGGCCCCCTGTCATAGAAAGGTGGAATTTACAACTGGCTGGGGAATGCCCCTACGCAGGTGCGTGAACGGAGAGAGCGGCTTTGATTGTAAAGCCTGCTTTTGAGTCGACACTTAATGGCGTGAGCCATCACGAATGTTTGGTAACCATTAAGCATTGCTGCACCACCCTTTCAAAGAGACATCAAACGCCGCTTCTGACAGTACGGTGATGTCATGGGGAAAATTACGTAGCACCTAATTGTGTATCTCAATGGTCTTAGATCCAATAGAGATCTCGAAATTATCACAAACAGTCGATTAATGACTTTGGCTGCAAATCGGCTTCAGTTTGTTGTGAATTATACATCAATATACTAATTTACAGTCAATCCACCGTGAGATGAAAGGCATAGCGCTCGTGGGGAGTTTTGACCATACTTCACTACGCTGGTCAGTGCAATTTGGTGATAGGGTTGTGGGGGCGGTGGGGACGGGGAGGGGGCACAGGGCACAGGGACAATTTAGAGATCCCTCGCCACTGATGTCGGCTGTGGTTCGGATTTCAGCTTGGGTCGCTACGTTCATAGCTCGGCGCGTGAATCACCGTGCCACCTCTCGCTCCGCACGCCGTTTGATTTTGCGATGGGAAAGTTCTACACACACACAAAAAAAACATCTGTTGATAAACTACAGCGTTCAAGGGTAGCTTCTCCTGGAAGAAAAGGTAGACTCGTCGCGTCGGTCCACAACACTTGTTGTAGTGTGCGCGTGTGCGGCGCGTCATTGCGAATTCAAGTCACGAACAAATAAATAAAATGTTGCTCATTGGCCTTGACGTTGTCGGCACCGATTGAAATGAAATGTGCCCTTCATTTCCAAATCGCACTGCATTTCCACCCAGCCCAGCCCTCGCCGCTACATTTGTTTCGTTGGAGATGCCGTGACGGACGGCCGATGCCGCCGAGATAACCAACCGGCGCCGTTTACGATACAGTCGTCCAAACTCCGTCGGCTTGCCTCGCTTCCAGTACGTCAAAAAGAGGAGGATCATGGGGGAAACCTCAGGAGGGGTGGCAGCCCTAGGCCACACGTGACCGCGCACCCCCAAATTCCCGCCTGCCACGTGGCTCACACCAGAGAGGGGGGAGTGGGGGACATCGAATTGTCCGGTGAATTGCCATGCAACAGTCACACAACTCCCCAGGCAGGGCGCGTGATCACGTGCCCTCGAGGCGATGTGGTTCTGAGGGCGGTGAGTGGCCACAAGGGGCAATTGAGAGGTCATTCTCTGAATTGCCCACTATGCACTCGAGGCGATGTCTCTCCGCATGCAACGCTAGGGCAGAGTTTAGTTCTAGATTTGAAGCTTTCGTGACTGCAAGGATTCATACTTCTTAGGTTTTTGCGGTAAAGTCACGTAGGTAAAAAATTACATTAAAATTAATAAAAGTAATAATAGAAATGTACTGTATCAAGTGAGCCTCACTTGATGCAGTAATTTTAGCTTTGACGGTCCCACCTGATGACGCAGACTTGTGTTGCCTCCGAAACGTCGTGATTTATTATTTTATTTTATTTCTATTATTACATTTATTAATTTTAATTTAATTTTTTACCTACGTGACTTTACCGAAAAAAACCTAAGAGCAGAGTTGAGTTCCGATCCTCGCTTCATCGGGAGAACGCGTCTTTGCGTGCGCGTCCTGTGACAGTCTGCCTCTGCAGCAGACCATGCTTTCCCACCTGATGACGGACGCTTGTGTTGCGCCCGAAACGTCGTGATTTATTTGATACCTCCGTGACTTTACCGAAAGAACTACTTTAACTGGGTTTCTTTTGCGATGTCCCAAATTGGAAACAAATCCGGAGGGGATAACACGCTTCTGTTACCAAGGAAACTAAAGGAAAAATAAAATAAAAATCTAAAGTACGAGAATGTGAAGGTTAAGATACAAAACAATAAAAATGTTGCAAACGCTTGTTCACGAAATAATCAGTAGCTGAATTGTTTTTATCCCGATCGTCAAATTTAGATTTGCTTACTCCTGTGAGTGCCATGCATTTGTATGCATCGTATTAGATTTTGAACACAATATGTAATCATTATGAATAAAGTGGCTCCCCACTATTACACGCCGCAATTGTCATATTGTTATGAGTATATTGGCACTTTCAAGTATATTTTTTGTTTGTTATTGCGATATTCATGCTGGAGAGAAAAGTAATATCTGAATACAAATTGGGCAGATGACGTCAATGTTCTTCTTTCGTATGGATTCATAGCAGCAGATTGAATATGTAATTGTAGGGTTGGTATCCACTCAATAAAACGATGATTTTGACCCCATTGAATAACCACGACACTTTTTTTTTGTATGTCTGTCTATAGTTTTCTAGTTAGATTTTTGTTGCTATTTTTTTATGCCTGATGATGATTGCTTGTGTTGCAATCGAAACGTCGCTATTATTTTAATTTATTATTTTATCTTTAGACGTGACTTAACCGAAAGAACCAAAGAATAATTCCTTGCACTCACGAAAGCTCCAAAAATTAAGAAGGAAGTTACCATCGACATTTCCCACTTTTTAATCCCAGGGGAATTCAAATGCGAAAGCTTTTTTTGTTTTCCTATTTGTACGTTTTAACGTTTACCTAAAAAAATAAATCTAACTTTGTACAATAAACTCAGGGTGCATTTATGTATTTCAACGTTTTAACGTTTCCCAAAAAAAAAGATAACTTCGTACAATAAACGTAGGGTGCATTGATGTATATACTTAACTTACCCGTAATGTTATTGTCCGCGACGCATGTGTTGCCTAGGAGACGGAGCCGCGACGCATGTGTTGCCTAGGAGACGGAGCCGCGACGCATGTGTTGCCTAGGAGACGGAGCCGCGCCTGTGCGCGCGGCTCCATCTCCTAGGCAACACATGTGTCGCGAGACACGTGTCGCGAGACGACATGTGTGTCGTTCGCATCTCAAATCCTGTTGCAGCAGTGTTACATAACGCATACCATATATATTTAAATGCTGCGCGCAGCGAAGCTGTGAGATGATGAATACATTTGAAATGCTGTGCCGTGATAATATTGCATGCGTAATTTATTTGAATATTGTACGGATGATGTTATGCAGTCTGTGTAACATTTTAAATGCTGTACGGTGATGTGTCGTCTATAGTACATTTAACATTTTTTGTTTTTACAGTGATGAAAGACAGTCTCATTTATTGTTCGTTTGCATATTTAATATCTTGTATAGAATCGTCAACTAATTTGAAGACTCTATCCCTCTCATCAGTTACGCTTTATTGCATTACCACTGAATTATTCATATTTTTCTTTTCCGGCGAAGCGGTAGGCGTGCGTGATTGGTATCGGTTGGCGCATTTGGCTACGAATGCGCATCATTCCTGAGCCCCCCATCACTAACCTGCTCGCACCGATGTGGTGAAGTATGGTCAAACGACACTGCTAAGATCCCCCCAACCCCCGTTCAGATCCATGAAGATCGCAGAAGCAATCCAGCTTCTATCTTGATTTGAAGCTCTCGTGACTGCAGGAATCCATACTCTTTGGTTCTTTCGGTAAAGTCACGTGGCTAGAAACTAGCTTCTCTCAAACGTAGTGAGTCTGTCGGTCCTTTTGGGTCAATCATTGATGATTCAATGAAAACAAAACACTCACCACTCCCACGACGTTTGTTTCTATTCGAAAACGTTTGCTGCCCTGTAAAAGTTCCGGACGGGTCGCCTGTCCGCTATGTGGAACTGAGCGCTACGTGGATCAGCTGTTCTTATAGCCTTAGCTGCAGCCTTGCATCCCGTTGGGTCTCGATCGTAAAACCAAAAAAAAAAAAGTGATCGTATTAATAAATACATAGCTTTGATGAAACAGAGCAGGTGTACTTACCACGTGCTTAAGTTGTGTTTTCGATGATTTACCTTCTAAACAAATCTGGCCGTAAATTTCGATTTAAAGCTTTCGTGACTGCAGGGATTCATCTTCCGACTCTGTCTTCTCGACAGACCTGTTCCTCACCTGAGGACGGCTGCTTGCGTTGTGGCCGAAACGTCGTGAGAATTATTTTATTATGTTTTATTTTTATTATTTTATTATTTCCCTTCTACGTGACTTTACCGAAAGAACCAAGAAGAGAAATCTGGCCGTGTCTCGCTGCCCCCAGAAAGGGCGTCTCGCAACCCTAGGGGTTGCATGCACCGCAGGTGAAGAACCGCTGGTGTAGGGCAACGTGCCATCTCCTTTAAGCTGCAAATCACAGACTTAGTGTACAGACGCAGGACTTCCTTTGCGCACATCACAGAGCTATACATCCCAGAGACAGACAGTAAAACTATAACAGTAAGGGCATCTCGCACCCCCAGGGAATGCGTGCACCTCAGGCTAAGAACTGCTCAGAGGTCCAGGCGTAATGCAGCAGGAGTTTTACCGTGAGCTCCCTCTGGGTGGGATTGCTGCTTGTGAAGGGAGTTGATCTACCATCAAAGGCCGGGAGGAGAGGGTCACGGGATTGGAAGCCATCTTTCGCACACACACACACTCACATTGGCCCGGGGTAGTACAATGAAAACATTTTCACCACGCGGCTTTTTTTGGGTTGTGGTTTTGCGTGACCTCTGACATTTCACTCCGCGCTCTGGGAGTTTCTTCAGGAACCGAATACTCAGTTTTTGGCTCCCAGCACGTGGGGTCGAAACGTCGGACATCGTGCCGAACAACACATCGGAGAGTTGTGCTACACACCTGTGGTGCTCTTCATTGACAGTCCAGAGCCGGTCGTGTGGAAAGTCCACATTTGTATGGAAGAGGCGGCGTATCCGTGACGATACTCGCTATTTACGTCATAAAAATGGTACTTAATTTATCAAACCCCGACAGTTTTTACCTGTACTCTTTGGTTCCTTAGGTAAAGTCGCGTAGGTGAAAAAAAGAAGGAAAAAAGGGAAATAAATAGTTTTTACAAAATAATTAATTAATTCACGACGTTTCGATTGCAACACAAGCAATGGTCATCAGGTGTGACAACCACAGCAATAATTTTTATTATTATTATTTTAAATTATTTTTTTCACCTACGTGACTTTACCGAAAGAACCAAAGAGTATGGATCCTTGCAGTCACGAAAAATTCAAATCTAGTTTTTTTTACCTTTCACGGCCGTGTGAACGCACGCGACAACCAAATGCGCGCATCGCTATGCATGCCCCGGGCTCCATGCCGCAGAACCCACACGCTCGTTACGCCGTCTTGAGCAAACGGCACTCTCGTCACGAGTTTTCTCGATCGCGTCGGGCGCATGCTAATTTTGCAGACAACGGGCCGGTTACAAAGCTGCGCGACGCGCCTCGATGATTATCTAGAGCGAGTTGTGCCCAGGTAGTAGGTGTCGATGGATCGTGCAGAGATGGGATGATGGTTTAGGCCAGTGGTGACACGCAGCTGTGATGGAATGCGGGCACCTTAGGGCACACACAGAGTACAGGTCGTTGTCACTGCAGTGAGTCATTCAGAGACGCTATTTAGGAGGCAACGATGTTTATTCATCACAACAACAACACGCGCTTTTTTTCTTCCTGATAACGAACGCTTGTGTTGCGATCTAAACGTCGTAGTTAAACAAATATATTTTGTTGGGTTATTTCCTTTGAACCCATCTACGTGACTTTACCGAAAGACCCAAAGAATAGGGATATTTTATTTGAAGCTTTCGTGACTGCAGGAATCCATACTCTTTGGTTTTTTCGGTAAAGTCGCGTAGGTAGACGTTTCGGGCGCAAGACCAGCGTCCATCATCAGGTGAGAAAGCATGTTTTTTTTGCTTTCTCACCTGATGACGGACGCTTGTGTTGCGCCCGAAACGTCGTGATTAATTTATTTTATACCTACGTGACTTTACCGAAAGAATCAAAGAATAGGTAGATTTATTTTCATTATTTCGGTTTTCCAAAACCGCTCCAACCTATTATTGTAAGACTTTTTTGATTGTATCACTTCGATTCCTGTCCAATGTCAATAACTGCCCTCGGTATCCATACTCTGCTGTGCTTTCCAGGCGTACCCTTTTAACTGACTGCATTTTTCTTTCATTGTTTCGAAAACTTGTTGAACGTTACTTTTATTTTGCTCATAATTATCCTGTGCCAAGCTTTGGCAGCGTTCTTTAGTCGGTTCTCACACTCTTTCCTCTAGTTTATGTCGATTCCTTGCGATGATCACGATATCACCACCACTACCACCACTCACTCTAAAACATGCTCACATGCTGACGTCTGCTCTGTTCGTCAGTTTCAGTGAAGTAAGCATGTCACTCACCCCCTCGTGTACCGTCTCGGCCTTCATATGTTCTCGCTAACAGCACTTGCCTCAACAGTCTGTTAAGGCTATACAGGGGATCTTTGTATTTGTCTTTGGTGCGGTATATAAAGTGTGTCAAGGTCACGTGGAGTATAGAGTTTGCGGGGTGGAGTTTCAAGATCAGAGATGTAGAGTTGGGGTGAAACAGGACAGTCTGTGCCCAGTTTGCTTGTTAACATTTAATTTTTTGGAAGAGCATAAACTGCTCTTTTAATTAAAGGCATCTCATTAGGATTTTCTGTAGAAAAAAAAACAAAACTGGGCAGATCGGTCCAAAGTGTCTCCTCCACACCCCCGCCCCATTTGCCCCAGCGCGTAATAATTACCGGAGTGAAAATACACACGGCTCCTTGTAAGTGAGCCGTGCATCGAATTAAGACCGCGACGGCAAAGTAATATTTATCTGTGTTCGGGGACTGGAAGCGGTTGACAGTTTGAAATAATTCCAAGAAATATAACAAGCTCGACAAAGTTGCATTAAATGTAAATGTGTTTTTTTACACAGAGTTCCCTTGCTAGTAATGTCTGATGCCAGTAACCGCAGACACATTTCGATAAATATTAAACGTGGAAAATGACCACGACCCCAGTATCAGGCATCTGTGAAATCCCATCACTTTGCACTTTGATTGCCTTACCCTTGGATATTTTGATTTACTGACATCACCAAATCACATTTCAATGCACCCGATCTTGTTTAATCGCAGGTACCAAGCAGAAATTTGGCCTGATATGCACTCGTATCGGTGACCACCTGTGGCTTATCAGGTTCATAATAAACGTTGTTGGGTTAGATCGCGTTATTTATAAATGTGTCGTAACCCTCCACCACCCGACACGGCCAATCAGTAAAAAAGTGTCACGTTGACAAAAGACAAATAGTTCACTACTTTAGCCCACCGGTGTGTTGAAGCGTGAAACCACAACATTTACAATTTTTGAGTACGACGTTTCGCTGGTAATTGCATCCAGCATCATCGGGCAATTCGCCAGAATGGTTCTGCTCTTGCTCCCGGTCTTAAATAGAGCAGCAGCAGGATGACGTCATCATTTAACTCATCAGGTGCAACGATTTGAGGGGGGGGGTTATTGTAATTATTAGTAATCAGGCAATTATTACGATGTGAGTTGTAGATTAGTAATCAGTTGTATTGTGTGCTATTGTAATTATATGCTAGCTTAGTAATCAGTTAATTAGTATTTGTTTCCCCTATAAGGAATTGTAATACAGTATTATTCAATAATACGCTTCCAGGCCGCACTAAGGAGGGTTACGACACATTTATAAATAACGCGATCTAACCCAAAAACGTTTATTATGAATAATATTGGTCGAGAAAGCCTGCTACGTGTTAAATTGGCTTATACTGGTAGGAACGAAGTGAACCAGCCTACAATAGATTATATCGTCCGTCCGTCCGATGTCCGATTAGGTGTAGCAACATCGCCCCCTACTGCAAACACTTGGCAGGACCCTACAAAAACCTTTAGACTCAGTGACGCTTTCCTGGCTAAACAAGTGTAACATTCCCTTATAATTCCCTGAGATAGTTTTTAATTAAAACATTTAAATTAAAAATTAACTCACAGCGGCCTAAAGCCTACAGCTAGGCCTAAGGCCTAGAACTAGGCCTCAAACTCTCCCTTTGTATCGTACCCCCGCCATTTCATTTTATTATAGCCATTCATTTGTTCGTTCCTATCAGCCCACCCCGCAGGGACCTGTTCAGGTGTTGTCGATGTGGAGCTGCGAGGAGGTCACGAGATGCCAGTGTTTATTGTCTCTTCCTCTTTATGCGTCGACTTTTTTTTCTCCGGGTTCTCCATTTGACTCCCACATATCAAACACTCACGAATGTAAATAGCCCAAACATCCGGCAGATCCGCTGAGGCTTTCCTGGGAAGATAATTCGAATAGTATTTGGCATTATTATTTACTTAACTGCATATATGGTAGCTTTATCTTGATTTGAGGCTTTCGTGACTGCAGGAATCCATCCGAAAGAACCAAAAAGTATGGTAGCTTTATTGTATTGGAAAGTCCTAAATGTTAAGTGGAAAATATGCTATTTTGATGTCCCATTCTCAAAACCTTTTCACATACCGCGTCTATTTTCACACACTGAATAAACAAGAGCGCATCTCCTCTGTGTTCAACACGATGATGATTCATGTGTAATTTGGACACTGCACTACTTCTGAGCTGAGCTCATCATTGATATTCAGAATGTGCTCAGAGGATGGAGCATAGCCTGCCACTCGCCCGAATGTATGCAGTAAATTCACTCTTCCTCTGCGACACCGTAGATTGTCCCAGTTGTGATATTATTTAAGAATGTATTCTTTCTGGTCTTGTTTGTTCCGTCACTCTTGTATTTTTTTTATTGTGTGTATTCTGTCTCATTTATTACACGAGCCTAAGGGCAAATGCACAATCATTTCCATAAATGGAAAACTATATATTATAATCTTACATGCATGCATCAAGCGGGTAAGATTCATTTGTATTCAATGCATAATTTGCATGCCTATAGGCCACCGTGCAGACAGTAGGCATGTTATACCGGTGCTCCCCGATTTACGGACGGTCAATTTACGATTTTAATAGTTTTTTTTTGCGTGAGCGCAATGGCCAAATTGTGGACACTTTTCGATGGACAAACTAGAATTTAGCCGCGTAAATGAAATGCCACCACGGCCACGCGCCGCGAGGTCATCAAACGAGAAGGCGTCATCACGGTGTCATCAACGAGAAGGACACTCCGGGAGGTGGCATCATCATCACGGTGGTGTCCCCTGCAGCAGGATCTCTTGTGGGCTTCCGCGTGTAGTGTTGTAAAGGACGGACTTCTAATCTTCTTTATGGCACACACTGTGTATTATCTTAATACACAGTCCCTATCACACAAAGGGGTATATGGTCCCCTCACCCGTTACCCTGAGGAGGTACAGCTCCGGACCTTGTACAGCTCTCTAATCTCCCTGCTCTCCCAGCGTCCTCTGGCTGGACCTAGGGGATCTCTTCCCGACCACTGGTTACACTGAGCCCGAGCCCTGACAAGGGATGGAGGGCTTGGTCCAGGGTCCTAGATGTCTTCGGCCGACTTGGGTCTTCGTGTAGCAGAACTGGCCAAGAGCTCTCAGCGCTCTGGCTTGTATACCTGTTCGTGGCCGGGTTGTCCAATCCCCGGCCACCTTGTGGGACCCTCCGATTGGTCCTTCCCAATCTGGCGTTTGGATCCTACCTCACCCCATTTGACCCTGACCGTTTGATTGAGCGGGAGAACCTTATTTACGATCCGCTCTCTCACAGTTTGTGAACAGCGAGTACTTAACACCACTACACGCACAAAGGTTAATTATTTTAGTTTTAAATTAATTTTTATTAGTAGTAGCATTCAATCGTTTTAACATCCATGTTCTCCATCATGGTTATTGATTGTGTATTGCGAAAAAGTGATATAGGTGGATATCTTGAGGTTACGAGTAGAGTGGGAATAGCTGTCCGAAACATATGCTTGTGTTTTGTCTTCAAGAAATAGGAGCCATTCCAATTTAAGACATTTAGTTTTTCAACGTGTTTTTTTTTTAAAGAACGCATCCCTTTCGTAAATACCTTGATATCTCACGGCTGTTTGGTAATATCTGTGGGGCATTCCTCAAACGTTGCCACCCGTTGGAAAGTTGATGTTGGACCATGGAATGTTAATTTAGCAGATTGGAACCATTGTATACTCCGTTTAACACGTAGGCTTTCGCGACCAATAACACATTCCTGCGGAGGGAGCTGGTAGGAACGTTGGGTTGCTCGGTCAATGGCCAGGGTCAACGGCGGCGTGGTGTATTCCGCAAATATGGCCGACTGTGAGGGCGGGCACAAGCCGGCGTGAGTAGGTTAAACGTTGAGTTTTATAAGGGTACCACGGGGTGACCAGCCCCTCCCCACCCAGCCCCTTCCCACCCTCCCCTCCCCACCCAGCCCCACCCTACCCACCAAGCCCCTCCCCACCCTCCCCACCCAGCCCCTCCTCACCCTCCTCACCCAGCCCCTCCCTCTACACCCAGCCTCTCCCTGCACGACGGACGGACAGACACAATAATCCCCTGTGGGTTGGTGTAACCAGGAGGTTCCTACCAGTATCATCCATAAACTAGACACTCCTTGCATGCCTATACAGGTCACCATACATCAATTGGGGATTACGTGTACACAGACAATAACAGGGTACTGCTATTTTATTGCACGCAAACGACAGGAGGTACAAGAACAATCTGCATGCAGAATGTACGTTGATTACCATATGAATAACTCAACCGGCAATGGATACCCATTGTAATTTATATTCATTCATTAATCCCCCAAACTTCGCACGTGAAGGGCTCACAAGTGACGTCATCGCACCTACCCCTCTAAGGAACGAAAGCGGAGGAATTCTCCACGAATCTGGCTGTCGCCTGATGATGCCGGTTGTAATTACTGGCGAAACGTCGTACTCAGATTGTAAATGTTGTGGCTTGGCTCTCCAACACACCGGTGGTCTGCACTAGTGACGAATTGACGTGTTCTGTTTACGTGACAAACCTCACCTCATTTACACTATGAGACCTCCTTTACCAGTGGCAAAATATAGTGATAGGTTTTTACCCTTTCAACGGGTACAAAACTGACACCTTTATACAAGGCATCATGTTTGCAATAACCACAACACAAGCAGTGCGCTATTTTTGAGTTGTACGCCTTTTGGCGTCATTTGGTCCAACACCAATGGAGACTAGGCTCTAAGAAAAGTTGTCTCGGGTGTGGACCAATCAAGTTCAAGGACAGTGCATATCATTATCATCAGAGTTGTTTCTTTTTGTTTGCATTTTGACTGCTTGTGTTGTGGTTATTGCAAACATGTTGCCTTGTATAAATGTGTCAGTTTTTGTACCAGTAGAAAGGATTAAAGCCTATCACTATATTTTGCCACTGGTAAAGGAGGTCTCATAGTGTAAAAACCAACACTTACATTTGAAAATACTCAAGTAAATTTCGATTTAAAGCTTTCGTGACTGCAGGGATTCATCTTCTTGGTTCTTTCGGTAAAGTCACGTAGAAGGGAAATAATGAAACAATAAAAATAAAACAAAATAATTCTCACGACGTTTCGGCCACAACGCAAGCAGCCGTCCTCAGGTGGAGAACAGGTCTGTCCTCAGGTGGAGAACAGGTCTGTCGAAACGTCGTGAGAATTTTTTTTTTAATGTTTTATTTTTATTATTTTATTATTTACATTCTACGTGACTTTACCGAAAGAACCAAGAAGAATAATCAAGTACTTTTTTTCCATGTGCATCACATTTCCTCTTTTCGGACGTATCGAAGGGCGAAGATTTTGTTTAAAGAACTGTGCAGATTTTTTTTACAAAGAAGTGAAGAGCGTTGAGAAAGAGACGCCGCTGCGTTTGCTCTCGGCGCGGCTGCAGACTGTGGGGCTATGCGGTTCCTACGCATGCGGCGGACGAGCAAAGCAGCATTATCCGGCACAGACATGCCCGTACTGTGATCAGAGCATGTTTTTTCGTGTCGTTTGCATGTTCATCACAAGTACCGCGTGTGGTTAATGCAGACACGATTCCTTGCGAAAGACATCTCTCTATTTAGTGTTTGATCACATCTTCACACCGAGTTTTATCGCCAGCAAGGGTGTACAACAACCTACTGTTATAATAGATTTTTTTACCCTTCTATCTGGCAACAAAACTGACACCTTTTTTACGAGGAGTCATGTTTGCATAGACCACAATACCTGCAGCCATAATGCAAACAAAAAACATAACTCTGATAATATATGCACTGTCCTTGAAGTTGATTGGTCCACACCCGAGACAGCTTTCCTTAGAGCCTAGTCTCACATGGGTTGGACCAGATGACGCCAAAAGGCGCACAACTCAAAGACAATGCACCATCAGAGCATGAGAGCTCGGGGTAAGCATTTACACCATTGGAACCTGTGGTCTATGCAAACATGACTCCTTGTAAAAAAAGGTGTCGGTTTTGTTGCCAGATAGAAGGGTAAGAAACAATAATCATATTTCTTTGCTGGCAAATGAGGTTCCAATAGTGAACCTACTGTTATGTTACGCATGACGGGCGGAGACTCAGCGCCCGTCGACGCGGCGTCGAGTAGCAGTCGTTAGGCGGTCGTAGACACGAGTTTTGGTCCTCGCTGTGGCGGTAAAGGGGGTCGCTTGAATTTCTATGAGAAAGGTCGTAAAGGCGGCGGCTCGCAAGTCAAGCACGATCGTTAGTCGGGGACCACCTGCGCTTGTTTCATGGACCGCCAAGACGACATTTGCGATGGGCTGGGTTCGACCTCTGGGTGTGGGTTGACACGTGGACACCTCTCTCTCTCTCTTTGTGTGTCAAGCGTCTCTGAGTTGTTGGCTTGTCTGCAAAATCCGGCGCGTTATAAGTGTCATTATTATTAAACACCTAATCATAAAATATCACAAATCGCTCTCCCCGAGGCATACCTTGGGGCTGCTTTGATAATACATCTCAACAGGATCTCACCCAGTGAAATAAACGACTGTCTATTATGATATTGCTGGAATGTTGTTGGTCGTTAAGCACCCCCCCCCCATTCCCCTCCTGTCCCTCGCCCACCACCACAACCACCACTAGTGTACGTGCACACACCTCCACCCCCACCACTACAACCAACCCCCACTACCACCACCACCAACCCCACCTCCACCCCTACAACCAACCCCCACTACCACCCCCACCACCAACCCCACCTCCACCCCCACCACCAACCCAACCCCTACAACCAACCTCCACCACCACCATCCCCACTACTACCCCCACCACCAATCCCACCTCCACCCCCACCACCAACTCCACCTCCACCCCTACAACCAACCCCCACCACCACCACCCCCCTCCACCATTACCCCCACCCGACCTCCACTACCACCAACCCCACCCGCCACCACCAACTCCACCTTCACCCCATCACCACCTCCACCCCACCCCCTCCACCACATCCTCCACCAGACGGAAGGAGCGGAGCCTAAACAGAAAGGGCTGCGGCCTAAGGAGGAAGTCATTGTAGGGGCTCCGGGGGCAGTAGCTACGTGTGCTACTAGTGTAGCTACTACACATGTAGTAGCTACTACATATGTAGTAGCTGCTACTTGTGCTACTAGTAACTACTACACATTATCCTAGTAGCACAAGTAGCTACTACACATTATAGCAGCTACTTGTGCTACCACACAAGTAGCTACTACATAAGTAGCTACTACACATTGTGCTCCTAGGATTAACCGGCACTAGAATAATCCTAATAGCAAAAGTAGCTACTCCATATGTAGTAGCTACGGGCCCCACACTTTCGAGGACCTCGCGCTAAACGCTTTCAAGCTATCAATTTCGGTTAAGTGATTCTGCACTTGCTCTATTACTATAGTACTATACCAACTTCGACTTTTATGAACGACTGTGTGTTTAAGGTTACCGATTTGTCGTATTATCTGGCTGTATAGCAAATGAAAAAATACAATTACTTTACTGTGCAAGTAAAAAATGTGTGTTTTAATATTTACGTGGGCTTTTTTTTAATGTTGGACACCTTTATGACATATGCTACAGGCCCCGCACTAGCTTAACCCGCCACTGAACTCCGGCTGTGCTGGAAGGGGGGTGAGGCCTAGAGATGCAGCGGTCTCTATCGAGGTGGAACTCTCCTCTCCCTGTTCACTTCAGGTGATGGAAATCGATAGAATCAAATACAGGCAGCAGCAGCTTTATTAGTTCGGCGGAGGCGGTCAACCCGTTGAGTCACATTACGCCTGCAATTAACTGTAGTTGCATGGGCAGTTCTAAAACAAACAAACGCAACTTCAAATTAACAAAGAGAACTCAAATGCTCGCACGATGTCGCTAGCAAACGATCCGTGGTCGCGTGAGAGTTTGCTTCCTGCTTTCTCAACGCCCGCTAACCGAGCGGAACCTTCTGGATTTCGAATAGCGACATTTGCAAGTGCGTGTGTTTAATGCAGACTCGATTCCTTGCAAAAGGGAATCTATTTTGGTGCTTGAACATGTTACCACCTCCTGTTTGATTGCCAGAGAGGGTTAAAACCTATTCTTACTTTTCATACTTTGCAAAGAATGGCATGGCCGTGTCTGATTGAGGGGGGGGGGGATCATCATGCGAACCGGATTTTGATAAAAAAAAATAACACATCCAGACACTCCTCTTAAAGCTTGATACTCCATATTTTTGCTCGGGTTTCCAAGATATGCCTGTCCATAATGGTGATGGCAACGGTAACTCTCCCGTGTGGCGGCAGCAGCGGCAGCAGGTGGTGGTGGTAACAACGATTGCCACGTGTTCCAAGGCAGGGCTCGGTAAATCTTGGCCCTCCTTAGTCCATCCATCATCCCTCTTCATCCCTTGGCCTGGGTAGGCGTGGTGCAGCCATCGTCCCGGGCTCACCAAGGCAGTGGTTCCTCTTCTTCTTAACCTGGGGTGCACGCTGCATCTCCTGGGGATGCGAGATGCCCTTTCTTGGGGGTGCGAGACACGGCCAGATGTTTTTTTTTAGAAGGTGAATAATTAATCGAAAACACAAATTAAGCACGGACACGTACGTTAAAACTTACATTCATTCATCAAACCAACGTTTTTATTGACATTACTGCGTATATTTTGTTTAACTATCGAGAACCAAATGGGTGCAGAGGCTCCAGTAAAGGTGAAGAAGAACCACTGCTTCTAGATTTGAAGCTTTCGTGACTGCAAGGATTCATATTCTTAGGTTTTTTCGGTAAAGTCAGGTAGGTAAAAAAAAATGTAATTAATGAAAGTAAAATAAAATAAAAAATAAAATAATTTAACGACGTTTCGGAGGCAACACAAGAATAAGAACCACTGCTCTCTGGCCAGCCTTCTCCCAGCCTCGACAGCCTCTTTCCCCAGCTATCGTTGCTGCACGCAAGGTCCACAACTACCCCACCCTGTCCCTTTCGCCCCCCCGCCCCCCCGCCCCCCAGGGCCACACGTCTTATCTCTCCGTGTCCCCCTGAAGAAATTCAACGTGAGCACGGGGTTCATTGTCACGATCGTTAATATTAGCCCACAAGTTTGCAACGCAGGCATCAAATCGCGCCGTACACACACACACACGCGTCAACAATTGTTGTCTTCGTAATAAACCAATTTCTTGTTTTTATAGGAAAGGAAACAAACAAATACGTGCGTGTTGAGTTTAATTCAACTGAAAGGAAATGCTGCGCATCATCATCACACGCAACGCAATAAGAAAAAAAGGAAAGACCCGGGCAATTCTGTTGGATTTAAAGGGCGGAATAAATAAATAAAAACACAGTTAAATGCCTCGGGGATTGGCCGAAACCTTTCACAAGCAAACAAACAAACAATGTCTTCGTCTCTCGTGAACATCGGCCTCCTCCCGAGGCCCCACACGAACATCCTAAGTGTCCACTCTCCCCTCGCACGCAAGTAGCCATCCGCAGACGCTCCTCTGCCCGACTTTACACAAAAACTATGTTCGGGTCACGTTTCGTCGCAGGACAAGACGAGTTGGGGGGGGGGGGGGGCCTTTCGGCACCATTCACCCTACGGTACCATCGCTGTCAACCCATACGGTTGACCCCGTATGCTTGTCCAGGGAAATTGAGTTTTCAGGTCCGTACAGCGTACAGCCGTTTCTATACGGGCACAAAAAAATGTGTCTGTGTGTTTGCGTTTCTCCCTTGTGATGTGACTTTGTAGGATGAACGTTGAGATGTATAAGGGGCACGGGGTGACCAATAAGGTCTGAATCGGTCTGTAACAAGGTAGGGCGCTGATATGGGGTTGACAGGCATGGAAACCCACACGCAGAGCCTAGACTGCTTCCCATGTTATGTGGAAGCGCTCTGCCCAGTCTCAAACCTCATAGAGGCCAACCCCCCAACCGTAACCCAAACCCTGTCTCCACCCCTCATATTGTACCTCTTTCTTAATCCCATCATCATCCTACTCGAGTACCTTCTCGCCTATTCCCCTCTATCTCCACGACACGGGTGCCACGGTGGCTAGGAGATGTTAACTATCTCGCCTGGTTTACAGGAGCTCGTGGGTTCGATCCCGACCCTAACGCCTGCTGTATATTTGGAGTTTGCGTGTCTCTCCCCGTGGTCACGTGGGGGTTTCTCCGGGTCCTCCGGTTTTCCCTCCATATTTAATAACATGCAGTGTTTAGTGTATTTGCACGCTAAAAAATTGTCCGAGTGATAAACCACTTTGTAGATCTGTCACTTGTGGCCAGGTCACTTCTGATAAAAGATCTATGTAGCTCAGTGGGCCTTACCTGGTAAAATAAAATAATTTGTTGAGTTGTAGTTTTGAAGGCATTCCACGCACACACCAGAGGGCTGTAGGGACGTTCAGCGTCTCGTGAACACAATGTGCCCTGTTGAACACACGGGTAAAGTGTGCTGGACAGGAGACTTGGATCAATACCATGTGCAGGGCCGTATAAGAGTCACCGTGTGAATTTAGTGGGTGCTTGCTTTTAATTTAAGTTGTTGTCATGAGAAAGGTGTACCAGCCTTTGCATAAATTTGAAGGAAATAATAATGCAAGGTCCTTTGGCAGTCCACTGCTGAAAGAAGGCGGCCTCCCATTGCCGTGTAGGACGCGAGGGTTGTTTTACTGGTGGGAACCTCCTGGTTCCACCAGCCCACAGGGGATTATTGTGTCCGTCCATCCGTCGTGAATCCAAAAATGGGAGGGGTGGGGATGGGTGGAGAGGGGAGGGTGGGGAGGGGCTGGGTGGGGAGGGTGGGGAGAGGCTGGGTGGGGAGGATGGGGCTGAGTGGGGGTGGGAGGGGTGGGGCTGGGTGGGGAGGGGCTGGGTGGAGAAGGTGGGGCTGGGTGGGGAGGGGAGGGTGGGGAGAGACTGGGTGGGGATGGGAGGGGTGGGGCTGGGTGGGGAGGGGAGGGGCTGGTCACCCCGTGGTGCCCTGATAAAACTCAACGTTTAACCTGCTCACGCCGGCTTGTGCCCGCCCTCACAGTCGGCCATATTTGCGGGATACACCACGCCGCCGTTGACCCTGCAGGCCATTGACCGAGCAACCCAACGTTCCTACCAGCTCCCTCCGCAGGAGAAATGTGTTTGACTGAATTTCAGCACGCAGGTCAGCGCAGGCTGGTAAAAAAATGGGGGCAGTGGGGGCGGGGTCAGATTTCACTCACCACTGATGTTAGCAGTGGCCAACGATTAAATCGACGTTGTCGGGTTCATAATGCTGTGCACTAACCAGTCACTCTGTTGCACTCGGAGAGAAATATGAAATGTATATGGAGAAAACCCAACGCATATCCCAGGGGGCTGACATTTAGCACTGCCAACTCACGGCCACTTCAAAGCCCCCATGACTACAACACCTGGCAAGCCCCAGGTGGTCACTCATACCAATGACTAACCAGACTCGAATATGCTTAGCTTCTGAGATCCAATAATATCTGGCGTATTTTTCGGCATTTTTGATGCTAGTCAAATTGAAGTTGGATGGCCAGGTAGCCAAGGAGAACGATGTCAAGTATAGTTGCCAAGGGGCTCATTAATTACACTGGTCAACACACTTTTTCTGGCATAGGGTATTCCAATGAGTTTAGGGTAATTTTGGGGTGCTGATTCCAAATCTGGCATCAGTTTTTGTCTATCACATCAGGTTTTTGAGATATCAAATTTTGCATTTTCAATAAAAACTGAAGAAGACAAATATTAAATAAATGTGGATATCTACATAAAATGATATTATAAACACTATCCTAAAAATACAGCACCATATTTTAACACTAAAGCAGTCACTGACTCGCAACAACTTGCAATCATAAGTGACAGATAATTTCGGGTAAAATCAATGAAAATGGGGTATGCCGGTAGCATAAAAATGAGACGTGATAGAGCAAATCTGAGATCAGGTTTGGAATCAGCACCCTGAAATTAGTCTAAAACAGCTGCAAAAGTCCAGGCCAGAAAAAAACGTTTTTTTTGTTGTTGACCAGTGTTATTGATGTTGAGGGGGCACAGCGCATGACCCGTTTCCCTCGCCCGATAGTTGGGGAGGGCAACTGGCCAAGCTGTTCCCGGGATCTCAAACCCATCGCTGTATGAGGTTTTGATTTTTAACAGGAGGTATTGACATATATAGCTGTGATATCTGCCGGAGTTAAATTACAGGCAGGCTCGAAGGTGTCATTGGACAGGTTTTGATGCGATAAAAAATTAACCCGTAAAAACAAAGTTTTTCACTATAAATCCTTTATATGCGTGACGGCTAGAGTCCTCTCGTCCTCTGGCTTGAGATGGCTGCCACCTATGGGTCAGATGATTGCCTGCCACCATTAAGCAATTGGTAATTAAATAGATATTTTTTTTCCTAAAATGTTTAACATTTTGGAGGAAAAAAATTCACGAAAATAAATTGTCACGCACAACGAGTCTGTGTGCAAAATGTCAGCTCGATTGGATCACGGGAAGTGGGTTAAAAAACGACCGAAAGATTTGCACGGTCGTAAGCGCGCAAGCAAGCAAGTGAACTTAATATAAAGGATTTCAAAAGCCGCAACAATTCCTCACGTGTTTACGTAACCCGCGCCCACCCACCCACTGTGCCCTCGTTCTGCTGGTTCTCATTGGAAATAAATTGACAAGCGTTCAGTCGTTATATCCTTGCGTTATATTCTTGCTCCGGATCTATGGCTCTTCCTTGGCGCACGACGCCCGCACACTCTCACCATCGCATCTCTGCGCACGTGGGAGTCTCCAGGCGACGCTGATTTGACGCCGTTGTGGCGTCCATTTATTCACTCGCCCTGTGGCATGTTCACACTCCACTCGGTTTGCCCACGTGGCTCCGAGCTGTGAATCACGTGCTCTCTATTGTGTGTCCAGAGGCAGGGCCTATGAAGTAATCGCGACCCAGTGGGGTGTTCGTGTCGCTATTGCGAAAACTCTGGAAGCTATTTGCAAGCAGCCATGCAAATTCCCGCACGCATCCGTCGCTAAGAGGGCATGGTGTATCATGAACGTAACCACATCTGTTACATTTTATCCAAGCAATTATTTTTGCACGCGTTACAGTGTATGACTATCACTATCAGTACAATTCGGACTGAAATGGGTTATAATTCTCATGTATGCCTGTGTTGCAAAATATTTATTGGCCCAAGCAAGCATTTTATACAAACTCAGTTATGTAAATGAGACCATGAAGATTTGTATAATTAGCCACCTAATTATTGCAGCATATATTGCCCGGTATTGCTATTCCAAACGGAATGGTACTTCATAATGCCATATTAATATTATTGATGTTTAAAATTGTAACTGCATAATGAGAATTAATGTCGTTTACAAAAAGCACGATATTAACGATAGCCAGTAGAATGAGGAGGCATTGTAAGTGTAATAAATGGCTGGTGCACTTCATGGAAATAAAATAGCCCAAACAAATGGACGCAGACTGCAGAACGTGCAGTGCTCGCGGCTTTTTGAAGCTCAATTCCACAATCACAGCTCGGCTTCTCGATGGCATTGGAAGGCAAGGGTACAGGTGGGCACAAACTACGGCTGCACGGCTTAAGTTTTCATACTCTCAAACAGATTTGCTCATCTATTTGAGGTGCATCTTAATGTCAGATGGCGTTGGGTCTTTTGATACACATAACTTGTATTTAAGGGCTGGTCTTTTGGATTTTTTCCTCACTTGATGCAGTAATTTTAGCTGTGACGGTCCCACCTTGATGACGGAGACTTGTGTTGCCTCCGAAACGTCGTGATTTATAATTTTATTTCTATTATTACTTTTAGTAAAAAAAAAATTTACCTACGTGACTTTACCGAAAAAAAAACCTAAGAGTATGAATCTTTTGATAGACAACGATTGTTTTGCCTATGGCCAACTCGATGCTGAATGGCCTGCACTCATCAGATCTCAAAAGCTAAGCAGGATTTTTTTCTCGTGAGCCTGATTAGTTCTAGATTTGAAGCTTTCGTGACTGCAAGGATTCATATTCTTGGGTTTTTTCGGTAAAGTCACGTAGGTAAAAAAATAAAATTAATAAAAGTAAAATAAAAATAAAATAAAAATCACGACGTTTCGGAGGCAACACAAGCTTCCGTCTTCAGGTGGAACCGTCACAGCACGATAGCTGTATCAAGTGAGAGAAATTCCAAGAAAACAGTCCTTGTATATATACAAGGACTATATCACAAAAATAATATTCAGGTCCTACCTTGGCTCCTCCCACCCTCAACCAGTATATATACAAGGGCTGTTTTCTTGGAAATTCTCTCACTTGATACAGCTATCGTGCTGTGACGGTTCCACCTGAAGACGGAAGCTTGTGTTGCCTCCGAAACGTCGTGATTTTTTTTTATTTTACTTTTATGAATTTAAATTTTAAGTTTTTTACCTACGTGACTTTACCGAAAAATCTAAGCATATGAAGCCTGATTAGTACTTGGATGGGTGGCCCCTAGGCGAGGGCATGTCAAGTGTTGTAGGTGTGCGCCTGCGAGGTGTCCCGGCAATGTTGAGTGTGACCTCTTCGTGCACTCCGGGCACACCTACATCGTCCCACATGCGGTGGCGTAGCGACCAGTGCGCTGCGCTACAAACACCGCGACCCGAGTTCGATTCCCGCTCACGGCCACCAACACCAGTGACGATTATCTGAACCGGTTCTAGACCTCACCTAGGTCGACTTAGCATCTAATGAGTACCTGGCGTGACGTGTAAACATTGCCACTGGGGAGACAAAGGCTGCCGGGCGTGGTGTTGGCCACCCACCGCCTCGTGCGCATTGCGTGCGCCTTAATTAACGATTGTTATATTAACTATTTATATCTTACCAGGTAGAGCCAAGTGAGTTGTTAGCTTCTTTTTTAGAAGCATCCTGACCACAAATGATAGCTGAACCAAGTGGCTCATCACGTGGAAATTTTTCACAGAAAAATAATCTAAACGCATTTTTTCTAATAACACAGGCATCAATCATGTAAAATTAGTTAAACAAATGGAGAGCGTGTGATCATTTCAGATCCAGGAACGCAACGCTATTTTCCCACGAGGTATATTATATGTCGAACGCGGTTTTGCCCAACACAGAATTTTCCAGGAACGTAACCCCACGGTCGTCGAGGTTTGCCTGTATATAATTGTAGATAATTTGGGAAAAAAATGTGCTATTATTATTTTCTTCTTGCGGTTATTAAACCAGAACCAACCAAAGAACATGTGCTTATTTTAACACCACATCTGGGAATCCCAGCTCTGATATATATATATAACTGTCTGTGTTTAAAGCATCTCACTCACGGTTAAAACGATTTGTCATCTCGGTTGCGGATTGTCTTAGCCCCGCATCTACGCCTATGATAAAAAAAAAATCAACGGCATGTTGGAAGTGACCATATCAAGAGACTAAGTTGTAGCGTTCTCTTTTGAAGATGTGAAGACATTTGGTATTAAGAACAAATTTGTTGGCTTGGCTTAAGGTGACAAACTTCCAGTGGATGTGCCCGCAGGGATAGATTTAATTTGCTCCTTAAATGAGTTTTCCACACTAAGATGTCCCCACACAGTGCTATGTGCCAGGCATCAGCACTGCTGCTGTTCCATTATTATTATTTTTTTGTGTTTGGGTGCCACACAGGCTATTAAGTTGTGTCCTGCAGGAATTCAGTTTACAATGCTGAGATCCCCTGGCACGTTATTTAGATTGTCTCTGTGGGACCTCCTTGGCACAAAAAGATCTGTTCAAGGACCGTACGAGTTTGGAAAAGTTACTTGTTTTTAATCAGCGATTTATGGTATTTTTGCTGTTCATTAATTATCAGTGTCATCAGGAAACGAAGCGTAGCATTCTCATTCTCTTTTTGAATAAAAAGACACGTGAAGCAGATATCACAGAAGTACTTTTGAGGCCCCTTTAAGTTACCTTCTTTTTCCGCGAGCTGGAAAGCACTGCACTTTTCCCAGTGCCTCACTATGGAGATTCTCGTCGCAAAACAGACAGAGACATTTAAATCTCAGAGTTGAATTTTCCATGATGAAGTGAAATTTTTTTGTTGTGTGCACAAACTAGTGACTCGACTGAAAACACCAACTGACGACAATTGAGAACCCGGTTTAATAACATGCATCTACTGGACATCTGTGAACAAAAATCTGTATCGCTCATTGTATTCCTCCATACTCTTAGGTTTTTTCGGTAAAGTCACGTAGGTAAAATAATAATAACAAAATAATAATAAATGAAAATAACTCATTCATTATAATTGTATTATTATTTTTTACCTACGTGACTTTACCTAAAAACCCTAAGAGTATGAATCCTTGCAGTCACGAACGCTTCAAATCTGGATTCCTCCAGTATCAATACATATTCTGATTCAGATTCTGATCGTGTACAGGGTCGTCCAGATCTCTTGTGACCCCAATTTAACTCTCTAAAAGGTATTTTTTTTAAAGTAAGGTTTATTTAAAACAGAAAAAAAATATGCAAAGGGAGAAAACACATTCGGGGTCAATTCATTGGGGGTCACATCGCATCTGGCTGACCCAGATGTCTTGGTGACGTCACCCCGTGGCGGTGACGTCATCGTATCGAGAATCGAGTGTTTCCTCCCCTCGCTCGCATTGACTTACGAGCTGCGTTGACAATCTCATACTGCCCCCCCTCCCCCCCCCCCCCAATTTAAACCCAGGTTTCTGGCTCAGCGTTCAGTGACCTCTAAACGACCCAGTGACCTCTACATGCATGCACACTTACGCGTTTGGTAACTGGAGTGGCCCCGTGGCCCAGAGGTCGGACAATTCTTCCGTGACACCCTGCGCCCCCCGGGGTTGTGACGCATATTTTAGCCCGGTGTCAGGATGTGGTGCCAAGCAGCCCGTGCTGGGGCCACGAGCAGCATTCTGTGCACCGGTGTGGACCAGAAGCAGTCACCATTCGACGTTTCCATGTCCACTACTGAACGCTGCCTTGCGGTACATCACTGAAACCCTCGAGTAGCACCCCCCCCCCTAACACCCCGGCTGACCGGTCTGTCACAAATCTCTCTCCCCACCCAGCCGCCGCATGTCTGCGCTGCAACTCTTCGGGAAGTCCCGGCGAATCGAGGGAAGCAGTCGCCCCCTTTTCCCATTCATCAAGACCTCAATCGCGTCCCTTCGTCATCGCTTGAAAGTCACGACAAGCCCTTTTGGACCCGTGCGCTTGAACTTCAACCCCCCGATGAAGCTTGTGGAGCTGAATGGAGTTCAAAAGAGCTCACAAATACCTTGTGAAAGGTTGTGTGGGATATATGCCGCATATATCCCACGAAAGAAACAGATATATTGCACATACGCAACGTGTATATATATAATACCTTTGCATCACGTGATAAAAGCAGCCACCCTGCAGAGCACTGAGAGGTTAATCTCTGAAGTGCGACACGGGTGCGGCAGTGACTGGATTTACGAATTCACTGTTTTTCGCTTTAAACTATTGTCATTGTAGTGCGTATTTAATGTGGCGCTGCACTCTGATGTTGTAGGAGAAATCATTTATTAAAAAGTCTATTTAATTAAGTAGAACGTGTTGTCTATATTTATTTAAAGTTGCGCATTTTGATGTGACGTCACATTTCTCACCCCCCCCCCCCCTCGTCACACATCGTCACAAATGTCTGACCCCCCCCCCTCCAGATGCCTGACGTCATTTATGGACGGCCCCTAAGGATTAAACTACGCATGTCCCATCCTACTCACGGACGAGTTAAAGCTGTATATGACCTTCATATTGTCTTGAATAAACGCATAGAGCACACCGTGAATTCGTTTAAAGTTAAAACAGTCGAGACAATCACTGTCACAATCAGGACACGACTCGAAACCCGACGTCCTTAATCACAGCGCACGGCACGGGCAGTGGTCGTGGGAGAGAAATAATAATTCGATTCTTGGAAACGGATGGTTACTCGGCTTATACAACTTCAATTGAATACGCCTCCATTCGTCTTACTTCCTCGCAACGACAACAAAAACCGACCCACCCCCCCCCCCCCCATTTGCGTACAGTTCAGTCGCCCTTGGTTCGATCTCCTGGAAAGGCAATTTGAAACAGGGGTGCAAGGTTCTAGATTTGAAGCATTCATATTCTTAGGTTTTTTCGGTAAAGTCACGTAGGTAAAAAAAGTTTAATTAATAAAAGTAAAATAAATAAAAAATAAAATATAAAAAAATCACGACGTTTCGGAGGCAACACAAGCTTTACTTGATACAGCAAGCGTGCTGTGAACGGTTTCCACCTGAAGACGGAAGCTTGTGTTGCCTCCGAAACGTCGTGATTTTTGTATTTTATTTTTTATTTTATTTTACTTTTATTAATTTAAATGTTTTACCTACGTGACATTACCGAAAAAGCATAAGAATAGGGTGCAAGGTTCTTAACCACCCCCCACCCACCCCGGTCCACCACCACTAACCAACCTCTGTCATCCCAACAGTATAAATGGGCTCAGCCACAAGTCATCAATGGGCAGGGCACGTGCATCTGGTGGGTTAAACTGTGGTTACCGTCACCTCTTCCAAGGCTGTCTGCCCGGCCAGCGTGGAAGAGTAGGCCTAAACACTTCCTCCAAATCTTGATTTGAAGCTTTCATGACTGCAGGAAGTCATACTCTTTGGTTCTTTCGGTAAAGTCACGTAGGTATAAAATAAATCACAAAGTTTCGGGCGCAACACAAGCGTCCATCATCAGGTGCGCTTGTGTGCGCTTGTGTTGCGCCCGTAACGTCGTGATTTATTTTATTTTTATACCTACGTGACTTTACCGAAAGAACCAAAGAGTATGACTTCCTCCAAAGCTTCTCGCTTCGTGGGAGGTGCGTCTGGCGGCAGTAGCATGAGCAAGCAATTGCAGGGCTGCGCCTTCATCCTTTACGCCTGCACCCCCCACTCTCACCTGTTAGTCTTCTCCATCCGTAGCTGCATCGCGAGGCTGTGCGCGTGTCTGGACGTCCAGTGTTTGGGGGGGGGGGGGGGGATGCGCAAATACAAACGACTCACTTGGAGTCCTCAGAGGAGCCGGGCAATATGTGCCAGAGGTCGCAAACGAGTTTTGATTCCTTACCCCTACCCGTACCCGGCCGCACCAGGGTCACAATCGGGTACCCGTACCCTACCCGATACCCGGCTACCCGTACCCGGCCGGGTATCGGGTAGGGTACGGGTACGATTACCCGATTGCGACCTCTGGGATGAAGCCATGTTGCAGGCGCGGGTGGGTTCATTCTAGCAACTTGAATTGTGAGAAGAGACAAGACGTTGGGAAATGAGTGACAAACGGTGACTCACCAGTGACTCACGATCTACCCGTACCCGGCCGCACCAGGGTCGCAAACGAGTACCCGTACCCACCCGGGTACGGGTAGCCGGGTATCGGGTAGGGTACGGGTATCGGGTACCCGATTGCGACCTTTGATGTGCGCTGGCATCACGCACACGTATCTCGATCACTGTCCGCACTTGCTGGGTTCGCCCAGCGAGCTGTGCGCGGCTCGGTGGAGCCTGTGTGGAAGAGAGAACCCTTGTTTAACAATGAAAAGAGCAAGGACGGCAGGTTTGTTGGGTGTTAATTAAGATGAGATTAAGATGCTGTTTGGAAGCGGTAGCCTAATCTCCCTTCTTATAAATGCTTTGTTACTTTTTGGTCCCGTGGGAATTTCGCGTAAGTCGTCGCATTTTTTGGGCTGCCTAGTTTAGGAATGTCCCTGCAGCTTAGTGGAAGAGTGGGGATCGCGGTTATCATCACACTGCGCAAAAAAAGCCAGAATCCTGAGTTCGATTCAGGCCAAATCCTAACATCCAGTGGCAAGAGATATTTGATATGGCCTTGGACACCCTCCTTCATCAACCTGCATTGACCAGAGCGGTGAAGTATGGTCATACAACCCCTGTGACCGACGCGACCACGACGAGCCCTTCACACGTTAACATAACAATTTTAAATCAATGTAATTAAGAATTTCAATTTATTGCACACACAAAACCATAAGCTTTTGTATCGAATAGCTGGAGAGTGCACATGTACGTGTGGACATTTAATAGGTGCTCACTAACAGCACTTGCTCCATGAGTTCGTTAAGGCCCCACGGGGGATCTTTGTCTCTGTGAACTTTTAGTAATGACGCTGACTCGATGCTTGCTATGGGCCAAATGGCTTTGAAATAGCGCTCAGTATTATGCTGCAAATGTGAGTTTGTTATACCAGACTGTATTTTTTTCATTGGATATATATACTTGGCAACTATTATTTTCTCTGGTTTATGCATTGAAATAAAGTAGTCCGTTGACATAGGCACGCGTAACAATACGCCTTTAATTGGAAAGAGGCGTATAGCAACACGAAACAGCCATAGTTTACGCTTCACACTTTACACTTTATTTTTTCCCCAAATTATATTGCATGCATACACGCACGCGCGCGCGCGCGTAAAATATATTATTGAAATGTTGGTGCACAGTTATGCATTAATGCTGCAAATACAAGAGCTGCACTTTCTGAAGTATTGTAATTTGGCCTGAAAAATGTGCTACGCTTCATAGATGCTAGCAGTGTGATAAATTATAAACTTAAAGAGCTAAGAAGAAGCCCATTTTTTCCAAGTGCCTACGAATAATATTCTATTGCTGAAAAAAAATGGCCAATATTTTTATAGATTACGTTTTTGTCGACAGCTTGGCACGAAATTGCCATTTTCCACAGATGTCTTTTGCGTCCATACCAAGGCTCAGAACCAGCACCACTGAGGCTCTGTGGCCTTCTCATCATTTAACAACTCCTCTCTCTCTCTCCCCTCGGAGATTTTGGTGATCGTCACAATGTCAGGGTCACAGTTCTCTGTCCATTTCCTGTAGTCCGTTTCACGTCGTTCAGTCGTCTTATTTTTTTGTTGCATTAGCCTTAAAAGTGTAACATTTTTTTATTTGAAGCTTTCGTGACTGCAGGAATCCATCCTCTTTGGTTCTTTCGGTAAAGTTACGTAGGTAGAAAAATAATACATCACGACGTTTCGAACGCAACACAAGCAATCGTCATCAGGTGAGACAACCACAGCAAGAAAAAACTGTATTTTAAGAAGAAAAATTTACATGTATTTTTATATGTATTTGAAGAACAATATTACTTGCATAGAAGGACTGTTCGATCGATGTACTATTAAGAGCATACAAATTTAATCGATTAATTATTACATGATGAGGCCCTCAAAGAAGCACATTTTGCACGTTATAATTAGTCCAGTAACGTCACCAACGGTCGTCCAACCACCCGGTTAGCGCACCGAGCAATCGCTTTTACGTGTCTGCAGAAAACACATTCCTGCGGAGGGAGCTGGTAGGAACGTTGGGGTGCTCGGTCAATGGCCAGGGTCAACGGCGGCGTGGTGTATTCCGCAAATATGCCCGACTGTGAGGGCGGGCACAAGCCGGCGTGAGTAGGTTAAACGTTGAGTTTTATAAGGGCACCACGGGGTGACCAGCCCCTCCCCACCCAGCCCCACCCCTCCCACCCCCCACCAAGCCCTTTTCTACCCAGTCCCTCCCCACCCAGCCCCTCCCCACCCTCCCCTCCCCACCCAGCCCCTCCCTCCCCACCCAGCCCCTCCCTGCACGACGGACGGACGGACACAATAATCCCCTGTGAGCTGGTGGGACCAGTGGGTTCCTACCAGTATAAAGAGTACTGCACTGGGGCTATGATTGCAACTTAAAGAAAGCCCAGTGAAAGCATTGTTCCTTGTTGGACGCTAAAACGACGTTCTGCTCGATCTTCATCGGGGAATTCACAGCCGGGAAATGCGACTTGCACCGATAACCAGCGTTAGAAAAATATGAAAACGCAAATCTGTTCGTCACAGATTCTTCTCACGTGTTTGCCTTGCATCTGCCAGTGCAAGTTAAAAAAACACTTATCTGCATAAATTTCGATTTAAAGCTTTCGTGACTGCAGGGATTCATCTTCTTGGTTCTTTCGGTAAAATCTTAATTTTGGAGCTTTCGTGACTGCAGGAATTATTCTTTGTTTTTTTCGGTAAAGTCACGTATAAAAATAAAATCATAAATTAAATAATAGCATACGACGTTTCGATTGCAACACAAGCAATCATCATCAGGTATAATGAAATAGCGACATAGAATATAACCAGAAAACTATAGACAGACATATAAGCAGACAGATATCACCAAGATACATAGAGAGAGCAACCCAGGTACAGAGAGAGGTGATCGTCTCTGTGGGGTGGCCTTAAATAGACAGAGGGGGGCGGAGGCAGAGAGAGGGAGGGGGTAGGGAAAACATTTACATGTCAATGAATACGAAGGGAGGGGAGTAAGGTAAGCAGGCTTAGAGGGAGACAGAACACACTAAATTAAATAACCTAGCAAAGTATCGAAATGTTATGTAAAACGACACAGAGAGTCGGTCTTTCTTTGGAATTTTCACACTTAAATTCTAACTTAGCAATCTTTGAAATACGTAATCGACCAGGCAATGCGTTAATTGTGTGTTGACCGACTCTCTGTGTCGTTTTACATAACATTTCGATACTTTGCTAGGTTATTTAATTTAGTGTGTTCTGTCTCCCTCTAAGCCTGCTTACCTTACTCCCCTCCCTTCGTACTCATTGACATGTAAATGTTTTCCCTACCCCCTCCCTCTCTCTGCCTCCGCCCCCCTCTGTCTATTTAAGGCCACCCCACAGAGACGATCACCTCTCTCTGTACCTGGGTTGCTCTCTCTATGTATCTTGGTGATATCTGTCTGCTTATATGTCTGTCTATAGTTTTCTGGTTATATTCTATGTCGCTATTTCATTATACCTGATGATGATTGCTTGTGTTGCAATCGAAACGTCGTATGCTATTATTTAATTTATTATTTTATTTTTATACGTGACTTTACCGAAAAAAACAAAGAATCTTTCGGTAAAGTCACGTAGAAGGGAAGTAATAAAATAATAAAAATAAAACATAATAAAATAATTCTCACGACGTCGCCTCGGCAGACCTGGTTTCACCTGAGGACGGCTGCTTGCGTTGTGGCCGAAACGTCGTGAGAATTATTTTATTATGTTTTATTTTTATTATTTTATTACTTCCCTTCTACGTGACTTTACCGAAAGAACCAAGAAGACTTATCTGCAGTTTGCAAATGTGAGCAGAGGTAACCACTGCAAAGTAGAATACGCTGCGTGACAGAGAGCCATTCCGACTTCGCGACGAACGACACCATGTGACCTACTTGACTCTTAAAGTCGTAAAAATAATGTTTAGGTGTAAAAAAAAAACCCCGAAGTTTTCAATGCACACACTTTTATATGCACACTAAAGTACAACATAAATTATTTTTTACCCCAGAATTAATCGCATTTGATGTGCTCAATAAAAGTGGGTGGCTTCCTTTCGATATGTTTCATTTTCTTTATGCAAGGCACCCACTTTATACGCAGCACACATCAAACGTGATTTATTCTGGGGTCAAAACGAATCTAGTTTATACTTTTCAGCAGTGGCGGCTGGTGATATTTATTTTTGGGGGGGCGCATTTTTTTTATTTTATTGAGGGGGGCAAATAAATATAAAGCAGTACCAAAAACCATTTTGACTACTTGAATATAAATTTTGATGATCTTTATTTACATTTCAGACCAAAAGAAGTACCAAAAAGCATGTTTCCTACTTGAACATAAATGTTTCTCTTTTATATACATTTCAGACCAAAGTACCAAAAAGCATGTTTCCTACTTGAACATAAATGTTTCTCTTTTATATACATTTCAGACCAAAGTACCAAAAAGCATGTTTCCTACTTGAACATAAAAACGTTAGTTTCATGCTATTATCAATATGGCTGCGGCTACTTTCATGACGTTTGCATTTGTCAGAGAGATGTTTGAGGTCTCTTACCCCCGTCGTTGTCCACAAAACTTCAGTGCCGACACTTTGAAATAAAAGACAGGGAAAACAAAAAAGAGAATTGCTAACATCACATCCAGCCAGCCACCTCCGTTTCTCATAACAAGCGCGGGTGAAGCTTCGTGTGTAGCTTCGTCCTCTGTCACTGGCCTGCTGCTGGATTTGTTAATCGGGTTGGTCCGGTCCGAGATCCTTTATCTTTTTTATTTCTTCCAGCGAAAGCCTTGTGAAAGGGTTTTTTTGTAAATAAATTACAGAATTTGGATGAACTGCTGCCATTGTTTACACAAAAAATTTGATCAGCCTAGCAAGTGTCAAAGTGGTGTCGCCTTCGCACTCGCAGTAGTGGCCTACAGCGTAAATTTGAATGACAGGTGACGAGAACCAATCAGATTGGATAAAATAACATGTATCCAATTCTGATTGGCCAGGGACGCAACGACTTGCGCCCCGAGGAGAATCTTTAAGAAACCAATTAGAGACCAGCTTCAGGTCACATGCTGTCCGAAAATGTAAAGTCTCACATAGACATCCATTTGTCCGGCGCCCCGCATGAAACACATTGAAAAACATAGAAAATAGTTGACCGATTAAAGCCAGTTTTTATTAAATGCTGATGCTTTTCTTATTACCAGCCGGCACATCGAATGAAAAAAATATTTTATTTATGTATTTTTATATAAATTTTGCATATGTATATTTCTTGAATATTGGTGGGGGCGGCGCCCCTGCGCCCTCTATTGACGAGCCGCCACTGCTTTTCAGTGCAAGTAAAAGTGCGCGCATTCAAAACTTGTATCGTTTTTTTTAAAACCTATTTCGGCTCTAAAACAAGATCCGTGCAGATATTTCTAATCCTGAAATAATTCGCACATCCGGCCGCGATGCGATAAACGCGAGTGCAATTATTTGCTAACTGTAAATGGCATGAATTTAAAGGAGGCAGATCGTAAATCGGCGTTCGTTTTGTTCCGTTTCTGGGTGGTCTACAACACTCCTCGGGGGGGGGGGTCCCTTTTCCAACTCTTGTTGTCAACGATTTTGATTTGTACGCACGTTGCACTTCTTTCACACCGTACGTAGCCAACTGTGCTAATCGGAGGTGCGGTGGCAAAGGACATCGAAGCGATGTCCTGGACCGGTTCGGATCATGATTGTCACTGGTGTTGACCATGAGCGGGAATCGAACTCGGGTCCCTGCGTGTGTGTGTATATACACAACAACCGCCATTCGTCACGAAGTGGCGGTGACATCACCACGGGGCTTGTGCCAGGCTGTGTTCACTTTAAAGCCACGTGAAGTGTCGAACGCCCGCCGGTAGGAGGTCACGGGTCAGACCCAGCAGGTGCCACGGGTCGACTGGCTGAGATGAATGGCCGATGCGCCACCTGTGCCCCCTACTGTGCCAACGTGCTCCGCTCGTTGTGAGCGTCGCTCACTCTGTTGTTGCTGGAGGGCGACTGCCTCCGTCTGCCCGGTAGCAGCAGCAGCAGCGTCCTTCACGAGCCTCCTTCCACATAGCGTGCGTATAACTCAGACGCGTACACATTCACCGCTCCCCACACATCCGCTGTGGGTGCATTAGCTGACGACGGAGCCGTTCACTTGTAGGATAGCTGTGTCTGGTGTGCGATGTGTTCTCAGCGGCCTCGGTTCAAATACCTGCGTGCATGGATTCACGACACAAGTTAGGAGTTGAGGGTTAAAATTTTGCTTTGAAAGCTCCCCATTCTCTCAAGTGTCTCTGGGTGGCTGGAAAATTCGCCAATCTGCTCTGGAAGAAAATGTCGTACGGAATGAATGTAAGGCGATGCATGTAATAAGTGTAAGGTCATCTTAATCTTGGTGCTTTCGGTAAAAGTCACGTAGAAGGGAAATAATAAAAGAATAGAAATAAAACATAATAAAATGAAAATTAATTCTAGATTTGAAGCTTTCGTGACTGCAATGATTCATATTCTTAGGTTTTTTCGGTAAAGTCACGTAGGTAAAAACATAAAAAAGTAAAATAAAATAAAAATCACGACGTTTCGGAGGCAACACAAGCTTCCGTCTTCAGGTGGTACCGTCACAGCCACGACAGCTGTATCAAGTAAATGAGAGATTGCAGGAGCTACCACTCCGTTTATATAATGGTTGGAGAAAATTCTCACGACGTTTCGGCCACAACACAAGCAGCCGTCCTCAGGTGAAGAAACAGAGCTCTCGGAAAGACAGCGTCCCAATGAACACCGCCAAGCTTGGCAGCGTATATTTAAGCTGGGTGGGAGGAGGACAGCGCCTTGACAAAGGAGTTTACATATCAACACCGGAATTAAGCATATTGATGGAAAATGCAGATATGGGATTAGTCACTCCTTGTGGAATGTGTAGGTGGTGGGGGGGGGGGGTCTCAAAGTCATATTATGCTCGTGTATTATGTAGGATTAGCAGTATTTTTTAAAGAAAGAACCAAGAAGATGAATCCCTGCAGTCACGAAAGCTTTAAATCGAAATGTAAGGTCATCTTCTGTGTGGGTTTTAAACTCCTTTATATTAGGTTCGCTTGCTTGCTTAGGACCGTGCAAATCTTTCGGTCGTTTTTCAACCCACTTCCCGTGATCCAATCGAGCTGACATTTTGACTCGTTGTGCGTGACAATGCATTTTCGTGAAAAAAAAATTCCAAAATTTTACACTGTTTAGGGAATTTTTTTAAAATATTTAATTACCAATTGTTTAATGCTGCCAGACAATCATCTGACCCATAGGTGGCAGCCATCTCAAGCCAGAGGACGAGAGGACTCTAGCCGCCCCGATGCCACGCATATAAAGGATTTATAGTGAAAAACTTTGTTTTTACGGGTTTACTTGTTTTTGTCCTGCCCCAGGTGTGTATCGTAATCAATCGCGTGTAACTTTACATTACGAGAAACATCTTTATACAGTCCATATACTTTAAACACATCGGCATCATCAGATACACAGACTCATAAAAGAGCAAGAAAGTATATATATATATCAGACTGAGGTTAGGGCTATGGCCCGCTTTCGTGTATGTGAGGGATATTTAAGGTGCACACAAACTTGTTTTTACTATTTTCTTTAATTTTCAGTGGGTAACTTTTAAAGGCGCACTTGTATGATGAGTATGTACAGATGGAGTTGTTAACATAAGCCATATGCTGGATCGACAAAAAAAACATTTGAGCGCCATATTTTGCAAACGTGTTTGACTGCCCTTCATCGCCATATACATTCATTAAATAAAAAAATTTAACTGCCATAAAGCAAAAAAAAGTTGATTACATTCAACAAGATAAGATATAACTATTCTACTGGTCTATTGCTCAACCAATAATCAATGTGCCCCAAAAGCAATTATTCTGGTTATGACCTCGCAGAGTCTCTGTAGCGAGGTCTATTCATCATGTTCAATAAATGCTCCTGAGTCTGGTGATGTGATTGCCAGCAGCTTTCCAGCAACACGGTGAACTGGCAACCTTTGCCATCCATGTTACTGGCTTGTAAAACAAATAGTTTAGGCGAGAATATTACTACATTTACGAACCAATTTCATCGTCGGCTATCATCGATCCACGGCTGGATGAAAGCCTGCCTTCGTTGTCACCATCTCTCACGAGTTTGTGATGTAACGATCAATCTTAATCTAAGTTGCCTTAATCTAAGTTGTCTTGTGGTTGTTGTTGTTGTTTGACTTGCATCCCACTGGGATTTTTGCACACATCGTTGGTGTACGGTGCTTTTTCTGCAATATTTTGCTGTCTTTTCTTGGATTTTTTGTTTGCACATAGTAACTTTAAGATGTTTTCTTGTTCATGTTATGTTTTTTTTTTTGTTCCGGTTGCACCCGATTCAAGAGCCGAATGGCTCACAGGATTATACCTAATAAATGAACTTGAACTTGAACAATCCAGCATCTTTACACGAGCTGATTTCAGCTCTCCATCGCCTTCTCGGTGGATGCCCTCTCAGATGTGTTCCATTCCTTGGCTCTGTCCATCTCGCCATCGGCATGCATTCCTCCTAGTCACGTGTCCTTCCCAAACCCACTTACTTTAACACAGCTACAATTATTTCTAGATTTGAAGCTTTCGTGACTGCAAGGATTCATACTCTTAGTTTTTTCGGTAAAGTCACGTAGGTAAAAATATGAAATTAAAATTAACACAAATAAAATAATAAAACATTTCGGAGGCAACACAAGTCTCCGTCATCAGGTGGGACCGTCACAGCCAGATTTGCTGTATCAAGTAGCTACAATTATGCTTATAACCTGCGTATGAACTCCAATCCACGTGTCCCCTATTCCTGCCTCGCAATTCTTAGCATGCACCATCCCCATGCTCCGTTGCACACTTTCGCTCTTGCTCCATCTTTTATGAACGACCGTTTTGCTGAGCCACGCCGCGGGCAGAGGTCGCAAACGGGTTTTGATTTCTTACCCGTGCCCGTACCCGGCCGCACCAGGGTCGCAAACGGGTACCCGTACCCGGTAGCCGGGTATCGGGTAGGGAACGGGTATCGGGTACCCGGTTGCGACCTTCGCGCCACGGGCAACGATTCCACGTTGCCTTTTCGAGGCACGTGTGTGTCGCTTTTTTTAAAGTCCAGTTTAAAAAAAAAGAATGCACTCCATCCTGCTCTTGCCTGCTTGTTTACTTTTAGCCCCCCCCCCTCCCGAAACGTTCCATTCATTGGCTACCACATTCTGATAAGCCCCCCCCCCCCTATCCTCCCCCCTCAACTTGTATTTAAGGGCTTGCATCTTGAATCCCTGCCTCACTTGATGCAGCAAATCTGGCTGTGACGGTCCCACCTGATGACGGAGACTTGTGTTGCCTCCGAAACGTCGTGATTTTTATTTTATTTTTATTAATTTTAATTTCATTTTTTACCTACGTGACTTTACCGAAATAACTAAGAGTATGTTTACTTCGGTTTTTTTCATTTTGGCCAATCCTCAGCAGCTGTGCCACATCTGACAGATGCCTCTCGTTACGGAGAAAAATGTGTTGTACCATGACCTTTGTTTTTCTCAGTTTGTATCCTCTGAGCCTATTTTTTTTCTTATCCTTCTAAGCATATCCTGCGGTTAGTTTTCACTCGACGTTATAAATTAATAAGACGTCAGCAAGTGCGATATGGTTCTCATCAACGTTTTCTCTATTAAAATGCAGGCCTTTGTTTCCGCAATCCAATGTTGGGAAAATATCTACCGATAGTTTACGAGCTGAATTCTTGAAGCTCACTTTAATCTCTGTAACTAAATGTATCTAATTATTTTTCGATTTAAAGCTTTCGTGACTGCAGGGATTCATCTTCTTGGTTCTTTCGGTAAAGTCACGTAGAAGGGAAATAATAAAATAATAAAAATAAAACATTTCAGACGCTGTCTTCCCGACAGACCTGTTCTTCACCTGAGCACGGCTGCTTGCGTTGTGGCCGAAACGTCGTGAGAATTATTTTATTATGTTTTATTTTTATTGTTTAATTATTTCCCTTCTACGTGACTTTACCGACATAACCAAGAAGATGTATTTATTTACTTAGCGAATTCCATTTCACGTGAATTCCCACAGTCAAAACACCAGATACATTTGACTGGCCGAATCATCACGATCCCAGGCCGACACGTGACTATAGTCACACTGAGAATCAATTAACACGTTTCATTTGTAACAGATGCTGATTGCTTGAGCACGATCATTTATCAAGTGACGAGGCACAGCGCTTGTGCGCACTTATACAGCCATGTTAAAATAACCTAATATCACATTAACATCAAACGACAAAGATTAATTCATACAGTGAGACAATCGTTTCACGTTAGTGACGTGTGCTTATATAATCTATCGATGGTGTATTATTAGACGCTTGTAATTTTCAATATATCTCTTTCTCTATGTGAACCGTGTCCTTTCAAGAACTTTACATTTCATATTCCCAGTGGTAGCCAATCGGTCGAATTGCCTATCTAATTTGGCCTTTTTGACTATAATTCTTCTTATGTAACTTTTTTTTGTACCTTCAAGGCATAATAAATTTATGTTAATAATTGTGTCTGCCCATAAACTTTTTAACATCCTTCTTTTAAAAAATACACGCATCTTTTGCTTCTGGTTTGCTTTACAGCGCGTTCATAATTGTCCAGCTATGGCATCCATGAAGGAAAACAGACCTGCAGCATGTAGTAGCACTGCAGTACTCCAATTCTCGTTGTGTGTAAACTATTTTATATTTTAAACACAGATCGCATTTTTTGAAAACTATCTGTGAGTAGCATGTTATCTCACGCTACCTAAATTGTTAAAATGCTTCACCTGCTTCAAGTGAGTGTCACTGACATGTCGCTCATGACGGAGACTTGTGTTGCCTCCGAAACGTCGTGATTTATTATTTTATTTCTATTATTCTCTCTATTATTTTATTATTTATTTTACCTACGTGACTTTACCGGAAAAAAACTAAGAGTATGAATCCTTGCAGTCACGAAAGCTTCAAATCTAGAATGTAGCTCACATCCAGGAATTATTTTTTTCTTTGATGATGGCTGTTGTCTGCTTCATTATGCATTTATTGTACGTATGTGTGTTGAACTTCTTTCGCGCTGTACGTAACCAACCGTGCTAATCAGAGGTTGCGTCGGTCCGAGATCAAAATTAACTCCCACCATCATTAATTCTACAAATTATTGAAATATATACACGTACTTTTATATATATACATGATGATGCACTCGTACTGAAATTTCAAGAGTTACGTCTGGGCGGCAACTGCCGTTGGGCAACGCACAATTTGGCGCTCAAGAGGATTTCATTTTCTTGGTTCTTTCGGTAAAGTCACGTAGAAGGAAAATAATAAAATAATAAAAATAAAACATAATTAAATAATTCTCACGACGTTTCGGCCACAACGCAAGCAGCCGTCTGCAGGTGGAGAACAGGTCTGTCAAGTAGACAGAGTCTGAAACGTCGTGAGAATTATTTTATTATGTTTTATTTTTATTATTTTATTATTTTCATTCTACGTGACTTCACCGAAATAACCAAGACGATGAATCCCTGCAGTCACGAAAGCTGTAAATCGAAAGGATTTCATTCCATAAAAAATAAATAACCAACACCGTTGCGTCATTGCGATTGGCTACTCGTGTCACAGGGGAGCATCATGGCCAAGGCTGGATGATTATGGACCGGGCCAGTGGGGCCTGTGACCCGGGGCCTCGGACTGCCAGGGGGCCTCCAAGCCTCAGACTCTGCCTTCTCGACAGACCTGTCTGAATGACTCTGTCTTTTAGACTCTGTCTTCTCTGACTCTGCCTTTCAGACTCTGTCTTCTCGACAGACCTGTCTGAATGACTCTGTCTTTCAGACTCTGTCTTCTCTGACTCTGTCTTTCAGACTCTGTCTTCTCGACAGACCTGTCTGAATGACTCTGTCTTTCAGACTCTGTCTTCTCTGACTCTGCCTTTCAGACTCTGTCTTCTCGACAGACCTGTCTGAATGACTCTGTCTTTCAGACTCTGTCTTCTCTGACTCTGTCTTTCAGACTCTGCCTTCTCGACAGACCTGTCTGAATGACTCTGTCTTTCAGACTCTGTCTTCTCTGACTGTCTTTCAGACTCTGTCTTCTCGACAGACCTGTCTGAATGACTCTGTCTTTCAGACTCTGTCTTCTCTGACTCTGCCTTTCAGACTCTGTCTTCTCGACAGACCTGTCTGAATGACTCTGTCTTTCAGACTCTGTCTTCTCTGACTCTGTCTTTCAGACTCTGTCTTCTCGACAGACCTGTCTGAATGACTCTGTCTTTCAGACTCTGTCTTCTCTGACTCTGTCTTTCAAACTCTGTCTTCTCGACAGACCTGTCTGAATGACTCTGTCTTTCAGACTCTGTCTTCTCTGACTCTGTCTTTCAGACTCTGTCTTCTCGACAGACCTGTCTGAATGACTCTGTCTTTCAGACTCTGTCTTCTCTGACTCTGTCTTTCAAACTCTGTCTTCTCGACAGACCTGTCTGAATGACTCTGTCTTTCAGACTCTGTCTTCTCTGACTCTGTCTTTCAGACTCTGTTTTCTCGACAGACCTGTCTGAATGACTCTGTCTTTCAGACTCTGTCTTCTCTGACTCTGTCTTTCAAACTCTGTCTTCTCGACAGACCTGTCTGAATGACTCTGTCTTTCAGACTCTGTCTTCTCTGACTCTGTCTTTCAGACTCTGTCTTCTCGACAGACCTGTCTGAATGACTCTGTCTTTCAGACTCTGTCTTCTCTGACTCTGCCTTTCATACTCTGTCTTCTCGACAGACCTGTCTGAATTACTCTGTCTTTCAGACTCTTGTCTTCTCGACAGACCTGTTCTCCACCTGAGGACGGCTGCTTGCGTTGTGGCCGAAACGTCGTGAGAATTATTTTATTATGTTTTATTTTTATTATATTATTACTTCCATTCTACGTGACTCTACTGAAAGAACCAAGAAGGTTGATTTGCAGCTCTATCAAACATTTTTTATTCCCACTGAGGCTGGCGTAGCGATCGCGATTGCTGAACTACACTGATTTTGATGGGTAAAATGGGCTTTTGAAGGGAGACCTGAAAGAAATCATTTCTGTTTTATCCTCTGGGGTTGTTCCCTTGCGGCAATATGACTATAACCTGTCAAGTGAAAACGCACGAGTGTCGTGCCTTCACTCCGGAGACGTGATACTGATGGTGCTAATTTGGACAATAATCGGTGGTGATAACATTAAAAGAGATGCAATTTTGCTGGTATAGACTCATTACAGTCACGGGATGAGCTGTGGAATGTGAATGCTGGATTTAAGGGTGCGAATACGCAGACCCGCACGGTGACATGTCGTCTTTAAATGCATTCGTTTTGAAATATTGAACATTTGTTTGAATTTTCATTGAACATTGATGGCGGGTTCCTCCCCCCCCCTCCTCAAGCCTGTGAATGATTCCAAATCGTTCCATGAACACGTGGATTATTTTAAACCGATTGAGATGTGTGTGGTGTAGGTGTGTGTGTGTGTTAAGTTGACACAGTTGGCACAGTAGGGGGCACACAGTGATGCCTCGGCCAGTCATCTCAGTCAGTCGACCCATGAGCACCTGGGTTTGCACCGTGACCTTCTGCCGGCGGGCGTTCAACACTTCACGTGGCCTTAACGTGCACCTAGCCTGGCACAAGTGCCGTGGTGACGTCACCGCCACTTAGTGGCGAATGGCGGTTGTTATTGTTGTTGTGTTTATACTTGAACCTTATGGCGGGACCCCGGAATCCCATAAGCCCCCGGCGCTCGCATAAACATTACATTAAATTTTGACTTTAAACTTTCGTGACTGCAGGAATTCATATTCTTTGGTTCTTGCGTTGTGGCCGAAACGTCGTGAGAATTATTTTATTATGTTTTATTTTTATTATTTTATTATTTCCCTTCTACGTGACTTTACCGAAATAACCAGGAAGATAATCCCAAATGTCCTGTCGCAGGCAGCTTTGCTTTAAATCCTTAGTGTGACCCTTGCATTGCCCTAAGGGGGTGAAACAAGTTGTAACCAGCAGCGGGGTTTGATATTTTCAGCCTAACCACCGACGAATGCACAATAAATTAATCCCATATTGACGTGAACACTTCATTACACCAGCTCCAGGATTAGAAGAACAAAAACAAACAGAATAACTTGTTTTTTCTTCAGCCAAAGTGCATTTAATTTAATATGGGGGTCACGTGTATTTACAAAATATTAAATCAGCGTGAGTCGGCTAAAGAAATGTATCAACATAATGAACAGGAACAGGGCTGGTCTGCCTGTCCGCTGCTTCCTGTTGAGGTGCGTTAGTATAACTCCCCCTCATTCATGTGCAGCGGCACAGATTTCATTCCTGGGTAGCTGCACAGATTTCATTCCTGGCCAGCTGCACAGATTTTATTCATGGGACTGAAAAATCTCAAGCAGAGTTGGTTGACAACGTGAAGTGACCAGTTAGCGCGATTTATGAAATAGCCAAAGTTAATTGAAAATGACAGGAGAGAAGAAAACAAATAATCATCACAAATCTGCCAAGTAAAATAATGTAGCGGCCATCGCGCCAATGGTTCTTGTGAATGTGTTGTAGAGGTCGCAACCGGGTACCCGATACCCGTAGCCTACCCGATACCCGGCTACCCGTACCCGGCCAGGTACGGGTACCCGTTTGCGACCCTGGTGCGGCCGGGTACGGGTACGGGTAGGCCGTGAGTCACCGGTGAGTAACCGTTTGTCACTCATTTTGGGTAGGGTACGGGTAGCGTACGGGTACCCATACCCGGCCGGGTACGGGTTGCCGGGTACCCGTTTGCGACCCTGGTGCGGCCGGGTATGGGTACGGGTAAGGAATCAAAACCCGTTTTCGACCTCTGATGTGTTGTGCCTTCCTCAGGTGATGGCCAGGTGAACTTTGAGGAGTTCATGACTCTGCTGGGCCCCAAGCTCACGGCAGCTGACAATCCAGACGGATTCCTGAGCAGTGAGTTTGACACCATCTTCTGGAAGGTAGGGCCTCAACTTCAGCCTGTTCAACCAGAGTTATGGTTAACCACGACTTGCATCTCTGAGTCACGTAGAGGTGGGAACATTATTTAAGCCTTGGCCCTCGAAAGATGGGAAACATTTGCCAAAGTTACGGCTTATCATTTGTGGCACCAGATACGATTTATACAGCGGAACTTGATTGCAGTTTGTTAAATCTTCAGTTTTAGAAATTTACTTAAAATGTAGCTATTTCTAATAAAATTAATCATTATAATCAAGATTTTAAGCTGTTATGATTACATCGATATAAATGCTATAGAAAAAAAACATTAAAAGTAATTATTCTAAATCCAATGCAGAATATTGTTCAGAGGAACATTTAAAGAAATTGCATTCTCGTTAGAAATGCTGGGTGGGGGGAAAAGGCACCGTTCTTCAGTTGATAGCTAAAATAAATAAATATTGTGTCACAGTGACCCCTTTGCACGCGACCTTCCAGATAATTCGGCATCGAGCGGACGACCACGAAGACGTTTCTGAAATCGCCCGCAAATTGCACGAGAGCCCTTTTTTAATATTTCTAATCCACAAATCTTCGGTCCGTCGTGAAAGCCCCCTCGTCCCAGTGCAAAGGTCAAGCGAAGGCCCGGTGCAACTGGCTGTCACTTTACGAGCAGGGCAGTCGCCATGTCTCTGTGCAGGCAGCATGCTTAGCACACGATTTTTCCAGACAGGGCAGAAGTAACAGTAAACGTATATACGAAAAACGTGGACTTTGTAAATGAGTCGGGCAAAGTTTTTCCTGCTAATGTTCCGTATTGTGCACGTGTATGCTATGCTGTAATGAAGACACGCACACACGTAGCATGCAATTTCGGTGCGGTTTGTATAATTAAATGGGGAGATTGAAAAGCCTGAATGGAAGAACGCACGTGCCACTTGGGAGCGCGTCTGGGTATGATTTATAGAGATGCACCAGATCGCTCTGTCCAGCTTGGCAGAATGTCACCGCTGTTGTTACATCTTGTGGTAGATGTTATTTACTTTGAAGAGCCACGGTTTAGCTGTCTGAGTAAAACGTTGCGTCTCTCTCAACGTGCAATCAAACGGCTTGGCTTCAATTACACAAAATAGTACCGCGATAACATTTTTATACGACATGATGGTTAAATTGTTACATTTCTTAAACGCAATATACACTTAAGTACACACGGTCCATTATATATATAATGGCATGAACTTAACTTACCATTAGGTGGTGATTTAAATGAAGTGGTTGATCTCGCATGTCACTGCTGGGTAAGTGTGTGTTACTGTAAACACCGGTGACTGCTCAGAACATGTAGGGCAGTGGTTCTTAACCATTACTGCAGCTAGATTTGAAGCTTTCGTGACTGCAAGGATTCATACTTTCTTTCGATAAAGTCACGTAGGTAAAAAAATGAATATGAAATTAATAAAAATAAAACAATAAAAATCACGACGTTTCGGAGGCAACACAAGTCTCCGTCGTCAGGTGGGACCGTCACAGCCAGATTAGATGCAACAAATCTGGCCGTGTCTCGCGCACCCCCAGAAAGGGCATCTCGCAACCCTAGGGCTTGCATGCACTGCAGGTGAAGAACCGCTGGTGTAGGGCAACGGGCGATCTCCTTTAAGCTGCAAATCACAGACTTAGTGTACAGACGGAGGGCTTCCTTTGCGCACATCACAGAGTTATATATCCCAGAGACAGACACATCCCCAGGCAGTAAGAAAAAAACACACAAGATACAATGCAATGTACGGCTTTCCGATGTATTGTCGGGTTTGTACCGCTTGTTCTGTTGGCATAATGCCCGGCGTTTTCACTCCACGAGTCGACGAGCTTCCATAGAAACTGGATGCAGCACAGCTGCAAAGGCCTGTGTAATAGTAAAGCAGTGTATGGTGTCTCTCTAGATACTTAGCGATATTGTGTTTGGTCATAGAATTAGACAGACGCTGCCACGTGGTGCAGCAACTAAAGCTGGCCTTTTGCAGAAAATATGACACTGGTACATATAAACACTTTCAACTCTTATAAAATACATTTCCCTGTCATGTATCCGCACAAAGCGTACATGTCATTTATCTCTTTACGTGTTATGATTTAAAAAAAAGTTTATTTCATATTCAACTTATATCGTCTACACGTAAGATTTCTGGATAAAATGTAAATGTATTCGTAGGATAATACTGCTAAACACCGATACGTGACCACTTGCCCGGCACATGCATGGTGACAAAAGCGAATACTGTTTACAAATGATGATAGCAATATAACTTTGGAAATTTGACATTGAGCGGTTGCTAGAAATTGATTTGACTCGGACCTACATTCACCGAAGTGAACTTGTTTCGAGGAACATTTAAGTACCCGTACGTTTTGGTGAGAACAAAAAAAGAATGATCTTGCATTCACAATTAACGAGTCTGTTTTCGCAGCTTCTTGTAATCTCGGCATGGTTTTCCAAGTCGCGCCGCATGTTGGGCGTTCCTTCTCTGGATATTTAAACTATATTTCAACTATTTTTATTTTACCAGGCAAGGCCCACTGATATATATATAACTATTTTTCAGAAGCGACGTGGCCACCAATGATAGCTCAACGAAGTGCCTTATCATGTGGACATTTATAGAAACCTAATACTCTAAACGTGTGTTTATAAATGTGGAGGGAAAACTGGAGGATGATAAAAACAATGCACGCGACCACGGGGAGAACATGCAAACTCCAAAAATGCAGGTGTCAGGATCGGGATCGAATGCATGACCTCCTGTATATCAGGCGAGGGAGTTAACATCTCCCCACCGCCACATAGACAACTGCTTACAGCCATCTTCGGGAGCTGAATTGAGTATTCAACTTGAATTGATTATTTAACGTATAAAGATGGTCGCGGCATTGTGTGGCAAGAACTTAGAGAGAGAGAAAAAAATGCTCAACATGCAACTCACCCAGAAATTCACACTAAAACCTTCCATCCCTTGAAATTGGGAAAGTCAGCATTTTACTGTGAAGAAAACAGGACTGAAACATGCGCGTCGCTAAACATTGCCAATATTTTTTTGATTTAAAGCTTTCGTGACTGCATGATTCATATTCTTGGTTCTTTCGGTAAAGTCACGTAGAAGGGAAGTAATAAAATAATATAAGTATAAAACAATAATGTTTTATATTAATATTATTTTATTAGAAGGGAAATATAAAACATTATTGTTTTATACTTATATTATTTTATTATTTCCCTTCTACGTGACTTTACCGAAAGAAACAAGAAGATTGCCAATATTGTTTGAAGATATGACTCTTTCCTTCTGAAAAATTGCCAGAAGCTTCCTTCCCACCCAAAAAATGCGAATCCGGGCCCTGCAAGTGTCACATTACGTGAGTCAGTGGCAGCCGCATGTCAGTCATGTGATCCAGGGGGGGCAGCCCCACGTCAGTCACGTGACCTGCAGCTGCACTGAGAGTAGCTCTCGTCGTCTCCTGTGCCTGTGTTCCAGTTCAACGTGCAGCAGATGACGTTGGAGGAGCTGAAGCAGGTGATCTTCAGCGCGTTCCGCGAGCAGGTGACGATGAAGGACATCGAGACAATCATCATGAACGAGGAGGGGAGCAACATGGAGAACTCGGAGAACTACTGTGCACAGGTGGATGGTACGTTGGCCGGAGGGGATCGTTATGATTTAATTCACTCGTCGGGTGGATTTTCTGATTATCTGACGGTGGTGACAGCTCAAAAGAAAAAAAAAACTGCCCTAATCTTTTAAAGTTTGTAGTATCTGCATCATTGCATCAGACAGAGCAATTTTCATTTGGAACTGCGGCTAGAAGTGTATGATTACCCTGTGCTAGAGATCGGCCCTGGAATGTGACATCTACTTTTGAAGTCACTTCAACAAGCCGCTTTCATAATGCCCTCCCACACATTATCATGCCCTGCATGTCAATCAACTAAAAGTCTCAAATTGCCTGAACAAAAAAAATATACATCTATCGTGATGATTTTTTGTGCATTCATTGGTGGTGACCTGGGCTGAGACCATGATGAACAGCTTACGCTTAACCAATCACGGATGGCTCTGCTCGTATTCAAACCCAGGCGGGATGTCAGCCAGAGTCCAACTCAAGTGCTCTGGCCCTTGAGCCACGGAATTACATCGCAGCTGCTCATTTTAATGCAGTGGACCTCATTGAGCTACTGAGACGTGGATCCCCTTGATGATTTCACTTCAAGAGGGAACGCTTATTGAGCCGTCGGTAATATGAGCACTTGACAAGATAACAAGATGGGGCATGCCAACTTTTTTTTAACTGGTGAGATGTTTCGACTGCAGCAAAGTAGATTATCAGCCATCGTCAGTCGAAATGTCCCTAACATCATTAGGGGGGGGGGGGGTTAAGTCGGTGGAGAACCCATCAAGGGATGATGGTAGGAACAAGGTGGACAGTTCATGTAAACACATCCCAATTTCCAATCTGACTTAAGGAGCAGTACATTCCGGATGCTGGTCAGCAGACAGCATTCACACGACTCAGGTGTGGGGAGGTGTGACACAGAGGTGTGGAATGAGAGCCAGAGTTTTTTGTATTTACCGGCACATTGTGTGTGTGTGTGCGCGCACGCTTGTGGATATATGTGTGCGGCCGTGCGTGTCATCATCCAAGTGGGGAGCGGTAGTGTAGCGGTTAGTGCGCTGCACTACGAACTTGGCGACCCGGGTTCGATTCCCGCTCACGGCAAACACCAGTGACGGTTATCTGAACCGGTCCTGGGCCTCCCCTAGGTCGACTCAGCCTCAAATGAGTACCTGGTGCGGTGTGTAAACATCGCCGCTAGGGAGGCAAAGGCGGTCGGGCGTGGTGCTGGCCACCCACCCCCTCGTGTACCGTTCCGGCCTTCATAGGTGCTCGCTAACAGCACTTGCCCCTACAGTCTGTTAAGGCTATACGGGGGATCTTTGTCTTTGTCATCATCCAAAATGCAGGCATAGGAGATGAGACACATCCTGCCATCCCGTTCGAGAAAAAAACATTATTTTGTTTCAACGTTTTGCTGTTGGAGTCTCTCACACTCCATAAATGACGTCAAGCCCCGAGGTGGGGGAGGGGGGTCAGACATTTGTGACGATGTGTGACGAGGGGGGGAGGGGGGGGTTTGAGAAATATGACGTCACATCAAATGCGCAACTTCAAATAAATATTAATTAAATAGAATTGTTATAACAACACACATTTTTATTAATTTGCATTATTAACTATTTTATTATTTCAATTTACTCAGGTCACCTTTTATGTATTCCATGAAGGAGCATTTTGCTTCTCCATGGGAGAATAAATAAGCATACATTTTGTAAGTTTTTAGAATGGTTGTTATTAAACATTTTTTTCTAATGATTCTACCAGGGCTTTCATTCTGTAAAATGAATATGTGATTCATCTTCTTGGTTCTTTCGGTAAAGTCACGTAGAAGGGAAATAATAAAATAATAAAAATAAAACATAATAAAATAATTCTCACGACGTTTCGGCCACAACGCAAGCAGCCACGTCTGAGACGCTGTCTTTCCGACAGACCTCCTCTTCACCTGAGGACGGCTGCTTGCGTTGTGGCCGAAACGTCGTGAGAATTATTTAATTGTTTTATTTTTATTATTTTTATTATTTTTGTGACGCCGTGTGACGAGGGGGGGAGGGGGGAGGTCAAAAATCGGCCAAAATCGCGTGACGTCATTTATGGACGGCCCCTTAGTATTTGACCTTCTGCATACAGAACCTTTTGAACCAAGCGCCGACCGTTAGACGCCTGATCAAATCCTGGGTTAGCACCGACTTGGCACGAGAGTGATATTCGTTTAGAGTTTGCAGAAAGAGGATTGGAACGAGGTCTGCTGGAGTAAAGTGTGGAACTCCTGAGAACGAAAGAGTGTCCGCACTTTCCTAGGGCTGTGAGCACTACTCTAAATACTACTATATTTTGCCACTGATAAAAGAGATCTCATAGTGTAAATGCTTAGCCCGAGCTCTCAATACTTTGATATTGCACTGTGTTTGAGTTGTACGCCTTCTGGTGTCATCTGGTCCAACACCAATGGGGACTAGGCTCTAAAGAAAGCCGTCTCGAGTGTGGATCAATCAACTTCATGGACAGTGCATATTATTATCATTATCAGAGTTGCATCTTTTTGTTTGCTTTTTTGACTACTTGTGTTGTGGTTATTGCAAACATGATGCCTTGAATAAAGGTGTCAGTTTTGTACCAGTTGAAAAGGGTAAAAACCTACTACTACTGGTCTCATAATGTATCATAATTCCGCGCCGTCTTGTTGTGTGATCCCTGAGATCACGGAACAGTTAAGTAGAGGCACGGCGAGTGCTGTGGTGGGCTGGGGTGAAAGAAAATAAGTCTCCTTCGGTTATAGAAAAGGTTACAAAGTGTGAAACTTCTTCTTGGTTCTTTCGGTAAAGTCGCGTAGAAGGGAAGTAATAAAATAATAAAAATAAAACATAATAAAATAATTCTCACGACGTTTCGGCCACAACGCAAGCAGCCGTCTTCAGGTGAAGACGGCTGCTTGAAACGTCGTGAGAATTATTTTATTATGTTTTATGTTTATTATTTTATTACTTCCCTTCTACGTGACTTTACCGAAAGAACCAAGAAGATGAATCCCTGCAGTCACGAAAGCTTTAAATCGAAAAAAAAAAGTTTGAAACTGTTATTCCTTTGAGATTTCTTTCCCACTGGGCTCAGTGGTTTTGTTTTCGTTTTCTTCCCCATCTGGGTCAATGCTCAGTCAATGCGCCACGTGCACACTCTGCTCACAGCAGGGTTGCTCATTCACACATTTGGACAGTGCATGATGTTAAATAACACTTTACCGTGCTTTGTCAATACACTGCTGGATGAAGGCTTGCCCACGCCCAGGGACATATTTTACAATAGGCCGCAGTCGGCACTGAGGCTAGGGCCTACGAAAACTAAAAGGGCCTACGAAAAAAATGTGACCGTGTATTTTTTGTTGAATAAAGAATATTTTTACATAGCAAGGCTAAGCACGGTGTAAATACAAAGAGACAGGGTCATGTCAATATTTTTTTTCAAAAGGTGAGATAAATTAACAACACCGGAGATGAGCTCTTGGAGATGTTTTTATAGTGCAAAATTAGCAAATAACATCTTAAAATTGTGTTTTTTCGCACAATCCCATGCACAATAGAGAGTCGTAGTGCAAGGAATAACAAGGTGTTATCACGGAAGTTATCACTGAAGGTCTACGAAACAGAAGTGCCAAGGGCCTCCAAGAACCTCAATCCAGCCCTGCTCACGCCTTGTCAGTCGTGCAAGTTTGATAATTGGTTTTTTACCCTTCTATCTGGCAACAAAACTGACACCCTTTTTACAAGGAGTCATGTTTGCATAGACCGCAATACCTGCAGTCATAAATACAAACTAAAGACATAACTCTGATAATGTGCACTGTCCTTGAAGTTGATTGGTCCACACCCGAGACAGCTTTCCTTAGAGCCTAGTCTCACATGGGTTGGACCAGAAGACGCCAAAAGGCGCACAACTCAAAGACAATGCACCATCAGAGTATGAGAGCTCGGGGAAAACATCTACACTATGGGGACCTCATTTGCCAGTAAAAATATGATAATTGGTTTTTTACCCTTCTATCTGGCAACAAAACTGACACCTTTTTACAAGGAATCATGTTTGCATAGACCGCAATACCTGCAGTCATAATACAAACAAAAGAACATAACTCTGATAATGTGCACTGTGGCGTCATCTGGTCCAACCCATGTGAGACTAGGCTCTAAAGAAAGCTGTCTCGGGTGTGGACCAATCAACTTCAAGGACAGTGCACATTATCAGAGTTATGTTCTTTTGTTTGTATTATGACTGCAGGTATTGCGGTCTATGCAAACATGACTCCTTGTAAAAAGGTGTCAGTTTTGTTGCCAGATAGAAGGGTAAAAAACCAATTATCATATTTTTACTGGCAAATGAGGTTCCCATAGTGACGTGCAAGTTGTTTGACCATACTTCACCGCGCTTATCGGTGCGGGCTGGTGAACAGGGTACAGGATGGATTCAGCGATTACTAGCCGCTGGCGTTAGCCTTGATCAGGAATTGAACAGAGTTGTTGTGGATTCATATGACAGGGCAGGAAGCACTGCACAACCACTCCTTCCCAATGTCTAATATGAAGATATAATTTACCAGACCTGGATTATTGTTATATACTACAAAAATCAGTAAACCAATACTTGGCATCAGTGCAAAAGCAAAATAGGAATGCTTCCATTATATTTACTGCATACGAGGGAATAATAATTCATAATTTAATTGACTAATATTATTTCTAAGCTAACAATACATGCATATTTTTGCATGTGTACGAATACATATTCTTCAGTTTATAACCATTGCATGTAATGGGGTCACAATACTCCATCAGCCACGAGTGGCCACTCATTCAGCACAAGGGCGCCACAGTGGCGAGATGTTAACTACCTCGCCAGGTATGCAGAAGGTCGTGAGTTCGATCCCGACTCTGACGCCTGCTGTATATTTGGAGTTTGCATGTTCCCCCCGTGGTCACGTAGATTTTTCTCCAAGTCCTCCAATTTTTTTCCCTCCCACATTTAGAAACGTGTTTAGATTATTTGGCAGATATAAATGTCCACATGATAAGTCACTTCGTTGAGCTATCATTTGTGGCTAAATGACAGCTGAAAAAGAGCTTATAGCTGAGTGGGCCTTACCTGGTAAAATAAAAAAAATTGTTTAAATTTGAGAAACGGAATCAATTCTTGAATCGAATTGTGACCCTGAATCCCTTGGAGGAGGGCTTGATGAACCTTGAAACCCCGACTGTGTAACACAAATACACTAGGATGTGGCGGCACTCTGTGATGAGCTGCTGACATACAGGCCACGGCATCACATCACATCCAGTCGTATAAAAGTGAGTGATCACATTTTTTTTTTGGAAAAAAAATTAGATTTCTTTTTGGAAAAAAAATGTTCGTGCATGCCATTGAAATGCACGATAAACTTTGCTCATCAAAACGCTACCACGGAGAAAATGTATTGGCCGAGACTGTGCCAATGGACATGTGTTATGTGAAGATGAATATAGAAATGTACACTCTGGCAACGCTTGGAAAATAATACCAAAGCAGTAGACGTTTCGCCTTTGTAGAGATACATTTGAGCTACATTAGTCAGCACTCTCACTTTGCAATTGTTTTTTTTACGTTCATAAACAGTTATGTTTAATTTTGATTTAAAGCTTTCGTGACTGCAGGGATTCATATTCTTGGTTCTTTCGGTAAAGTGATGTAGAAGAGAAATATTAAAATAAAATATAAAGCAATCATCATCAGGTGATGATTGCTTGTGTTGCAGTCGAAACGTCGTGAGCATTTTTATTGTTTTATATTTTTATTATTTTATTATTTCCCTACTACGTGACTTTACCGAAAGAACCAAGAATATAATTATGTTTAAGTTACATGGAATTACAACTCTGACTGGAAATCACGCTTCGGCTGAATTGGGTTTGATAGAAAATGATACATGTAATGACATGCACGAGCAGTGGCGAATGAGACATTTATTTCGATAGAAATATGGGTCCTGTGGGTCCAGAAAATGTACCCGTTGTGGAATGACCATCACTGTTGCACGATAGCTATGGGTGCAATATATCACAAAGCGTAGAGAGACCCTGCTCTAAAATGTATTTGAGAAACAAAATTGCTCCCACCAAAAAGCAGTCATATTTGTGTAAATATTAATTAATAAAATGTATAGTATTGCTTTCCCAAACTTGACCTTGAAAATGTGTAGTAGATGATGTTGTTGTTGTTGTATGTGTGATTACCACGATGTAGTACCCTCTTCAAATATTTAACGTGTTCTGCGCATCTACAGTAAAGAGTGCCATTGACATTCAAATCGTTCGCGGGGCCTCCGATTATAAATAATTGTTCCGGTGTGAACCATAATATATTCATAAACTCATTATTTAGAGGCTGAGAAACTGATTTCTGGCAGTGAAGCGAGGGTAGATATTGAGCTCTTTACTATCCGACCGAATGAATAGCTCACAGACAAGGCAAAGCCTCATTATTTAGACATCACTGCTCAAATTAACGACAGCTGCAATGTGAGCGATAACAACCATACATTATGGATGCACTTGACCCGACTTTATGATTTGCCCAAGTGCTGAACGTGCTGGTCCCGTCTTAGAGAATTGCACAGTCCATCTGTGCTCCAGAACTGGATTAGAATGATGGGTTAGAGAGACGGGGATTGCATCTGCTACTCCGCGCGGCAGAATCGCCTGCCATGCAGAGGCTGTCCCACCTGTAAACCCGGCCTGGATCGCACAGGCAGGGTGCAGTGCGAACACTTTATCTCTCTGATGTTTTGCTAATAATGATTTAGTACGTATGGTGTTCACGCCGTGCTTTTACTGGTAGGAACCTCCTGGTTACACCAGCCCACAGGGGATTATTGTGTCCGTCGTGCAGGGAGGGGCTGGGTGGGGAGGGGCTGAGTGGAGAGGGTGGGGAGGGGAGGGGCTGTGTGGGGAGGGTGGGGAGGGGCTGGGTGGGGTGGGGAGGAGCTGGGTGGGGAGGGTGGGGCTGAGTGGGGGGTGGCTGGTCACCCCGTGGTGCCCTTATAAAACTCAACGTTTAACCTACTAACGCCGGCTTGTGCCCGCCCTCACAGTTGGGCATATTTGCGGAATACACCACGCCGCCGTTGACTCTGGCCATTGACCGAGCAACCCAACGTTCCTACCAGCTCCCTCCACAGGAATGTGTTATCAAGCGAAGGTGCTATACGTTCCACCGACAGTCTGTGGTAGTTCTACAGGCGGGGGGGGGGGGGGGAGGGGGGCGATGCTGCTGTGAGTAAAATCCCAACTGAGTAATTTGCGGGTGATTTATTTTTCTAATATTGGAACATTTGGACCCGTGACCATGGCACACGATGGGCCCACTTTTTTGGAATGAGGTCACGGGAGCTTTCACGATCACTGTATAGCAGGTGGCGCGGACACAGCTGCAGTGATAACCACGGTGGCCTGCCGGAAACGAACTGCAGGCATCAACAGCAAGTGACGAACGCGCCGTCGCTTGTTGTCCTTCCCCCACACCGACGATTAGCTACGTACGGTGCGGAAGAAGTTCAACATATGGTGACGTACACGTGACGTGCTTTTTCGGTTCTTCAGCGCGGTGTCCAAACGTTTTCACTCCACGTGCTGTGTGAGCTTCTCCGGGAACTGAATTCCACTTGAAGAAGCTCCGAGCACGTGGAGTGAAATCTCGGGGATTGACCGTGAATTCGGTTGAATGCCATTAAATACAGCTCCTGAAGAAAAGCTCCCAGCACCACGTGGCCAAATGTCAGACCTAACGAGCGAACAGCACACGACGCAACCCGAAAATAAAGGATTTAAAATTAACCCGTAAAAACAAAGTTTTTCACTCTAAATCCTTTATATGCGTGGCGGCTAGAGTCCTCTCGTCCTCTGGCTTGAGATGGCTGCCACCTATGGGTCAGATGATTGTCTGCCAGCATTAAGCAATTGGTAATTAAATATTTATTTATTTTCCCCTAAACAGTGTAAAATTTAGGAAAAAAAATTTCTCGAAAATTAATTGTCACGCACAACGAGTCTGTGTGCAAAATGTCAGCTCGATTGGATCACGGGAAGTGGGTTAAAAAACGACCGAAAGATTTGCACGGTCGTAAGCAAGCAAGCACGCAAGCAAGCAAGCGAACTTAATATAAAGGATTTAAAAACCACATCGCAGAGCCGAACATCGCCTCAACAATAACCCACGTCGTTGGAAACGCTTTGCATAATTCACTCGCCCCAATTAACTTTTGTTGTGCAAAGGGTTTTGCTTCAAGGCTTTTAGAATGTTCCAACGAGAAAACTGTGGCTGTAAGCATTACAATGTATTTGGGGAGTTTGCTTCAATCGTCGTTCACTAAAGTGGAACAGAAAGAACATACTTTTGTCAAACTTTCTAAGACATAGCCAGGGGTACAGCTGCGAAAGTACAAAACTGAGGCATTGACCCGGATGTTTGTGCGACAAAGGAGGCCAGAGGCTGAAAATGTTCTTAGCCAGCTGCCGAAGATGGCATATGGCATTGTGTTGTCATTTTAGTGCACTCATCGGGACCATTGCTACAAATGGCTCCCAAGATCTGGTGTAAAGCCAGCAGCTAACGTGGAGATAATGAAATGCTACGAAGCTTCCCATTGCTACACCAACTCGCGTTGGTTATTTGTGGTGTGTCACGTGTTGCCCTTGCGATGCTGGCGATGAGAGGACCACGTGACTGGGTTTATCCTGCTTCATAAGTGTGGCTGACAATTACATTTTTTTTCTTAAATCTAATCTTTCTTTTTAATGCTGCTTGTGTTGTGGCCGAAACGTCGTGAGAATTATTTTATTATGTTTTATTTTTATTATTTTATTATTTCCCTTCTACGTGACTTTACCGAAAGCACCAAGAAGATGTTATTTTCTTATTTTACACGGACCCCCCCCCTCCCCCCCCCATGTATTAGTAGCCTCACGCCCCACCACAGCTCCATGGAGCGCAGTTTGGGAACCACTGCCCTGAGTCGACTCACATCTCCCTTCTCCCCGTCATCTCCCTAAATAAAACTCCCCTCACACCCCTGCCTCCGATTCACTCGTTCTCCAGAGTTTGGACGCTTTGCTCGAAAGGCGATGTTTGGTACCACCTCACCAACAGACGTGCTGACGTCATCTGTTTGTGTTTTCACATCTGGTTCTCCTATCCCCATTGGTGGTGGCACATGCCTGTAAACCAGGGGTCGGGAACCTTATTGACTGGTAGAGCCATAAAAGCCAAATATTTCTAAATATATTTTATTGAGAGCCATATAGTATTTTTTACGTATAATAAATTAAATATGTCTTACTTTTAATGCGACTTCTGGTGCTGCATGGTTTTGCTGATGGCCTTGTAGTCTGGTTCATACGTGGTGAGGTTGAGCTTCATGCAGGCGTGACCCGTGAAATTTATCTTCAAAACTAATTTCTGTTTACTTTAAAATGACACAGTATTATTAAGCAATATCACAAGTATTTTAAAATCAGTTCCAAACTGATTTTTTTATTATTAATTTTTTTTTCAACTCAAAATTGTCTGGGAGCCATATGCCGTCACTGGAAGAGCCATATATGGCTCGCGAGCCATAGGTTCCCGACCGCTGCTGTAAACCATCACTTTTAGAGGCAGCGAGGGTTTGGTGGGTCACACAAATGTTGTGAAACTCCCTTTCCTGTTGGCATCGAGGTGCCATCACCTTGGCTCTTCAGGCGTAGGCGGTACAGCAAATTCTAGATTTGAAGTTTTCGTGACTGCAAGGATTCATACTCTTTGATTTGTTTCGGTAAAGTCACGTAGGTAAAACATTTCAATAAATTAACTCACGACGATTCGAAGCAACACAAGCCTCCGCCATCAGGTGTAACTGCTCCGGTCAAATTGCTGTTACACCTGATGACGGAGGCTTGTGTTGCTTCCGAAACGTCGTGAGTTAATTTATTATAATTTTTTACCGACGTGATATTTACCGAAAAAAACAAAGAGTATTCGGTACAGCAAGTGGACTAATCGCCATCTGTTTCCATCTGTACGGGGATAGAATGTTGCCTTCCCGCACGTGTGAGCTTTCCCTGGGCGCTCCGGTTTCTTCCCACTGATATAATGAACACACTAATCGTTAATTTATTGAAAGCAGCTTACAATAATAAAAAAAGACAATGCATGACCCTCCTGAAGGATTCATACGACTCGCTGCGGCTTTAATGGATAAATCGGTAATTCCATTTGAACAATTAATTTAATGCATTTCTACACCCCCTCGCAGTTTTGTTTGACCTGGAGGACTGCAAACAGCTGAAGGAATTGCTTCATGGAGTGGACGCGCATAATCTAAACACGGTGCGGTTTATTCTTTGGTTATTTCGGTTAAGTCACGTCTAAAGATAAAATAATAAATTAAAATAATAGCAAATTACGACGTTTCGATTGCAACACAAGCAATCATCATCAGGCATAAAAGAAATAGCAACAAAAAATCTAACTAGAAAACTATAGACAGACATACAAGCAGACAGACATCACAAGGACACACAGAGAGAGGGGTCGTTTCTGTGACGGTCCCTTAAATAAACGACCCCTCTCTTTGTGCCAATATGTGTCCTCTCTCTGTGTGTCCTTGTGATGTCTGTCTGCTTGTATGTCTGTCTATAGTTTTCTAGTTAGATTTTTTGTTGCTATTTCTTTTATGCCTGATGATTGCTTGTGTTGCAATCGAAACGTCGTAATTTGCTATTATTTTAATTTATTATTTTATCTTTAGACGTGACTTAACCGAAAGATTAATTCCTGCAGTCACGAAAGCTCCAAAATTAAGAACGGTGCGCTTTGTGAAGTGGGGGCGGGGGGAGTGAACAGGGTGGGGAGACTTCGTTTCAAGGGGAAAGGGAGTGGTGGGCGATGTCTCTGAGCCAACATCCGTGCCCCTCCCCACCACCACCACCCATAACTGTGAGCTGAGACGCAAAGGGATCTGGGAAAGGGTGCAAAGGGGCCCTTTTGCATTTAAAACTTTTCTGCCGAAATCTCGTCTCACCTTCGTATTTACTTGAATGCAGATGAACAGGCGTGACGCTCGTGAGATGTATATTGTTTTATTCTTCAGAGCTGTTATATAACTTACAGATATGAAGAAAAATGTGTGCCTTGGACCTTGAAAGTGGGTTTTTTTTCCCAATAGTGGCTCAATACATCCTTATTTTCTGTTTTATCCCACGGACATACCTTGCTAGAGCCCTCCATTCACAAAAATACATTTTATATGTATTTTTACTTGGCCCATAATACAAAGAACGCATTCGGAACGTACGTTTAAAAAGTACAGGAGTCAGCTTGCTGTATGTTTCCTCGCGTGACCTTGCATTGCCAAGGGCATTTTCGCGAAGTGCTACACAGTCCAGAGCGCACGAATTCAAATTCATTGCTGACTGCGTCCCGGAAAGAGAAAGTTAAATCAGCCCTGAAACATTGTGCTCATTTTGGTAAAATGCATTTCTGAACTTTACTCAGATTTATATAATTGTGATCTTTTGAATGCGCTGTGGTAAAATTGTGCGCAAGTTAAACATGAGCGAGTGGCTCAGGCGTAATGCCCATTGTCACAGCACAGGGACAAACGATTTTGAAATATTTTTCCTGGTTCAAGTGCTTAGATGACCACGTGAAGTCACCCCATACTCTTAGGTTTTTTCGGTAAAGTCACGTAGGTAAAAAATAAAATTAAAATTAATAAAAGTAATAATAGAAATCAAATAAAATAATAAATCACGAAATTTCGGAGGCAACACAAGTCTCCGTCATCAGGTGGGACCATCACAGCTAGATTTACTGTATCTTGAAATGTTTTGCCTCACTTGATACAGTAAATTTAGCTGTGACGGTCCCACCTGATGACGGAGACTTGTGTTGCCTTCGAAACGTCGTGATTTTTTATTTTATTTTATTTCTATTATTACTTTTATTAATTTTATTTTTTACCTACGTGACTTTACCGAAAAAACCTAAGAGTATGAATCCTTGCAGTCACGAAAGCTTCAATTCTAGAAGTCACCCCATCTTAATAAGTGACTTCTTTGATTGTTTTCAGGACTGTCAGTAATTGCTGAACAAAAAATACCATCAAATAATCACAGTCATGTATTTACAGCTAATAATCCCTTTTACCCCAGTTCTATTATATTTGGATGAACATTTCTCTCAACACATATTAAACAAAATGAAACTCTTTCAGGGAGCCATGCTTGTGGGTGTGGTAAGAGAGGCCTAGCTAAAAAGTGGAAACTGCTGGGATCATTCCCAAGAGTGACCCCGATCGATGCTCTGTGGTCTCGTGAAGGTGTGTAATGAGGACCTCTGCACTCTTTCGTGTTTGTGCTGATATCTTTATTAATGCACAATCTGTACGATCAATAAACAAGGGCAAAGCTGGCACGATTTGCTTATTGCATTAGAGTTTTATTGGCCAAACCCATGAACAATCTCTTATCATGATGTTCCTTATTTTTTCTTTTATACGTATTGTTTAAAAAATAATAATTGCGTGAATGTTCTTCGTGGAAAGTTGTGGATAGAGTGGATTAGTGAGGACATAGCGGTTGGAGGAGGTGGTTGAACGCATCATCATCATTATCATCATGTTTTTGTGGTGCAAATGTCCAAACTCGCCAAAGGCGACGGTGTTGTTTTCGCAGTGAGCTGGCGGTATTACGCGCGAGGTTTTACGCGCGAGCAGAGCGCGTGGGTCGCCGCGAGCCACGCACGGGTCGTAGTCGGGAGTTGATTTGTGTCTGTAGAAGCCGGTACGCCGCTGATCGGCGAGGTGGGACGGAGCTGGTCGATGGAGAGACTCTTGGTTGCGGCCAAAGACACGCACACTTACAAGTGTTTTTACCGACGTGACTTTACCGAAAAAAACAAAGAGCATTTGGTTGCTATTAATTTCCACGTGACAAGCCACTTCGTTTATCATTTGTGGCCAGGTCGTTTCTGAACAAGAGCTATACAGCTCAGTGGGCGCCTCACCTGGTACACTAAAAAAATAGTTTCAAATAGTTTAGTGAGCGCAGTGCGCTAACCGCTACACGAGCACAGATACAGCACTCCTGTTCACCCTCTCAGTGCTCCACGCGGCTCTAAGCTGTGAGCCATGTGCCGGCCTTGCATGTGTGTCTGGAGGACAGGACGCGGACTAAACGACCTCCCGCCCGCCACAAGCCAATCGCAATCCAGCGGTGTTCACGCCGCTATTGCACAAAATTCAGTCCCATCCGTGCTGCAACGACTGAACGCAATTTCCTACACACTCGTTGGCAAAGGGCGCGATCACGTGCACACAACCACCTTTACCCACAATCCACTCCTCCGTCATCCACTTGTCACATGAATTCTGTGCGCGTACCCGCCAGCCAAGTGGAGTGTGTCCGCTGTGAGCGTTTGTTGTCTGACCGCGAACACGTTGAGCGTTAAACAAAAAAACGTCTCTTTCTGTTGCAGTTTACCCGGGCAGGCGGAACAGGCAAACGTGCGTGCGCAAGAGCCTCATCTGCGCGTTCGCCGTGGCGTTCATCATCAGCGTCATGCTCATCGCCGCCAATCAGATCCTGCGCAGCGGCATGCAGTGAACCCCGGCTGCCGTGGGTCGGAGGAAACGTCGTGGACCAGCATCCGTGGTCTCTCTCAAGAGGCCCGCCGAGCAATTCAAGCCGAGGGAGGCGTCATCAACGGGACCAGCGCAGCATCACCTTCGTTTTCCTAAATGTGTATGATTAAGTAAAGTATTTATTTTTAGATTTATAACGAAAAACACGAAAAAAACATGCTTTTGGTGAAACGCACCGTTGTGGCACACTTGACCTGAATTAGACTCTTTGTTTTGCGTGTGCTCCGAGCAAGGAATCTGAGCGAGCGTGAGAATGCTGGCTGCCTTGGTGGCGTGGAATATCTCGCGCTAAACAGCTCTCATTGCCCAGAGCCGGCGGGATCACTCACTGTAGTCCACAGTGGTTTGTCCACTATAAACAAGACAGGCAGCGGCGGCGGTGGCGTGCAGATGTGTTTATCTACTGACAACAACTGCTGACGCCAAGGACAGCGTTTGCGTGGAAATTGCACACTTTAATACACCGGGAAAACAAAACAAAAAGAAGACGAACACGTGTGGATTGGATGTATTACTTATCTAAGGGAATATGCAATGTTTGTATATAAGAGCGACTGGGATTTCACACGGTGAGGATGCCGAATGCAGTTGTTTCCACAGTGCGCTGTGTTGACTGCATGTGCACACTGCGCAAGTGCATGCAGCCCACTGGATCCCGGCTCATTGCTTCGAAGCTACGAGGTCTACATTTCAGGGCCAGTCATGCAACTCATTTCTGCTCCACCAACAGCAGCAGGTGCTGGAGGTTTGCTGTGACCAACGCTACTTGCGCTCATTGCAACAACAAAAAACGACCTGCGATAGGACAACTCTTCAAGAACACAGAGGATTGTGCGTCAACGTCATTTCTGTTTTTGTTTTAATATTTTCTTAACAATCGTGAGTTATGCTCATTAAATGAATTATGATTGCTTAACCAAACCCGTCTCTTTGGAGACACAAGTGTATATTTCTATAAGCTGCCCTCATTTCACGTCGACCAACTTGAACGCGCCTTATCGCATCCAACAGCGCGTGCGTTAGAAAATATCAGCAGAGCTTTGTTGATGATGTTGTTGTTGTTGGTGCTGCTTTGGATGCGGCTCTGGAGGGAAGAGAGGGGAAGGGGGCCGCGTCGACTGACCTCTTAATCGAAACAACCTGGGCCCAAGCAGTGGGTACCCTTCCACCCGCCGATTGTGTGCATCTCTAAACTCGGAGGAGGTCAAGCTGGCGTGCCAGAGGTGCCGTGTTGGCTGCTTCACAATTTGGTTGACGAAAGGCAGTCAGTCAGAGCTCATACAGATCCCGCATTTGTAGAACAGCACAACAACAAAAAATCCATGTTATGTTTCTCTCGGCTGCTATGCCGTGGAAATCTAAATACGTGATAATGAAACTCACCGGCGTAATAAGTAAGCGTAGAAATGTAGTTTATAAAATATATATATAAATGACGTGTGTTAATAACACGTGTAGTAGTAATAACACAAATGGAAGTACATTTCGCCACTTTTATGAAATACTCGTAAATGCAACCCAGAGAATGTTCAACAGACGTACGCATAAATACCGTAAGTTACAAGTTTCTCCACTTCATACGTGATGCTAATTAGAGTTACTTTGCATTGATCCCAGTTGATAAAGTTAACGTCTCTGAAATTCCCGACGATGTTTCCGCGCGTAAAAAAAAACCTGCCACCCCGTCAAGGTCTTTATCGAATGCCCCTTTGGAAGATTATACGACGAAAAAAATTGGTTTGCCAACTAACAAAAAAGAGATATGTTGCACAATATTTTGTAGAAAATAATAAGTGTTAGCTGTTAGATTTTTTTTTGTTACGGTGTAATATTATCCCATTAGTTTTTTTTGTTGGGAGGGAGGGGGCAGAAACCATCAGCGGTGTTTATCGGGTTGCTGAAACGTTGAAGAATCCAAAAAACGATGACCTAGTTTGTGAAATACAGCGAGTGAAGCTGTCAATGACAGATTAGGTGTGGAACATACAAGCAAACGCACTTAGAAAGGGTTTATTTTATTTAAATGGGAAAATGTAACGTGAATCAATTGATTCAAACAAAACAATTACCACAACAATTTTTTTCTCAGTATACCAAGAGCAATATTGCTTTTTCTTCTGTCTCCGGAACAAAATTCTAAGTTATTTTGTTCGATTCATTCCACTGGGAGATCCTTCTAGGACCGGTCAAACAGAAAACTTACAACACGTAGAAAAGATACAACTATAGACTATGAAATGTTTAGATGATATGAATAGATTTTTTTAAAAGACACACACATACATTTTATTACATAACTCTTTAAAGAGATGGCAATTCCCTGGAATGACATTCACGTGAACTGCTGTTCATGGGTATTTCTGGGGGAGGTACTGTAACAAAGCATCAGCAGGAATGTTTTAACTCGATGGCTCAAATTGATTAGAAAAGCTCTTTTTTAAGTTGAGTTGTAGCCTATGATTGCACTATAACTTAACGTGACTATTATTTATTAATCAGGTTGCCTGCACCTGTATATATTGTATCATATTGACTTAAACAAAAAAATCCATGCAATAAACATTTTTTTAAATAGCTGCCTGACTTCATAATGATGTAGGGTTAAACATGTTTTAAAGATTTAAAAAAAAACAGTGCAAATAAGTAATACATCGCACTGTGCGCTCACTCAAAGATTAACTTTGTTAGGCTTTGCAAAATATATAGACAGAGAATTCATGCTTTGCAATTTCTACGTTCTGTTTTTGAGCTTTGAAAGCACGGTGCGTGTAATATATCCGTACAATGTACATGTAATACCCTACAGTCTAGTGTATATACATGTACATTTCAAGTATGTGCATATATATACTGCGTGATGTAAATACATTGTGTGCTTCGGGGTACACATACGAAAAAGGGCTTAAAACAGTCAATTGCATCACGTAATAGGTATGTATCAGCAACGTCTCATACTTGTGCATGTTCGTTCTAAGTGAACCCTTCACAGTATATACGCAGTACGTGTACATAACTCACACCAGCCATTGTCAAAAAAAACGTGTCCTAACTTGTATCCACGTTTCCAGGACAGATCTCTTTCTTAGCCGACGCTATGGTACGTGTTTATATATATATATTTGTGTGTGTGTGTGCGCTCAGTGCAATAACAAGTGTGTGTTACTGCTGCTGCTAGTGACGACGACTTAAAGACACGTGCTGTGTGTGTGTGTATCCACGTGGCCCTCTCCGTGTGCGTGGTGAAGAGCGATGGACACGTATCGGTGGTTCCAATAGCTGGGACCCTCTCCTTACATTCCCCGACACGACGATCGGATATGCATTCTGTGTTTCCAATATTACGATTGTCAACCTCCGGTGAAGACTTTAGCGATGTGTACAATAGCGAGGCTAGCATTACACTTGGGGGGAGGGGATAGCTTAATTGCGGGCATTCATAATTATATGCACCTAATGCTCACTTTTCCCCCCATGAATATGTTTAAATTAAGCATTTATAATTCACGACGACATTTAATGACGTATACATTCAATCACGATCTCATTCAGTCTTTTCGCACACTGTTGACTCGACACGGGGAATCTGCGTAGCTCGTTCCGCGCGTGTGTTTTAGACCGGCTCATCCCCTGGGTCTCACTCGTTTAAGAAGTCTCGCCAACACCATTCGACGGTGCAGCGAGTGACACGGGGCCCCGCCCGCATGGCAGTGGCGGCCCCTCCGTTCAAGGCAAAACAAACACTGCCGTGGATTGATCGGTTGTATGATGACGCCCTTCAATCGAGTAAAGCCTCGCGGCTTTTCGGGTGGCGAAGTTTGACCCTTTTCGTTCAAAAAAAAATTGGCCACGTGGGAAGAAATCCGGAGCACCCGCGCGTACGCACGGAGTTAATCACTCAAAATGCGGCCGTGCAAAATCCTTCAATTCCTGGCCACATCACGACTCTCTAAAGCTGTACGTTCAACGTCTGGCATTTTCTCGGCACGTGTTAGCTAGCCTGGCGCAATCCTGCTCGCAACACCTCGGACGAGATTGGCAGCATTCAGGGCACTAATAGAGGTTTTCCCATTTTTTCTGGCAACAAAACGGACACCTTTTGCAAGGAATCATGCGTACATTAACCACAATACTTGCAGTCAAATGCAAACAAAAAACAATACTCTGATCATTTATGCATTGTCTTTGAAACTGATTGGTCCACACCAGAGACAGCTTTCTTTAGAGCCTAGTCTCATATTGGTGTTCGACCAGATGACGCCAAAAGGCGCACAGTTCAAAGACAACGCACTACCAGAGTAATGAGAGCTCGGGGTGAGCAGCTACATCATGGGACCTCCTTTGCCAGTACCATTAGTATATTTATATACTATTATATATAATAGTATATAAATATACTAATAGTATGTTTTGGTACTGGCAAAGGAGGTCCCATGATGCATTCAGGGTGTTGACATCAGGTGGTTTGAGGGCCAAGTGGTGAGCGAGTGGCGTAAGGAGTTTTAAATGTTTGGTGCAAGGCACTGGGGTTTGGGGGGCTGTTGTATTCAGACGCTGACGGAGTAAGCGAGCGACCCCGTGGGAACAGCTTAGGGTTTTCCCGTGACACGGCAATGCTTAACCACTACAAACTACTACGCTGTATCACGTGATTTAGGGTTCATGATCACCGTGTCGTCCGTTTTTTTTCTTCTAAATATCGTTAAAGTAGTGATTATAGGTTTTTTTTGCAGATTTTATTGCCTAACATTTTCTCTTCTGAAATAACAAAAGCACAATTAGAATGTTTTTTTAACAAACGGAATAGCTCTTACCCATTAAATTAGCAATTTGACAAATGTTTTCTGGAGTATATGATTGAATGGCAGTGACAGGACCGCGTAGTTTTCATAGTTCACTCAATGGCTTAATGATTTACGTGTAACTGACAGCATGCGCACTAGAAGCATGACGGACTGCAACGTTGCAACGTTTAAAATACCTAGGGGCCGTCCATAAATGACGTCACGCGATTTTGGACGATTTTTTACCCCCCCCCCCCCTCGTCACACGGCGTCACAAAAAGTCAGACCCCCCCTCAACTATGACGTCACAACGCTCTGCCCCCCCCCCCAAACCATATTTCCATTTTGAAAATAAAACATGCTTCAAATCGCTTTAAACTATTGGCATTGTAGTGCGTATTTAATGTGGCGCTGCACTCTGATGTTGTAGGAGTGAGTGTTGTTATAACAATTAGTGTTGTTATAACAATTCTATATTTATTTAAAGTTGCGCATTTTGATGTGACGTCATATTTCTCACCCCCCCCCCCTCGTCATACATCGTCACAAATGTCTGACCCCCCTTCCCCCTAGGTGCGTGACGTCATTTATGGACGGCCCCCCAGGGCAGGATGATGATGTTGAGTGACCTGCATTTTAAGAACGTTCAAGTAAATCTCCATTTGCACCGGAAGTACAACGAAAAGCATCGTAAAAACTAGACAATGAAACTGAACGCAACATTTTTTTTACACGTGTATGGGAAACTCATATCGTGACAATTTTCATATCGTGGCAATTGATATCGTGTCACGAGCAACGCTGTTGAGGCAACCCCCTTGTGAGAGACGCCAGCCCACAGCTCGCTCCGCCAGTGAAATTGTCTTGTAGGAACCCAGCATTGCTGAATCATCAGTGAATCATCCACCAATTAATCGCAAGCTGCCTCCACGTGTCAATCATCAATGCACCCATCGGGCACGCCTCATTGCCTGAGACTGGGGAAACCCAAGTTACAGTGTTTCGTCATCTCAACCTGGAGATCCATGAGCGGCAGTGTGGCGTGTACTCTGTGGGCAACTCAAAATGTGTAGCTTCAAGGTGCCATTTTAATCTCGCAACATTTGCTGACAAGTTTAGCATCGTGATAAAGTCACGCGTCCCTCTCTGTGAAATGACATCCTCTGGCGTGGCCAAATCTAGACACGGAATCGTACGCATGATTTGATGCAGTAGTCTGCGAAATGCCGCTCTTTTTTTTAAATCCTTTATATTAAGTTCGCTTGCTTGCTTACGACCGTGCAAATCTTTCGGTCGTTTTTTAACCCACTTCCCGTGATCCAATCGAGCTGACATTTTCCACACAGACTCGTTGTGCGTGACAATTAATGTTCGTGAAAAAAATTTTCCAAAATTTTACACTTTTTAGGACAAAAATATTATATTTAATTACCAATTGCTTAATGCTGGCAGGCAATCATCTGACCCATAGATGGCAGCCATCTCAAGCCAGAGGACGAGAGGAATCTAGCCGCCACGCATATAAAGGATTTATAGTGGAAAAACTTTGTTTTTACGGGTTATACTTGTTCCCAGAAAGGACCTGGTGAGCCCTAGTGTTACTTACTCACGCCTCTTCATCCCCTGTGGAACGTAAGGCTACGAGCCCCTGTGTGCTTGGATAAATCAGTTGCAGTTTACTTACATGGGTCAAATGTCCCTCGATTAGTATTAGTCTTTTACAACTTTTTTATTTCGCAATTTTTCAAGTTGCTAAAACGATCAAACACATATTTAATGATATATAACGAGACTCCACATTTACCAGATTAGTTGAACACCGGGGATAATTTCGCAAAACATTGATACTCGTGCTAAATATTACATTTATTGCCCACTTTACACATTTTACGTCGCTCATAGGGAAAGGAAATTGATTTCACCAAAGTTACAAGCGTCAAATTGCGTGTAAGTGCATTCTTAAAACTGGAATGGTCAAATTTTGATTTAAAGCTTTCGTGACTGCAGGGATTCATATTCTTGGTTCTTTCGGTAAAGTCACGTAGAAGGGAAACGATAAAATGATACAAATATAAAACAATAACATTCTCACGACGTTTCGATTGCAACACAAGCAATCATCATCAGGTGTGAAAACCACAGCAAGAAACTTTTCACACCTGATGATGAGTGCTTGTGTTGCAATCGAAACGTCGTGAGAATTGTATTGTTTTATATTTTTATTATTGTATTGTTTCCCTTCTACGTGACTTTACCGACAGAACCAAGAATATGTGGAATGGTCAGTTTATATATGTTCCAGTGTGGTGGTCTATTTGACATGAGAGCTCGACATCCCGAAATCCAGTGTTACATTGAGATAATTTGACATTGTATTTAATTTAAGAAACTGATACAAATGGCAAAGAGCTCCCATGATGTAGCTGCTCACCCCGAGCTATAAATCTTCTGATAGTGGTATTGTCTTTGTTTTGTTGACATTTTGTCGTTCTCTGCTCTGACACAGCTGGTGAAACTAGGCCACAAAGAAGGCTGTCTCTGGTGTAGGCCAATCAGTTTCAAAGACAATGCACGTTTACCACAATTACGTGTGGTTAATGCAGACTTGATTCCTTGAAAAAGGCATCCATTTGGTAGTTGAACATCTTAACACACTTGTTGTATTGCCAGAAAGAATAAAACCTATTCTTGATATTCATACTTTAACGCAAATTAAGTTTGAAAAACAACGAACAGAATAGATGACACCGTGAACTGTCAGGTTTGGAGCAATGTCAGGGGTAGTTTGACTCGTAGAGTCAAAAGGCGATTCATGGTTTGTTAGCAATAACTTCACTATGTATTTTTAAAAGTAATTGTTGTATACATTTCTTTCGATGTCATCCTTCGTTCGTTCGTTTCTCAATCCGCTTGTCCTGGTGAGGGTCGCGGCGACGGACTCCAGCACTACATTACTATATACTATTACACCACACTATACACTACATTACTACACGATGCACTACCATACACAGACTCTAGCTCTATTCCTGGGGAGTTCCCAGGCGTTGCCCAGGCCAGCCGAGCGACGTCGTCCCGCCAGCAGCAGCGTGTCCTGGGGGTCTTCGCCCAGTGGGACGTTGCTGCTGCCCGGTAGAGTTCCAGGGGCAGCATCTATTGGTACTAATCAGTGCCGGATTAAGCTAGTGCGGGGCCTGTAGCATATGTTATAAAGGGGCTCTAAATAAGAAAACGCACAAATATTAAAACACAATTTTTTTTACTTGCACAGTAAAGTAATTGTATTTTTTCATCTGCTATACAGCCAGATAATACGACAAATCGCTAACCATAAACACCCAGTCGCTCATAAAAGTTGAAGGCAGTATAATACTATAGTAATAGAGCAAGTGCAGAATCACTGAACCAGAATTGATAGCTTGAAAGCATTAAGCGCGGGGCCCTTGAAAGTGCGGGGCCCGTTGCATATGTAGCTACTTTTGCTACGAGGATAATCGGGCACTGGTACTAATACAGTAATAAGGAGTAATGCCCATTTTCTTTTTGTGAGCATAATTGGCATTCACTGTCGATGCACTTCCACTTTATAAATCTTCTCTTGCTGTGGAAATTCGTTAAAATCAGGTGGTGGTGGCAACTCTCACATCCTCAATTCTTGCATCAAATTGGGGAGGGGGGGAATGTGGCTACAAAGTCGAATTTAACTTTTTTGTGTCGAAAAACGTTCGGGAAGCAATTACAACTCCAGATGAACGCAATTTCTCGCGAGGCGTCTTAAGAAGAGCTCGGCTTTGCATCGCACCGTTTAAACGTCCGTTTCGGTGCAACTTCTCCCGAATGAAATTTCAAGCGTGATTTTCACTTTATTATTTTTTTTTAAACAAAACATTGAGTTAAATAGATTCCGAGTGACAACGACGATGATGGCACAATAACGGCGAGCGACAGGTTTCACGTCACACGCGTGCAGAAATTTCCACACAAACAACTCTTGGGTGACACTGAACGGTCGCCGTGCAATAGCGACGATTAAAATGGAAATATATTCGTACATCAAGAACCTGATCACACTTTTATTTCAAGTACATAAATATACATCAGTGCTACGATGAGACACGTTTGCATTGTTTTAGAATGGAATGTTCATATCAAGGGTCTTTCTTTGAACAAACAATCCCACCGGATGTTTGCTGTATAATTTGCAAGACTTCTGACAACAAAAAACCCGTTTCGAGAGGTTATTACGTTAGTTGTTCTGCTTTTCGTCGCGAGGCTAATATATTATTACGTATCTCTGTGTGCGCGTGTGTCCGAGTTCGATTCCCGCTCGCGGCCACCAACACCAAAGACGATTATTTGAAGCGGTCCTGGGCCTCCCCTAGGTCGACTCAGCCTCAAATGAGTAGCCGAGTGCGGTGTGTGGGCCACCCACCCCGTTCGTGTGACGTGCCGGCCTTCATAGGCGCTTCTCGCTAACAGCACTTGCCCCAACGGTCAGTGAAGGCTATACGGGGAGTTTTTGGTCCTGTTTCTGGGCAAAGCGAATTGGCAATTAATTATCAGCTGACAGATTGGCATCTTTATTTAAATCCTTTATATTAAGTTCACTTGCTTGCTTGCTTGCGCGCTTACGACCGTGCAAATCTTTCGGTCGTTTCTTAACCCACTTCCCGTGATCCAATCGAGCTGACATTTTGCACACAGACTCGTTGTGCGTGACAATTTATTTTCGTGAAAATTTTCCTAAATTTTCAACATTTTTGAAACAAAAAAGAATTATATTTAATTACCAATTGCTTAATGGTGGCAGGCAATCATCTGACCCATAAGGTGGCAGCCATCTCAAGCCAGAGGACGAGAGGACTCTAGCCGCCACGCATATAAAGGATTTATAGTGAAAAACTTCGTTTTTACGGGTTAATTTTTTAACACGTAGGCTTTTGCGACCAATATCCATAATCCAAGTTTTTTTTTTGGGGGGGGGGGGGTTAGATCGCGTAAATATGTGTCATTAAATCCACCACCACCCAACACAGCCAATTAGTATGGTGTGTCACGTAAACAGAACGTGTCAATTCGTTCCTAGCACAGCACTACACCGGTTGTGTGCTGGAGACCAAAGCCACAACGGTTTGTCACCGTGTCTGCCAGCACTGTGATTTGAGACTGAACCAGTTGGCCGAGTTGAGACCTCGTTGAACACCCAGAGACAACACGAATAACAAACGTTAGGCCACTGATGACATGGCCAAAGGTACAAAGACCCCCCCCCCCCCCATCCTTCTTATCCTTTAACAGAGCGTTGGGGCACGTGCTCGAACACCACCAGAACGGCACACGAGTGGGTTTTTGAGTTGGCCAACGCCTACCACACACCACGAACAGATCGCATGTTTGTCTCCCGAGTGGCGACGTTTTACACGCACCGCACCGCACCGGCTCCTCACTTGAGGCCGAGTCGACCCAGGCACCGGCTCGGAAAAATCGTCACCGGTGGCTGGGTGGCCGTGAGCGCAGCGCGCTAACCGCTGCGCCCCCGCTCCTCCGCAATGTCAACACGCGGCATAGTCTGGGGCAGAATTAACAAGTCCTGGGAGGTTCCCCTGCTGCGGGAAAGATGTTCTTCATGAAGAAGTCGCTGTGATGATGGCTGGTTGGTTGGTGGTGGTGGTGGTGGTGGTGATGATGTTAAACGTGCATCGAGATGCCCCGAGTCTCCAAAAGCAATAAAGCAATAAAAATCCGCTCATTATTTAAAGTACGTTGTAAAGTCATCAGTGATAATTGTATACAGTTGTAGATCGTAATGACTTGTCTTCAATCACAAGTGTGTTTTTATCAATATAGTAAAACAATAACAGTATCGTTCCTTTGTTCATCATAAAATATAGTTTTATACAGTACATCAGTTGTATATACTGCGTGTATACTTTATGCATATGCTGTACATTTAGACACGTGATGTGCATCGATGTCTCGATTAAAGCTCACGATTTACGTTGATCACGACACGCGCATCGCATCGGGCCTGTCAGAACTGGTGATATTGCAGTCTCGATTTAAAGCTTTCGTGACTGCAGGGATTCATCTTCTTGGTTCTTTCGGTAAAGTCACGTAGAATGGAAATTATAAAATAATAAAAATAAAACATAATAAAATAATTATCACGGCGTTTCGGCCACAACGCAAGAGGACAGCTGCTTGCGTTGTGCCCGAAACGTCGTGAGATTTATTTTATTATGTTTTATTTTTATTATTTTATTATTTCCATTCTACGTGACTTTACCGAAAGAACCAAGAAGATATTGCAGTTGTATTACTCTACTCTAGTTCCCGTGCTACGTTGTGACCTCTGCAAGACACGAGAGGCACTCAAATTCACGACAATGTCAAACAACAGCAGCAGCAAAAAGATTAAAGCCTACATTTTTTTTTAAAAAAATCAGTCTCTTTCCTCCCGTGCACGCAAAAGTCAAGCGTGTAGCCCCGCAAATTTGCTTACTCATTCCACTCTTGTCTTGGTTCATTATCAAACACATATCTACTACATTCCTGGCAGAGATTTCAGCCGCATCACCTCTACATAACAAAAAGGCTCAGTCCCTTTTACACGCACCTTTACATCATCCGCACCTAGTTTACACAACAAAGGCTCATTCCTAACAGCAGCTTCAGCCGCACCGAGCCTCACAAAAATTATATTCAGGGCCTACCTTGGTTCCTCCCACTCTCAACCAGTATATATACTAGGACTATGTTCTTGGAATTTCTCTCACTTGATACAGCTATCGTGCTGTGACGGTTCCACCTGAAGACGGAAGCTTGTGTTGCCTCCGAAACGTCGTGATTTTTATTTGATTTTTATTTTACTTTTATTAATTTTAATTTTTTACCAACGTGACTTTACCGAAAAAAACTAAGAATACATATCTATGTATCCCGTTACAGTAACATCACTGGCCAAACGTCCTTCAAGAGGATACAAAAATAACAGCCACTGTCGGATGCTGAAAAGTATCAGTGATGACTTTCGGTGGTGACCCTACACTCGTGTTATATTAGTATTATTTATGGGCAGGCAGATAAAACAAAATCAAAGTAACGAGGCCACAACCATTTTTTGCCGTTCGCATCAATATTGCATCTCCCGACAGGCCTCGGATTGGGCCACATTAATCATTCATGATCAAGTGGGAATCTATTGTGCCAGTGTCCTGTGCGTTCTTGGCCCTGTTTAAACAACAACAACACAATCCAAGTGCGCTAATGAGCGCTGCTTCAGATGTTTATCTTTAAGTTTGCTTGCTTCCTGAACTTTGTTTGACCTTTGAGAAGTTTGCCCGTAATTAATGTACTTGTGTAAAAAAAAGAATTCCCAATATATCATTAACCATGGGGGCTTGCTGTGTAGGATCAGGCGCAGAAGACGAAAACTCGCAGAGTGTGTCCAGGAGTTAATTGTAAATGTATAATATATGTATGCGTTAAATACACATAAAGACGTGCAGTCAGGCATACATGCGGTTTGTTTCGGGAAGAAGTATTCCGGGTTGAAACGATACAAGTACATGAATTCTTACACAGACACCGATTCTGAAGCTCACGATTTCTGCATCAACTCACATATGTACAAATGGATCTTCTTGGTTCTTTCGGTAAAGTCACGTAGAAGGGAAATAATAAAATAATAAAAATAAAACATAATAAAATAATTCTCACGACGTTTTGGCCACAACGCAAGCAGCCGTCCTCAGGTGAAGAACAGGTCTGTCTGAAAGACACGAATGGATGTTGACAAAAAAAAATGCATGCTTTATCTCTGCAGCTACTAGAGGCACTAGAATTCACTGTAATGTTAAAAACAATTGATTCCTGAATTGAATCAGAGACCAGAATTGCGGGTAATGGAATCCACTGAGAGGTAGCGAATTGTTCCAACATCAAGTGACAGCTCGCATTTAACACAGATGGAGAGTAGCTTGGCAGCATCGGATGGATGTGAAATCTTGTGCGAAACATCACAGCTGGTCAAGAGAGACAGACTGAGCAGTCGTGCACTCTGCACGCAGCGAGTTGTCTTTTCATCTCCGAAACCCTGGGGTCCCATACTCTTAGGTCTTTTCGGTAAAGTCACGTAGGTAAAAAATAAATAATAATAAAAAATATATATAAAATAATAATAAATAACGACGTTTCGGAGGCAACACAAGCTTCCGTCTTTAGGTGGAATAGTCACAGCACGATTGATACAGCAATTGTGCTGTGACTGTTCCACCTGAAGACGGAAGCTTGTGTTGCCTTCGAAACGTCGTGATTTATTAGTTTATTTCTATTATTTCTAATATTATTTTTCTTTTATTTATTATTATTATTATTTATTTTTTACCTACGTGACTTTACCGAAAAGACCTAAGAGTATGAATCCTTGCAGTCACGAAAGCTTCAAACCTGGGTTTCCACTCACAGAATGAACTGTGTATGAATATTATGTATCCAAGCCACTGAATTTCATGTCTGATGTTATGCAGTAGCACCAGCAGCTACGTGCCGTAAATCTCTTTATTTATGATCTTGTTCCAATGAACATGTCGAGACATTTCTCCGTGTTGGCTATTTTTCTTTTTGAAGCCGTGTACGATGTCTGCTCTGTAAACGGGAGGAAAAATTCCGGCGGCAAAACCTGGAGTTCTCAAGCCCAATTCTCTGTGAGCCTGCTGCAGTCTTCATTGTTACCATTTTCGCCAACGCTGTTGCACGTTTACGTGTAGTTTTGTAACAATGCACGCGTCTTGCGATCGATGAAAACGAGAGCGTGCCGCATGTGACTCGTGCGGAGCAGCGTTTGAGAGAGACCACGGGTAGAAAGTGGCTGTGTATTGCCCCTTGTGTAACGTGTGCATGTGTGTTGAACTTCTTTCGATTTAAAGCTTTCGTGATTGCAGGGATTCATCTTCTTGGTTCTTTCGGTAAAGTCACGTAAATGGGGAAATAATAAAATGTTCAGACGCTGTCTTCCCGACAGACCTGTTCTTCACCTGAGGACGGCTGCTTGCGTTGTGGCCGAAACGTCGTGAGAATTATTTTACTATGTTTTATTTTTATTATTTTATTATTTCCCGTCTACGTGACTTTACCGAAAGAACCAAGAAGATGTGCTGAACTTCTTTCGCACCGTACGTAGCCAAACGTGCTAATCGGAGGTGCGGTGGCGGGGACAACGGACTAACACACAAAAAGCAGGTCCAAAGAAATGAGCTTTCAATCTAGATAATGATATAAAAGTGCATGGGCTCCAGTGATTTCCTAATATCGGAAGGAAGAGCATTCCAGACGGCCGCAGAAGCGCATCTGAGAGCGCGCGGTGTGGTGGCCGTCTTTGTTCGATTGGTTAACGGATGGAACGTGTGCGCGCCGTGCCTTTTACAACGATGGTCCCCAAAGCTGCACAGCCAGTCGCAATTTATTTAATCTGCTACTTGCAAAAATGTATTCAATCGTTCAGCAACCTGTTCAAGAAAGAAACCGAATGTATTCGTGTGTCGCAGGCAAAAAAAGGCAAGCTGCAATGAGGTATTGGTGTTTGGGCACCACTAAACAAATGACTGGGTGTCCCCTAAACAAAATTAATCAGGCTACATTCAATCAACTCTTCATTTCAATTTTACTGACATTCCCAATTCGCGTACCCATTGGAAAGCATAGATGATGTATGCACAAGGAATGGTGTCAAGAATCATTTGCCTACATTTTATGCGGAGGCTTTCATGACCGATATTAGAACCAAAATAGTTTTTTTGGGGGGGGGGGGGGGGTCAGATCACGTGACTAAAATGTTGTGTCGTAAACCCTCCTCCACCCGACACAGCCAATTAATGAAGCTATCACGTGATGAACAAAGGGGCCAGTATATTACTGCTTCGGCTCCTCACCAGTATGTTGGAGAGCAATCCACTACGTTTAATAATTGGGTACGGACCGTTATGGCTGGTAGTTGCAACCAGCGCCATCATCATCACCATCAGGCAGTTGCCAGAATTGTGAAAAAGTCATCCAGTCTAGATTTGAAGCTTTCGTGACTGCAAGGATTCATACTCTTAGTTTTTTCGGTAAAGTCACGTAGGTAAAAAAAAATGAAATTAAAATTAATAAAAGATAAAATAATAAAAATCACGACGTTTCGGAGGCAACACAAGTCTCCGTCATCAGGTGGGACCGTCACAGCCAGATTTGCTGTATCAAGTGAGGCAGGGATTCCAAGATGCAAGTTCTTAAATACAAGTTAAGGGGGAGGAGAGGGGGGGGGAGCTTATCAGAATGTGGCTACTATATTTTTTTTTATTAATTTTAATTTCATTTTTTTTACCTACGTGACTTTACCGAAAAAACTAAGAGTATGTAAAAAGTCATCCAGTCTTGGTGCCTTTAAAAAAAATGCAATTAACGCAAAAGAACTAGGCGAAGACCCCAGGGCCGATCCAGTACACGCTGGTGGGACTATGTCGCTCAGCTGGCCTGGGAAAACCTGGGAATTCCCCAGGAAGAGGTCTGGACCGTCACTACTCAACACGCTGCCACCACGACCCTCACCAGCGCAAGCAGATTGAAAAACGAACAAAACGAAATTAATATAAACGATGAAAATGAAAAGTAATCAAAACAATTAAACTCCCGTGTATTGCGGGAATATAACAGAACCATCTTATACATATAATTAACTTCGACTAATCTGTTTCACCACGTAAGTATATATTATATACCGTCACATTAACATACCGAACATAATTTATTGTTAAAATAGCGTGACATAATTCACGTGAATACATTTACACTCTCGATATCACTTCCTGTCACTGCCTGCTCCCATGTTGGTGCATATCGCAGGTGCGATCAGTGCGATCAGTACGGTTGGTCACGTGCTGAAGCAGTCATGAATTGGCACGTCTTGTTCATCACGTGACAACTTTATTAAATTGGCTGAGTCGGATGGCGGAGGGTTACGATACACATTTCACTCGATAGATCAATTATGAAATGTCCATCAATATTTGCAACAATGTAGGCAATCGCGAGCAATCTGGCCGCAAGATAAAATCAGGGCGGCCTCGTGCGCGTGGCCCGATTCGTGAAACTTTGAGACAATTTCTTCAACTGCAGTTCTCCCACTGGGCACTTGTGTCAGCCGTATGCGTGTCTAACAAGTAACAATCTATCGGCTGTAACGGGGTGGGGGGGGGGCATTGAACACAACGATTAATTCGCTGACCTGGAAAGCCCAGAATGAGCGGGAGAGAACATATTGTCCTGGTGCATTAAAACATTAAAATGCATTGACCAAATCATACAGAGCGACTCAATCAGCATCATATCCATATCTCGTGTTCCGGGGATCTGAGACAGAGCACATTAATAACGTGTCGGTGGTTAACTGAATATGCAATTGCTGTAACACGTCGGTGGTTTTGTGTTTTGTGTGTGTATTTACCATACGATGTACAGTACAATAACTATATAGTTTCATCGTGACCTTCATTTATGGGCATTACAGTACATTGTTATATTTCCAAAGATATCCTTGTTTTGCTACGTGCATTATTAACAATAAGCAATCGCGTATGAAGGAGGTTGTGGGGGGTGGGGGGTCTACATGTATATCTCCACTAAAGAGTCCACTGAAAAACAAATAAAGAAAACGTTCATAATCGTTCACTGCGTGTTGAAGCTAATATAACAGTCTAGCAGTAGATACGTTGATCGCAAGAGTCAAGCGAACAAATGGAGTGGACTTCAATTCCGCTGGTTGCTTTGAGCCACTGCTGGAAATTCAATTTTCTCATGAAAAAAATCGTTTCTATATCTGGTATTTGCACGATTCTTATAGCCGTCACAAGGGCGCTATGTTCCACGGACGAGTATAATCTGCAGCGGGTTTCACGGGAGTGGACGGACACGCTATGTCATTTGCGAGTTACTTTCGAATTTGGCAAATTTGGACCGTGATGCCGACAAACATTGCCGACTCTTTTTGAACGCCACTGGATCATTGACATCCGCCGTGGAGCGGCCGGTGAATCATTGTTTTGATAAATACGCCCACAATATTCACCTGCAGCGTGATTGCTGGGCATTGAACTGCAAATTCTTGCTACGAACGGGAAATTAGTTCACTCTCTGCAACGTCACACCCCAAACCGCCCCATGACCAGGACAGTCTTTCCACAACACCTCAAACCATCACGTGACCAGGGCAGTCTTTCCACAACACCTCAACAATCACGTGGCCTGGACAGTCTTTCCACAACACCTCAACCATCACGTGACCAGGACAGTCTTTCCAAAACACCTCAAACCATCACGTGACCAGGACAGTCTTTCCACAACACCTCAACAATCACGTGACCAGGACAGTCGTTATACAACACCTCAAACCATCACGTGACCAGGACAGTCTTTCCACAACACCTCAAACCATCACGTGACCAGGGCAGTCTTTCCACAACACCTCAACAATCACGTGGCCTGGACAGTCTTTCCACAACACCTCAACCATCACGTGACCAGGACAGTCTTTCCAAAACACCTCAAACCATCACGTGACCAGGACAGTCTTTCCACAACACCTCAACAATCACGTGACCAGGACAGTCGTTATACAACACCTCAAACCATCACGTGACCAGGACAGTCTTTCCACAACACCTCAACCATCACGTGACCAGGACAGTCTTTTCACAACACCTCAACCATCACGTGACCAGGACAGTCTTTCCACAACACCTCAACCATCACGTGGCCGGGACAGTCTTTCCACACCACCTCAACCATCACGTGACCAGAGGACAGTCTTTTCACAAGCCAACCGCTATCCGTCCTGTGGAAAAGCCTAGGGCTAAGAAATAAATGTGAACTGCAGGAACCGATGGATATTAGTGCATCTTTATAAGATTGCAATAATGACGTGTTGATGATTGAGTTTATGGGTGACACACATTTGTTTTGAATGTGGTTTCTCGGGGGGTGAATGCACAGTAAACGAGTTGTTCTGCTTGGGTTTGAAAAAAGCCTAATTTTGGAGTGAACTATTAATCCCTAATTGATACAAATTATTCTCTGTCCCCCTGTGTTTGACTGCTGCCACACAAATTCAAAGCGCGACAAAACTTTGACATTTTTTGGTTGTCTTTTCGCCGCACCTCCGATTAGCACGATTGACTACGTACGGTTTGGTGCCAAAGAAGTCAACGTACATTGCATACAAAAGTGTAACGATTCAATGATTCGTCTATCAAAATCAAGCCTTAGCGACGCAGGGCATCGGGTCGTGCTCGCGAGAATGGGATTTTTAGTTGCTGTTGTTTTACGATCGTAGCTTGCATGCGATGGGTTTTGCGCGACCCCTGTTCTCACCACAGTCGAGTTCAAATGTGTCATTGCGGCAGGCGCGCATAGCAACGACTCGCTCAAGAATCGTTTCAAGCTCGAAAAACGTGCCGAGACCCGGCGCATTATCGGTATAAAATGTCGACGGTATTTTGCCGTCGTAAACGCAACGGGAGAATTGTTGGCGGATAAAAACAAAAACCCAAAACGGTAGATGTGAAAACTAAAATCTGCGGGACATCGTGTTATTTATACTTACAATGGAACGTTCACACCCCCCCCCCCCCAACACTGCTCGGTTATTCTGACAGTTGTGTTAGGTCTTTGGTATGCGCGTGTACAGCAAGATCTTTGAACTCCATTTAGATCCTTGGAATTGATTTGCTGCTGGCAGTTTTTTTTTTATTCCGCCATGCTCGATGAGTGTGAGTTAAAATAAAAACGAATTGCTCTACAAGCTATTACATTTTGGTTTATTGAACATGCTGGGCATGGAGAATTAGGATAAAACATAACTATATGCTGATTACTGTACGAGAACCTAAATTTAGACACGGGACAGGCATGAATTTTAATATATTACCGACTTGTCAAAGTCTACATTTTATCTCCTCATTACTGTTCATACTTGCAATTGTTGTACCTGCTTTGCATATAGATATGCTATATTTTCTATAAATTGTCTGAATTTTAAATTGATATTTAACACCAGACTGATTTGACCAGCAGGGTGAGGTATGGTCAATTTCCATGACTGCCATGGCACAGGCGAGCGGATGTCATCCGACACTGGAATGACATGGGGATGAAATTATAATTAACTTCATACAGTCACTCATTTAAAAGTGTTTTTTTTACCATTTCCATCAGTGGTCAGAATTATCCGCATTCAAACAAATCATTCAGTTGCATTGAACAAGGGGAGCATGCGTGCGGTAATTTTGGTGTACATTAGGATTCACTCATTTTCTTGGTTCTTTCGGTAAAGTCACGTAGAAGGGAAGTAATAAAATAATAAAAATAAAACATAGTAAAATAATTCTCACGACGTTTCGGCCACAACGCAAGCAGCCTGTCCTCAGGTGAAGACCAGGTCTGTCGGGGAGACAAGAAGATGAATCCCTGCAGTCACGAAAGCTTTAAATCGAAATTCACTCATTATTATGAATTTCAGAGATGTGTCCCTTGACTTCGCCCGGCGTGAGCTTGTTGACCAGCATGGCTGCCCTGAGCGTAGACACTGCAAGAGGTGCGCCAAATGTTTGCAACGCATCCTAAAGCACGCACGTCACGGCTGACACACACACACACTTACACACGTGTGTCACGGGGCATATACCAGATGGCAACAAATGACGGGTATTACCAGAGGAATACCTTTAAGGGGGCACAGAGTTCTTTGTGTGTCGAGATCATCATTCATGGACTGGCTCCTTCCGAACTGCGTGCCATTGTTTCAAGGGACACCCATTGCAGCAGTGTCTGAATTATGCAGACCTTTTTTGTGGGGGTTTGTATTTTATATGTCATATGGGGTTGACAGCGGGAGCAGTGGTTGCAGTAGTTCGCACATGGCACTGTGAACCTGGTGATTTCCATCCGTGGCAAATGTCAACGGTGAGTCATGCCCGAAGTTGTCTTGAGGCCCCCTCCTCCTCCTCCTCCTGACCAGTCCCAGCTGACTCGTATCATGAAATATGATCCAACCACCCCCAGGACTGACTGACATGGCATGGGGAGACCTTCATCCAGCAGTGACAACGTGGCTGTGAATTTGTATTCTTATTATTATGATCACATTCTGGTGAGAGGGAGAAAAACATTAAAAGCGGTCGTTGAACGAACACTGCATATGACGGTCGCAACAGTCCCACAACCTTGATACCAAACAACATCTCAAAAAGTCCACGCAGTCATTCACGGTGCGTAGTTGCCGTGACTGCCAATGAAGCATCAGATGCATACACGTGCATTTAAAGCTGAGTGAAGCAGGCTTAATGCCGACCGTACTATAGTAGATGGCGGCGACTTGGGGAGGTCTTCAATTCAGTCGTGGATTGATCATGGCTGATGTCGACGATGTTGGTGAAGCGTTAAATCGCATATTTGCATTTCCCATAAATATGCTAAAATTCATCTTCTCACGACGTTTCGGCCACAACGCAAGCAGCAGTCCTCAGGTGAAAACCAGGTCTGTCGAGGCGACAGCGTCTGAATGAAATAGCACACGTGCTTGGAGCATATATATAAGCTGGGTTGGAAGGGGGGGGGAAAGAGCGCCTTGACAAAAGAATATGCATATCAAGAGGAATTTAGCATATTTATGGGGAAAAATGCTAAAATTCCTCTTGATATGCAAATTCTTTTGTCAAGGCGCTCTTCCTCCTCCCTCCCAGCTTAAATATACGCTCCAAGCCTGGGGTGTGTCATTCAGACTCTGTCGTCTCGACAGACCTGTTCTTCACCTGAGGACGGCTGCTTGCGTTGTGGCCGAAACGTCGTGAGAATTATTTATTCTGTTGTATTTGTATTATTTTATTATTTCCATTCTACGTGACTTTACCGAAAGAACCAAGAAGTTGGTGAAGCGTTGTTGGCTAGAGGCTGACGGAGGAGCGGTGCGAGCTGGGTGCTGGAGCGGGGCCCTTCGCCACTGTCCTGTTGGGCCACCCAAGGTCACTCTCCAGTTTCGATGCCCTCCCCTACACAAAACATCTCCTTTGCTTGCTCCCTCCCCACGTGAAAGGAGTTGGGCCTGCCCAGAAATCATGTCCTGCTTAGTAAACAGGCCTGTGACACAATGAAAACTGCAGAGTCTGATAGGGGGAGGGGGGCAGTGGGCAGGAGGGTGGGAAGACAAAGATAAGTTGGGAGGAAATCAAAGCAGATCTTCACATCATTGGAACCTCATTTGCCAGTATCAAAATATGATAATTGTTTTTTTACCCTTTTATCTGGCAACAAAACTGACACCCTTTTTTTACAAGGAGTCATGTTTGCATAGACCACTATACCTGCAGTCGGAATGCAAACAAAAAACATAACTCTGATCATGTATGCACTGTCCTTGAAGTTGATTGATCCACACCCGAGACAGCTTTCCTTAGAGCCTAGTCTCACATGGTGTTGGACCAGATGACGCCAAAAGGCGCACAACTCAAAGACAATGCACCATCAGAGTATGAGAGCTCGGGGAAAGCATTTACACCATTGGAACCTCATTTGCCAGTATCAAAATATGATAATTGTTTTTTTACCCTTTTATCTGGCAACAAAACTGACACCTTTTTATACAAGGAGTCATGTTTGCATAGACCACAATACCTGCCGTCGGAATGCAAACACATCTCGCCATTCCACCACGGGGCCCTTCCATTATCCGGTTAAGACAAAGAAGTTGGGAGGAGATTAAAACAGATCTTCACATCTCGCATCTTCCACCACGCTGCTACTTCTGTTTTTGACGTCCACTCGTCACCACCGGAATCGCCGACATCCTTCGCCTGTAGCAATCGTCGGGTGTTGCCTCGACTACCGCAACTCCCGGCGTGGGTCGATCTTCATCGAGTAGCCTCGAGAAACCATCTCGTCCCCATTGACCTCGGCACCTGTCATCCTCGGTTAAATTCACGTTGCCAGCAAGGCTCAGCACTACACATGCACAATCAGAGCCGGCCCAGCCACTAAGCGAGCCTTGCAATTGCAAAGGGCCCCGTGGCCAGCAGAGGGCCCCCTAGAGTCACTGCTAGCTAGTGGGTGAAAATAATCATACATCAAAGGGGCCTCCAACCAAATTTTGCTTAGGGCCCCCAAAGGTCTAGGGCCGGTTCTGTGCACAATCGACTCTCGATTATCCGCGCTAATGACCGGGAGGACAGCCACGGACAATTTAGAATCGCGGATAAACCAAACATAATCATTTTTTAACGTGCTCAGTGGAAACACTTTCCTGCTCCCGCGCAAGAAGAATCTAAGTGGATAGCAGAGCCACGCCAATCACAATCAAACTCCGCCCACTGTTGTAAAGATATGCAACTACTGTACTGTAGAGGCGATCGCGTGGATTTCGGTTTAACCGGAGAATCATATTTGTTTTGGTTTAATCATGTAACTTGTAATAAAACATTTCCAAGAATACGAATGCACAACTGTTTTTAGATTATAAATTTGGGCTGATGGAAAAAACCCACGAGTTATTAATTTATTTCAAAATCTCAGGTACGTGGTCAATCCGCAAATCGGATAAACCGCACACGGATAATCGAGAGTCGGCTGTATTTATTTTCGGTTGTCCACAATATCCACCATGTCCGCCACCCTGCTGCCACAGTTCATGGTGGAACTCTCCACAGCGCAACTCACAACACAATCTCTACAGCATGGACCAAGACCGTCACTGTCAGACGTTGATTTTGTTGTTGTTGTTGTTGCAGTCCTCTCCGGCTGGAACACTGCACCGCCGCATACACGCGCAGCAGTAATTCTGTGTCTACCTTTAAGCGACGATTAAGGTCTCCCGGTCTCTTTCGCCGAGGCTTTCGAGTGAAACTGGGCTTTGGCTCCACACCTCACTAGTTACGGGTACATTTTTCAGTCCGTAAACAAAAACATTGCGTGTGCGTGCGCGTTATAAAGTGTGCATTATTATCAGGCCAGAGAATAGCGTCACGTGGATCAGTGGGGCAAAACAAACTATGGACAACTAAAGCCTTCATCCGATGCGTTGGTCCCAGTTGATGTTGCACCCCATTCATTTGCGATGTCTTTTTTTTCTCGGTGTCTCGGAAAACGATCGCCAACATGGCATGGCGTTTGGGCGTGACACACCATTCGAATATTTGCCTGCCTTTAGCAGGTGTTGAAGTGAGCACACTCACTTTCTCAACTCCATCAACATGCCAATAGTATTATTCCTGATAAATGCATGTCCTTAAAGTATTCATATCCCAATTCCTAATGTCAGGTTTACAGTTCCTATTTGTTTTTTTTATTTTGTCCCAGCACCCACTAAAGTCGATGAATGGTGGTAACGTGGGCGCGTGCGTTGTGTGTGTGCGTGAAAGACACAGCAGCAGCAGCAGCAGTGAGGTCATGCATCGGTGGGCCAACACCGAGGTTGTAGAATGCATCTGTTAAGAATAGCAGTGGTGTCACCTATCAGGACACAGAGGCACATATCACAGCACAAAGATGCATATCGACTCCACGTGTCAGGCAAACACGAACATCCCACAGGGACACGAGCCGAGAACACGAAGACACCGATTTCCACCAAAAAGTATTTGGGGTTGCCGCAGACGATGATTGCAGCGCTTCATGCAGTGACGGAAAGATAATTATCGGCGCGCAAGGCTTGTCCGTGGGTTCGGCCTTCACCCCAAAAACCAACCCCTGGGGGGCCCACATCGTGTCCTGCGCTCCACCGCGCAGTTTCATCGCAGAGGTTGTCTCGCCCGCCGCTGAAAGGAGAATTGTCACAGACAGCATGTAGCATGTCGTGAACCAATCCAGCGGGCCGTCCAGCCAGTCGCCAGCATGAATAACAAGGCATTGCAGACACACACACACAAAATGCAGGATAGTGGCACCACGCATAAACAAAACAAAAACGTCGCTGGCATTGCGGATATAAGAGTGGAACCTCCATCATCGTCGTCGTCGTGGTCTCAGGCACAGCATCTCAACTCTGCATCCGGTCACTGCAGCTGATAAATAACAGCTGACACATTTCAATGGGGGAGGGGCGCGGAAGACATTAGCATCGAAATCTCAGACCGCATTCTCGGCACAAACGGGTGCACCGTTTCCCAAAATGCCGCATTCAAAATGGATCCCCCATCCCTCCCCGAAACTACTTTTATATCAAAGCAAATTCGGTAGCATTCTTTAAAATAAGCATGCTGAGCCGGTGAATATCGCCTACGTAATATTGCTCATCCCTGCACATCCCTGCACATCCAAAGTTCGCGTTCCAATCTACAATCGAGGATATGAAGCCACGTGTGGTCAAAACTGAGTGCAGCACTGTCGCTGCGTCCAGCAGCGAATAGGCAACGACCCATGGTGACAGTGAAGGTGATGACACTTTATTTAACACCATTGGAGATTCAATCTCACGCGAAGGTGGATACACAACCTCGAACACTCTGCCCTACACTGTGCCACTATCATTCACTGCAGCGCCCTATTTTGTTTTCTTGTTAATGTTTTCTTGTTCATGTTTTTATCTTTTGTTTGTTGCGGTTGCACCCGATTCAAGAGCCGAATGGCTCACAGGGCTATAGCAAATAAATACAACTGAAACTGTTCGCGCAGGAGACCACCCAAGAGTTAGAGAGGCTGCTGCGAACCATCCGTCCTTTCCTGCCTCAAAACGCAATTACAATTACCCTAATTAAAAGTAACTAATGACTGCATTCATTAAGGTAATTAATTCATGAACTTGATAGATTACTTAATGATGCGCACCTGCGGGCAAGCCCACCCCAGCAGAGATCCTGCACTGGAGTCCTGTACATGTCTGGAGGTGCAAACAACTCCCCACATATTCTTAGGTTTTTTTCGGTAAAGTCACGTAGGTAAAAAAATTAAAATTAATAAAAGTAAAATAAAAATAAAATAAAAAATCACGACGTTTCGGAGGCAACACAAGCTTCCGTCTTCAGGTGGAACCGTCACAGCACGATAGCTGCATCAAGTAAGAGAAATTCCAAGAAAACAGTCCTTGTTTATATACTGGTTGAGGGTGGGAGGAGCCATTGTGAGGTTCGGTGCGGTACACATTTCCTTCCAAGGCCCTATGCCACATCCCCTACCAAGTTTGGGATTTTTCTGCACCCTACCTGCTCCCCCCCACTTCATGGCCATGCTGTCCCTCGACTGGCCCCCCAAAAAACAACACCACGCACCAGGCAATTGAGAGAATGAAGCCATCGTGACAGCAGCCAGCCACTCCATCTGGGATCTCGACAGGGGATGCGTGTCGATGCAACCGAGCGAGGCTCGTGGTTTATGACGCATGCCCTGTGTACATTTGGTTTTCGTGCACTTACCCTCTGCGCACTAACGTCACTTAAATGTGTATTTTGTTTCGAATGAAACCACGTTATTATGATTATTATTTTTAGTTTCCCTCTCCAGCATTTCAAGCAATGATGCTGAATATCCACACACGACGTTGAGATGTGCGGCAGGGGGTTCGAGGGGGAGGAGGGGTGGGGGTTGTGAGACAATAAAAAAAAATGCTTTAACCGGTACGCTCGATTATAAATTGCTGCCCGAAATCTCATCAGCATCCTCACCGGCAGATACCACCATGGGCATTGCAGGGCGCGCGGACGGGCGGGCGGGCACTCTTTGCGGAATGCTAATGTGTCGAGGGGCAGTCCACGCGGCGTTTTCGAGAGGACACAGTTGCAGCATCCCCCGACCTGTTCTCTCCCCTGTTGCGTTTCTCACTCGTTGTTCCACCCCCACCCCCACACCACGCCGCACCTCCGATTAGCGGCGGTCGGCTACGTACGGTGCGAAAGAAGTTCAACACGCGTGCGTATACATTCCACGGTCACCAACCATCCAGCGGGCGCATTCATTTGACAGTGGCTTAATTTGTGAATTAATATACGGTTTTTTTATTGGGGGGGGGGGAAGGTTAGATCGCGTAAATATAAATGTGTCGTTAAATCCTACACCACCGGACACAGCCAATTACTAAGGTTCGTCACGTAAACAGAACGTGCCGATTCGTTACGAGTTGAGCACACCGGTTGTGTGTTGGAGAGTAAACCCATGGACATTTACAATTCTAGTACGACGTTTACATACCTGTCAACCCCTTGCCCTTACCTTATTATTGACAAATTCAGACATTCATCTTACAAAGTCCCATCGCAAGGAGAGAAACACAAACAAATATTTCGATTTAAAGCTTTCGTGACTGCAGGGATTCATCTTCTTGGTTCTTTCGGTAAAGTCACGTAGAATGGAAATAATAAAATAATACAAATAAAACATAATAAAATAATTCTCACGACGTTTCGGCCACAACGCAAGCAGCCGTCCTCAGGTGAAGACCAGGTCTGTCGGGGAGACAGCGTCTTCACCTGAGGACTTTACCGAAAGAACCAAAGAGTAATTCCTGCAGTCACGAAAGCTTCAAATCCAGAAAGTACAGGGTGCTTACAATTTTTTTAACACTTCTGAGAATTTGCAACACCACCACAAGAAATGTGCTCTGGAGAGACCACCTGGAGAAGATTCCAGGCACGCGTTGACAACGATGGCGAACACGTGGAGACTCGTTGACTTTATAAAGCTATTAACATGACATTTGTTATCATCTTCTTGGTTCTTTCGGTAAAGTCACGTAGAATGGAAATAATAAAATAATAAAAATAAAACATTATAAAATAATTCTCACGACGTTTCGGCCACAACGCAAGCAGCCGTCCTCAGGTGGAGAACAGGTCTGTCGAGAAGACAGAGTCTTCTAGATTTGAAGCTTTCGTGACTGCAAGGATTCATATTCTTAGGTTTTTTCGGTAAAGTCACGAAGGTAAAACATTAAAATTAATAAAAGTAAAATAAAATAAAAATCACGACGTTTCGGAGGCAACACAAGCTTCCGTCTTCAGGTGGAACCGTCACAGCCACGACAGCTGTATCAAGTAAATGAGAGATTGCAGGAGCTACCACTCCGTTTATATAATGGTTGGACAGAGTCTGAATGACACACCCCAAACATTCAGACTCTGTCTTCTCGACAGATCTGTTCTCCACCTGAGGACGACTGCTTGCGTTGTGGCCGAAACGTCGTGAAAATTATTTTATTATGTTTTATTTTTATTATTTTATTATTTCCATTCTACGTGACTTTACTGAAAGAACCAAGAAGATGAATCCCTGTAGTCAGGAAAGCTTTAAATCGAAATTTGTTCTCATGTTACAAGTGTATTATCCGTTTATTTTCCATTAAAAACTATAGTCCCATATAAGTGTTAACATTTTCTTTGAAGCACCCTGTATATATGATAGGGTGTTAAATAGGGTGTTATAAGAGTACACTATATCCACTCTCACCAATTCCTCGTTAATTTTTCTATAAATTATCCACAAATTCTGTATCACCCTTAGTGTTTCCCGCACGTTTGTAGAAATGCAAGCTGAAAAATATACACGGCATTACGTGTAAGCTTTTCAGATAACGATTCTTAAATGAAATGCTAAATCTCCCTCCGTCACATCGGTAATTGAAGTTCAAATATGAAGGGCACTGCATTGGAAGTTGTACACAAGGACAAATAAAATAAAGGGGCCACATTTGTAATCAACGCTGCCCTTATTCTGTTACATTAAAAAAACACAATCAGAATAATTTAGAATTATTAGGCACCTTTCACCAAAGTCTCGAGTGGGCTAATGTTTCAGCCAATTAAAAAGAACCATAATTAAAACGCTATTCGGTTAACGTAATTGTACTGCTTGCACAGTGATATGGCGTTGATAGAAAATATGTAAATGTTCATTCTTGCGCGTGGGGTGGCAGCAATATGTTAAATGCCAAGGTCAAGGTCTGCTAGCCACGAGAGGCCACGTGTAGAGGAGTAGAGGAGAGTGGTGGCGTCGTGTGCGCTGTCCGGTGCGGTGACCTCACGGGACGTGGGGTCGCTGGAGGAACGGGGATAGTAGAAGGGGTAAGAGGTAACCTGGGATAGTGATATGTGTTAATAAACCCTGGCGGAAGCCCCTAACTCACCTCTTTCTCCGAGTACGTCCGTCGGAACTACTCAACACACTGTAACAGCGGTGTAACCTTGTATACTGGTGCTGGCTTTGGCAGTCGCCATAAAGTGAATTGTTCGACTGTAATGGGAAGATGATACCCAGCCACGTTCGTGCAGCAAGAGCCTTGATGAATGATGCCGCTCGTGTAATAGACGCGAGAGAAACGCGGGACTCTTTCGTCACCCTTCATCACCAATCAACAATTGACGTCCGAAAGTGAATGCGATATCAGTGTGTGCATCTACACGTGAAAATGGTGCTGTTTCCATCAAACATCTGAAACAAACGTTCAACTTTAAAACATGCAATAAAAATAATACGCAATTTTTTTTTATTTCGGCCAATCTAATTTGGGCTTTTTTGTTTCTCATGCCACGTGCATTTTTTTCTCTCGCAAAAACAGAGAAGTGTTGCAATCAACCCACCAGATGAACAACATACGGTCGAGGATAACAATATAATTACCCACTCACAATAAACAGATCCGTGCGAAGCGATCTGAGTACCAAGAATGACCGCTTACAGTTAATCGCTTCACGGTCAACAGCGGGCAACTTCCCCTGCTGCCCTACTCGGTTCCAAGAAAAAAAACTCAAAGACAAGAGTGATTTATTATTAGAAAACTGGCAGGCCACTGCTGTTAGTTAATTGCCCTGCTGGATGAATTGCCACACTTACGGACACGAGAGTGCAGTTCAGCTCTGAAAGTGTTGAATGTGTACCATAGAGATTCCCTCGCTCAAATGAGCATTGATGCGGTGCCTCCTACGTCCTGTGTACAAGCCTGAGACAGCGGTGGACAATTCCACAATCCCTTGGTGGGTGGCGCTAATTTTAATCCATAGACTAAGCCGCTGTTGACTTCCCCACGAAGTGAGAGTTCTTTTTAAATCCTTTATATTAAGTTCGCTTGCTTGCGTGCTTGCGTGCTTGCTTGCTTACGACCGTGCAAATCTTTCGGTCGTTTTTTAACCCACTTCCCGTGATCCAATCGAGCTGACATTTTCCACACAGACTCGTTGTTGCTGACAATTTATTTTCGTGAAAATTTTTTTTCCAAAATTTTACACTGTTTAGGGAATTTTTTTAAAATATTTAATTACCAATTGCTTAATGCTGGCAGACAATCATCTGACCCATAGGTGGCAGCCATCTCAAGCCAGAGGACGAGAGGACTCTAGCCGCCACGCATATAAAGGATTTAGAGTGAAAAACTTTGTTTTTACGGGTTAATTTTTATCGACCCCGGATGGGATGATAGGCTGAGCCATCCCCCAACCATGATTGAACTCGCAGCCTTTCGATTGTGAGTCGTTCACTTTACCCCCCGAGTGACCTGGCCTGACAAAAATGAACACATAGAGTGTACGTAGGTAAACATTTAAATTAATAAAAGTAAAATAAAAATAAAAAATAAAAATCACGACGTTTCGGAGGCAACACAAGCCTCCGTCTTCAGGTGGAGCCGTCAGCACGATAGCTGATTTTTTTTTTACTTTTATTAATTATTTTTTACCTACGTGACTTTACCGAAAAAACCTAAGAATATGAATCCTTGCAGTCACGAAAGCTTCAAATCTAGAACATAAAGTGTACACGATGGGGTGTGGCTCAGTCCTCAAACGCACTGCGCTCTTACCCTGCCAAAAACTGAGTTCCACTACCGCCCATGGCTGACATCGTTGACGGGTGATATCTGATTTGGACGCGCGCTTCTCCACCCAACCCCCCTTCACCAAACCCATCGCGACCGGGAAGACGCTCGTCCAGTAGTTGATTGACAAAGAACTAGCAAACATACTACTATATTCTTGGTTGTTTCGGTAAAATCACGTAGAAGGGCAACAATAACATTATAAAAATATAAAACAATAAAATGTTCACGACGTTTCGACTGCAACACAAGCGCTCGCTGAAGGTGTTGATGCTTCAGGGTAGTCGTGTACTGTATACGCAACTGCGCACAATTCTGTGAGTTACTTATAACTGCTTTGCCGTTACTTATTGCCAATTATGGACTCAGACTACTGTCCTATCATCTCATAGAGTCCCTGGTCACGTAATAATAGGCTACACAGTGGCAGTGGGGGTCGCAAAATGCCGATTTATTACTAATAAACCCCAATGATACGATCGAAATTAGGGATTTCGATCGGATCATTGTGGGGGCACGTGCCACCCCCCCTACTGGCTCCGCCAGCGTACATATACATTCAGCGATCTCCAACCATCCAGCAGGTGCATTCAACTGACAGTGGCTTCAATTGCGTACGAACAGAAAAGAGTGATAATCATTTTTTTTAAGGTGGATTGTAAGAGAGGTTCGTGAGGACTGGAGTGAAGAAATACGGCTCTGGACGTGAGCGGCTCGAGCGAGCTGGATGTGTGAATGATAACCTGAGCTCAGGTAGCTTTTCATCTGTACCGTGGCTCACGTGGGTCCCATAACGGAGCCCACTGCTGCTTTAAACGATCTCTCTATCTTTGTAAATCACTCGTAACCGAGACAAAGGTAAATGCTCTGGATGCCAACATAACCCCCCCTTTAGATTAAAAAAATATATAATTCTCTTTTCTGTATTTATTTATGGCTCTATTTTAAAAACCACCCCTTCGCTGTGATTAATGGCTGTCCGCACGAACAGAATGTCTTAAGTAAATAGGTGGGAATGTGAATAATGGCTTTCGTGATATATCTTAACCGTGGTAGATCTCCCAGCTCGGGCCAAATTGGAGTCCTCAATTTGACAGCGTCATAAATATTACTTTAATACCTCGGAATGCAACATATTGTTTGTGCTTGTTTGTGAGAAAACTTACCAGTGGCTAGGATAAATAGCAATGTTTTTTTTGTTGCCTCTCCAACATAAATACATGCTTGCTTTGTTTTTGTAGGGAGCAGTTACCATTGTCTTGATTAAAATGCATTGATAATTGGTTCTTTACCCTTCTATCTGGCAACAAAACTGACACCTTTTTGCAAGGAGTCATGTTTGCATAGACCGCAATACCTGCAGTCATAATACAAACAAAAGAACATAACTCTGATAATGTGCACTGTCCTTGAAGTTGATTGGTCCACACCCGAGACAGCTTTCCTTCGAGCCTAGTCTCATATGGGTTGGACCAGATGACGCCAAAAGGCGCACAACTCAAGGACAATGCACCATCAGAGTATGAGAGCTCGGGGCAAGCATCTACACTATGGGCACCTCATTTGCCAGTAAAAATATGATAATTGGTTCTTTACCCTTCTATCTGGCAACAAAACTGACACCTTTTTGCAAGGAGTCATGTTTGCATAGACCGCAATACCTGCAGTCATAATACAAACAAAAGAACATAACTCTGATAATGTGCACTGTCCTTGAAGTTGATTGGTCCACACCCGAGACAGCTTTCCTTCGAGCCTAGTCTCATATGGGTTGGACCAGATGACGCCAAAAGGCGCACAACTCAAGGACAATGCACCATCAGAGTAAAAAGGTGTCAGTTTTGTTGCCAGATAGAAGGGTAAAGAACCAATTATCATATTTTTACTGGCAAATGAGGTGCCCATAGTGTAAAATGCATTGAGTTATAGTCGCAGATGATATATGTGTTATAAAGACTCAATTTATTTCTAAATGTGATCTGGTCTTGGCCTTTTGCCGCACAATGAACAAGTTTTGGTCACGTGAACAGCCTCATGCTAAATTAACCACCGCCCTCGTCTGAGACCAACAGAGCATGATGAACATTGAACCACAGTGGGGTAACTCTGCATGCTTAGAAAACAGGGGCTCGAGTGCCCAAGCAGTTACAACTATTTTAGAAATGTGCATAAGCTTAGAATTGTCCTAAATCTCATTTTACATAAGGGATTTATTCGAGAAATTTTGTGGGAATTCCGTGAGAACTTAGAGACGATCAAGACGGTGAAGACCACCCTCATGTCCGCCATTAGTCACGTCCACACGCAACAACAGACCTCGCACCTTAGACCTTTCAACCAGGGGCGGTTTCTTCATTAGGGCGATTGGGCGACGCACCACCAATGTCATTCAACCACAGAGTTACGCTCGCCGTTACTGTGCCTCTGGATATAGTCCAATCAGCGTCATGTCACGTTCTGTGGAGTACCGCCTCTTTTTGGGCGATTTCACTCTGGCTGAGAATCGCCCAGAGTGTTCCCATAGACTTACATTGAAAGATGTTTTTTTTCGAATGGCGGGCGCTCCAATGCATTATCTATGGCTTCCGGGAGGGCTCGCACTAACGTGCTTACGTCATCATACGTAAGCACGTTTCAGTCAACAATATTATTTGTCGCCACCTAGTGAAACTTTAATGAAAGAAACTGAGTGGATTGTAATAATAGTGAGTATAGAAACAAACAAGATGTATTGTAAGAGTCACTTTATTTTTCATTAATATTAAAGAAGTGAAGTTGCCTTTACATGCTTAAGCTGTTAATTTATCCATTGCATGGGTGGACCTTATCCTTATCAATCATCCAGACATTTGCGCCCCCTGAGAGATTTTGCAGGAGCCGCCACTGCTTTCAACTATATCCCTACACTAACCCTCTGTCTTCTTTAGGACTCCCACCAGCTAGAGCATCCTTCCAGAACTATCCAACACCCCCACCCGCAATTTAAATGTTCTCCCCTCCTCTCGTGGGCTACTACGTGGGCACGCACAAAAAACTGTCAGCCCTATGCAGACCACTGGCTCAAGATGAACTGCAGGTTGTGAGATTTTGGGCCACATTTTCTACATTTTTAGAGTTGGTGGTCTCATACCACAAAACGATCCATGCGTGCAGTTCGTTTTGTGTCGTGGTCTGCATAGGGGTTGGGAGCTTTTGTACGTGCAATGCACATATTTATGCGTTGTTAAATCTACAGTCACCAATGACTGTAAACAAAACAAACACAATCTTTTTTTAAAACTTAAATTTGAAGAAAAAATCCCTTCGAGAATGAACGTGAAAAAATGCTCGTTTTGAATGCAATGTGATAAATAAATAAAACAACCTTTACAGCAAACCACGTGGACTAGTGCGGAGCCTCCTGGTGTGGATTAAGAAGTCACTTGCAAATATTTCAGAAGCAGTTCCGCGAAATTTCTCTTCCACGCCTGTCCACTAACCGCCAATAGCCGCACACAAAAAGACGCAAATCTAAATCTCATCGTACTCATCACCAAAAAGGTAATGTATTAGCATCGATCAAACGAATCACTTCACTCAACCTCAGTGTATCTCCTTGACCACCACCCGCACTCCGATGACCACAGTTAATTACGTAAGGTGCGAAAGAAGTTCAACATTCCACGTACTCAAGTAGGGACAAATACTTTTTATGAAGAGCAAGGCTGCACTCCGAAACCTGTGGCCGCAGATAAAGGAGTGGTCACTAAACGCACACGCGCACACACACTGAGAGCAATTCGGGTAAATTAAGATAACCGCACGGCAAGCAGTGTCCCAAACAATGATGCTGGCAGACAGAGTAGCGGAGCAGATGCCCGTCGAGAAAGATACCGCATGAATGAGCAACCACCCACGATGCATTCGCACAGAGGTCATGTGCCCTGCGTTACTAATAAAATCGCCGCCCTTTTTTTATTTGTGTTTTGAATTGGCCTTACTATATTCTTAGATTTTTTCGGTAAAGTCACGTAGGTAAAACATTAAAATTAATAAAAGTAAAATTAAAAATAAAATAAAAATCACGAAGTTTCGGAGGCAACACAAGCTTCCGTCTTCGTCGTGATTTTATTTTATTTTTATATTATTAATTTAACATTTTTACCTACGTGACTTTACCGAAAAAAACCTAAGAATATGAATCCTTGCAGTCACGGAAGCTCCGTTTCTATTGCATCAGAGCGCGCTCGCGAGAGACGCGTACACGGCATGCACATTCAAGAATGTCACTGCCTGTGGCATTCTGTAAATCAATTTTGAGCGTGTTTTTTTAGCTCTTAAAATATATATTTTTAGCATTCGACCATGCCTACACATCGGAAGTCGATCTAATAAATGCTTTACTCGCTTACTGTATTCACGTAAACACAGCAACTTGGGGGGGCGGGGGGGGGTCTCTGAATACCACCTATACTCTTTGGTTCTTTCGGTAAAGTCACGTAGGTATAAAATAAAACAGTCTGCCTCAGCAGCAGACCATGCTTTCCTACCTGATGATGGACGCTTGTGTTGCGCCCGAAACGTCGTGATTTTTTTTTTATACCTACGTGACTTCACCGAAAGAACCAAAGAGTGTGGATTCCTGCAGTCACGAAAGCTTCAAATCAAGATTGAATAAAACCTATTTGAAAAAAACACAATACACTCTAGCAAGCTCAGAAGAGTTTCCTAAGCTGTATTTGTTTCATCTTCTTGGTTCTTTCGGTAAAGTCACGTAGAAGGGAAGTAATAAAATAATTAAAATAAAACATAATAAAATAATTCTCACGACGTTTCGGCCACAACGCAAGCAGCCGTCCTCAGGTGAAAAATGAAACACCATCACCTGAGGACGGCTGCTTGCGTTGTGGCCGAAACGTCGTGAGATTTATTTTATTATGTTTTATTTTTATTATTTTATTACTTCCATTCTACGTGACTTTACCGAAAGAACCAAGAAGATGAATCCCTGCAGTCACGAAAGCTTTAAATCGAAACTGTATTTGTTTCTTTTTTTTGTAACTTCCCATCGCTGATCCGCGCACGCAGTTTATCTGCCGCGCTGCGAAGGGTCCGTTTAATCCCAGCGTAGTCGATACTCCCTGTTAAGTCTTCCTGCGGATATTCGTCTGCGAGCCATAATGCAGGATGCCTAATCCTATCACATCTCGAATGTTACCAAGTGGCTCAGGCCTTACCTGAAATCCTGGCTCCACCATTGGCTGACTGGATGTGCCGTGGCCCAGGATCTCAGCGGTGACAGTTCAGTGGTCTGACCTCGTCATCACCTGACCGCCTCTTTTACGACAGTCAATCATCGATTATCGAATTATCCAGCTGCTTCAAACATTTATCCGACGGCAAAATCGCTACAAATGCTGTAACCAGGTCCGGCTATCAGCACCGTGTGCGTGACAAAAAGAAGGAGCTACGCTTGATTTCATTGTCAAATATTATAGACAGTACATTATACACTACGTACAACTACTTAAGCAATGAACATACTACACGTATATACATCATCCCATGCAGAGTCTTCGAGTTTGGAATGGTAAGTAGGGTACAGTAAAAACAATAACTTTTATAGTAGGTTATTAATTTTTGACCATATATGACTTAATGTCATACAAGAATGTGCAAAAATAAGCCACCTTAAACAATGACGATGTCGTGATCACCCGGCGATTTTTAACAATCAGGCATCCCCTCTCCCGCCCGATCATAACACGATGTAACACCATTTTTTTTCCTGGGTACTAAGTGTTATATCCTAATTGCTTATGCCTAAAAAGTATAGAAAATGGCTATTATTCCCCACAAACTTTGCTTTTGTGACCAGGACAGTGATATTTAGAAATTTACTTATTTTCAATGAGAAAACGAGCTAATTTGTGTCTTGTCGTTCACATAAAGTCAGATAAAAACAACATGTATTTATACTAAAATAATACAAAAATTACTACAAAATATATAGAAGTGAGTTGTTTATCGAGATTTACGATTATACTGTAAATCACTTTCACGAATCAGCCCCCAAATGTAGTCTCCCATCATGTTCTCGTGATACTGTCCTTGGTAGCGGCATTCAAAGTCCAGTATATCCTGGTGGAAGCGCTCGCCTTGCTCCTCCGAGTACGCTCCCATGTTCTTCTTGTGTTACACACATCTCGTCACACACGTAAACCTACCGGGTTATATATTGGTTTAAAATACTATGGGGGGAAAAGTGCATCTTCTATTACGGAGAATACGGTATTCATGTAAACGGTTGGGCTCGGAGTTTAGTGAGAGGTACTCTTGCAAGAACAGGATAGAACACAAAAAATACAACACTGATTGCTAACAAATGACATGTATGGCATTACAATTCATAACGACAGTGTTATGATTACTGTGCTTACTGTATTATTCTCAATATGCCTCCGAATGGTGCTTGACAACATAATTTGGATGTTTACGGCGTCGAAATCTAAGCGCATCTCAAGATGCTGTGAAAAGCAGGAGGGCATGGGGAAATGAAGCTCATTAATTGTATTTATTTTAAATAAAAATTTTAAAAACTAAACAGTTATTCATGCTGAAGAAGATGCAGATCTTGCATCTGGACGTGAGCAGTAGACAACAAATATTTCTGAAGGCCTGTTGCAAAGATTCATATTATTAGGTTTTTTTCGGTAAAGTCACGTAGGTAAAAAATTTAAATTAATAAAAGTAAAATAAAAAAATAAAATAAATAAAAAATCACGACGTTTCGGAGGCAACACAAGCTTCCGTCTTCAGGTGGAACAGTGACTTTACCGAAAAAACCTAAGAATATGAATCCTTGCAGTCACGAACGCTTCAAATCTAGAATTAGCCTGTTGCAAAGTCTGTTTTAGTTGCCATAATAATAATAGCCTGATTGTATTGCACCAACTCTCCCGTCTACACTGTACAGCCAAATAGGAGCAATCTCGCTCCAAATGAGAACACGTTCTGTGCTGAGCGGACTGTGTCGATACTTGGGATTCAACCCAAGACCACACTGAGGTGACACTGACTCTCGCCAGGGTAAGAGCTATCATCCATCATGGTATAATATAAGCAACATTCTCCAGAGCCATAAAATCACCTCTGAGCATGATGATAATGTGATGTTACTGCTCGCCTCACAATACATCAGTCTCAAAATGCTCATGAAAATGCCCTCTCTGAGGAAGATGTAAGCCTGGGGTGGGGTGAGTGGGGTACATACATTACGGGAAATGGGAAACTTTACCCAAAAAAAAGTGCTGATATATTATTCCATTAGGCCGTGATCATTCATACGAAATTACATTTTCATCAGATTTGTATATTTTGATGAGTTCTCAAACTTCAAGGATTACAATAGTAATTGACCAGGCTGTTTTGATTAAACGGATTTTTTTTAGCGTAAAAAAAATTATCTGATAAATAATGACTGCGGGCTGTTTTTCTGCATCAACAAAAAAAAACAAGTGGATTGCCTGCTGAAGAATTGCATTTGTAATACATTGTACTAAATAATAACGTAAACAAAAACATTCCATATTCTTAGGTTTTTTCGGTAAAGTCACGTAGGTAACAACATTAAAAAGTAAAATACTTGATACAGCTGTCGTGGCTGTGACGGTACCACCTGAAGACGGAAGCTTGTGTTGCCTCCGAAACGTCGTGATTTTTATTTTTATTTTATTTTACTTTTTAATGTTTTTACCTACGTGACTTTACCGAAAAAAACCTAAGAATATGAATCATTGCAGTCACGAAAGCTTCAAATCTAAAAACATTCCAACCTCGCATAATTTTGCTCCAGCTAGTTGCCGAACTTCAGTAAAAAAAATTCGATTTAAAGCTTTCGTGACTGCAGGGATTCATCTTCTTGGTTCTTTCGATAAAGTCACGTAGAAGGGAAATAATAAAATAATAAAAATAAAACATAATAAAATAATTCTATTATGTTTTATTTTTTATTATTTTAGGAACATTGTTGTGTTGCTTTTCATTCTAGATTTGAAGCTTTCTTGACTTCAAGGATGCATACTCTTAGTTTTTTCGGTAAAGTCACGTAGGTCAAAAAATTAATAAAAATAAAATAATGCTTTTCATTACCAAACTTTCCATCCTGTTCTCAATCACTTATTTATTGTTTCCATCCACCATCGCATATCTCCAGGATAAATAAAGAATATGATTCTGATATGAATATTAACCAATTGAATTGCCCTAGGTATTTCTGTTTACTCGCTGTGCTCAGCATAACATACGCCAGTCTAGCAGATCTCAAATAAAGATTCACGCATTTTTTTACTTATATTTTAGAATTAAAAATGTATTTTGAAATATATAGAACAGAGATAGAAGATATTGATAGAATATAGATAGATAAAATATACATACGGAGATAAATACAAATGATAGAAGATAGCTATGAAAGATAATGCAATTTCAGGATTCAAAAAGTTCGTCACGGATATTTCCTCCATCGTGTCTCGTCTTCGGAGCTTAAACTACACCAGAGACAGCTGTGAGATGTCTCTGGTGTGGACCAATCAGTTTCAAGGACAATTCCATATATTATCAGGGCATGTTTTTTGTTTGCATGTTCACAAGTACGTGTGGTTAACGCAGCCAGGATTCCTTGAAAAAATATTTTGTTTGGTGTTTTAACATCTTAACACCTCCTGTTTGATTGCCAGAAAGGGTAGAACATATTGTTATATTTTGATACTGGCAAGAAAGGTCCCGTATTATAGATAATTTTGTATGTATGAAATAAAAAAAAGAATTAAAGCCCTATAGTCTTGTATTTGACGTGCAATGAGGGGACAAAAGCTGGCAGACATGTTTCCGCAGGTGAAAATAGACATCTGGTTGGCCCTGGAATATGTTCCTGGCAAGCTTCTGCACCAGGCTGAGTGATGTGGACAGCACTTATGCTTTTCCTGATTACATACCAGATGTGACTTGCTTGAGCAAACACATTAACTCTTTCCCCACGTACAAACGAGTCAGGCTTAAGTAGCTCGTAATGCATTTATAGAGGCAACTTTGCAGCAGACTCTTTAAGGAGGGGGGCTGCTTCGTGTGCAAGGAAAGTTTAGTTCAGTGGAGAGGGCGAAGGAGGATGGATGTAGGAATGCACCTGGCTCCGTTGAACGGCTTTTGCGATCTCAGACAGTCCTTCTTGATAGTTTCCACCATGTAGATCTCAGACAGTCCTTCTTGATGGTTTCCACCATGTAGATCTCAGACAGTCCTTCTTGATGGCTTCCACCATGTAGATCTCAGACAGTCCTTCTTGGTGGTTTCCACCATGTAGATCTCAGACAGTCCTTCTTGATGGTTTCCACCATGTAGATCTCAGACAGTCCTTCTTGATGGTTTCCACCATGTAGATCTCAGACAGTCCTTCTTGATAGTTTCCACCATGTAGATCTCAGACAGTACTTCTTGATGGTTTCCACCATGTAGATCTCGGATAGTCCTTCTTGATGGTTTCCACCATGTAGATCTCAGACAATCCTTCTTGATGGTTTCCATGATGTAGATCTCAGACAGTCCTTCTTGATGGTTTCCACCATGTAGATCTCAGACAGTCCTTCTTGATGGTTTCCACCATGTAGATCTCATACAGTCCTTCTTGATTGTTTCCACCATGTAGATCTCAGACAGTCCATCTTGATGGTTTCCACCATGTGGATCTCATACAGTCCTTCTTGATGGTCTCCACCATGTTGATCTCAGACAGTTCTTCTTTATGGTTTCCACCATGTGGATCTCAGACAGTTCTTCTTGATGGTTTCCACCATGTAGACCTCAGACAGTCCTTCTTGATGGTTTCCACTATGTTGATCTCAGACAGTCCTTCTTGATGGTTTCCACCATGAAGATCTCAGACAGTCCTTCTTGATAGTTTCCACCATGTAGATCTCAGACAGTCTTTCTTGATGGTTTCCACCATGTAGATCTCAGACAGTCTTTCTTGATGGTTTCCACCATGTAGATCTCAGACAGTCCTTCTTGATGGTTTCCACCATGAAGATCTCAGACAGTCCTTCTTGATGGTTTCCACCATGTAGATCTCAGACAGTCTTTCTTGATGGTTTCCACCATGTAGATCTTGGACAGTCCTTCTTGATGGTTACCACCATGTAGATCTCAGACAGTCCATCTTGATGGTTTCCACCATGTAGACCTCAGACAGTCCTTCTTGATGGTTTCCACCATGTAGATCTCAGACAGTCTTTCTTGATGGTTTCCACCATGTAGATCTCAGACTGTCCATCTTGATGGTTTCTACCATGTAGATCTCAGACAGTCCTTCTTGATGGTTTCCACCATGTAGATCTCAGACAGTCTTTCTTGATGGTTTCCACCATGTAGATCTCAGACAGTCCTCCTTGATGGTTTCCACCATGTGGATCTCAGACAGTCCTTCTTAATGGTTTCCACCATGTAGATCTCAGACAGTCCATCTTGATGGTTTCCACCATGTAGATCTCAGACAGTCCTTCTTGATGGTTTCCACCATGTAGATCTCAGACAGTCCTTCTTGATGGTTTCCACCATGTAGATCTCAGACAGCCCTTCTTGATAGTTTCCTCCATGTAGATCTCGGACAGTCCTTCTTGATGGTTTCCACCAAGTAGATCTCAGACAGTCCTTCTTGATGGTTTCCACCATGTAGATCTCAGACAGTCCTTCTTGATGGTTTCCACCGTGTAGATCTCGGACAGTCCTTCTTGATGGTTTCCACCATGAAGATCTCAGACAGTCCTTCTTGATGGTTTCCACCATGTAGATCTCAGACAGTCCCTCTTGATGGTTTCCACCATGTAGATCTCAGACAGTCCTTCTTGATGGTTTCCACCATGTAGATCTCAGACAGTCCTTCTTGATGGTTTCCACCATGTAGATCTCAGACAGTCCTTCTTTATGGTTTCCACCATGTAGATCTCAGACAGTCCATCTTGATGGTTTCCACCATGTGGATCTCAGACAGTCCTTCTTGATGGTTTCCACCATGTAGATCTCAGACAGTCCATCTTGATGGTTTCCACCATGTAGATCTCAGACAGTCCATCTTGATGGTTTCCACCATGTTGATCTCAGACAGTCCCTTATGATGGTTTCCACCATGTAGATCTCAGACAGTCTTTCTTGATGGTTTCCACCATGTTGATCTCAGACAGTCAATCTTGATGGTTTCCACCATGTAGATCTCGGACAGTCCTTCTTGATGGTTTCCACCATGAAGATCTCGGACAGTCCTTCTTGATGGTTTCCACCAAGTAGATCTCAGACAGTCCTTCTTGATGGTTTCCACCATGTAGATCTCGGACAGTCCTTCTTGATGGTTTCCACCATGTAGATCTCAGACAGTCCTTCTTGATGGTTTCCACCATGAAGATCTCGGACAGTCGTTCTTGATGGTTTCCACCATGTAGATCTCGGACAGTCCATCTTGATGGTTTCCACCATGTAGATCTCAGACAGTCCTTCTTGATGGTTTCCACCATGTAGCTCTCAGTCCTTCTTGATGGTTTCCACCATGTAGATCTCGGACAGTCTTTTTGATGGTTTCCACCAAGTAGATCTCGGGCAGTCGGCCCCGATGTCGTCCACCTGCAGTCGTCCTTCAGGCCCCGACCGCAGGCCTCGCTCCCCCTTATATCTCCACTTGGCTACGCCCCGGCAACTTTCAGCACTTTCTCCCGGCAGATTGTTCCAGAAGACTCTACCGTGTTTTATTTTCCTTCTCGAAACTTCCCTCATACAGTACCCTGCACCTGCTTTCACCAATCTCAACTGACCTCCCTATAACCTTTGCCATGTACAGTACCCTACACCTGTATATGAATAGAGCTGGCTCCATCTTCATGTTGGACGTCCTTTCGGATGTGCTACAACCCTTGGCTGCCACTCTGCCATTATTCTTGACCATTGGCCATCATCATCATCCCTTCTGGCCACGTGTCATATAGCAGGTAGTACGGATTTTTTTTTTACTTCTTCAGGCAAATTGGTATGTTAACTACCCAACGAAGAAGATCCCTGGTTTTGGTCTTCCACGAAGCTCATGGTCCACCCGAAACCACATCTGTACAAACCATGGCAGATGCAGATACCCGGTGCACAAATGGAAGATTAACTCTCCAGTGTGCGACTGCGGTCATCCAGAACAGACCGTGCAACGTATGACGACGCAATGTCCCGATCCACAAAACACGACCGAGACATCACGGCGATGCACTTCGCTGCTCCTGATGTGGTTGCCTTGGCTTGATCCACCGGAATGTGCAATTGCAGTTGTTGCTCTGCATCTACATCAGCAGCCACATGAAAGAAGAAGATATGTTACATTTAATGATCAAGTTTAGCTTTTCAAAAGCACTCCAAGCTGCTCGTGTCCACCTCTTTATTGCAACATTTGAAAATTACGGCAAGCTTTGAATAGCTCTTCCTTGGTACTCTTAGGTTTTTTTCGGTAAAGTCACGTGGGTAAAAATTTGGCTGTGACGGTCCCACCTGAAGACGGAGACTTGTGTTGCCTCCGAAACGTCGTGATTTAATTTAGTTATTTTCATTTTTTTTTATTATAAAAAATTTACCTACGTGACTTTACCGAAAAAACCTAAGAGTATGAATCCTTGCAGTCACTAAAGCTTCAATTCTAGAATCTTCCTTGGTACATTCATGCTGCTGTTTCCCAGTTATGTCACTCTGACAGGCACGGTGCAGTATCTCCAATTGTTTAGTCAACTTGTGCAGTACATGACATTTGAGTTTCTCATTTTTCTAAATATTAACTTTGTACCCATCTTTGTTAAGTCTTAATATTTTCTGCGGTCCATTTCCATTTGACCTGTAATTACACTATGGATGTCAGACGATCTGAGATGATTAATATTTCCCCCGTAAACGTTTACGCCTTTTGTTTGTCCAATCGAATCTTCAGAAAATATGTATTTTACAGGAATGTTGTTGTGAATATCTTTGGCAGCAGTGAGTCACCTTGTCTGACTTGCCATTTAATATGTATGTTGAAACTCTTCACGTAATCTCAGTGTGACTGTTTCACGTTGGTAAATGCTTTCGCTTTAAAACAAAAACATCTGAAGGCCACATGATGGGTGGGATAATCATCATTCCGCAGCGGAGTTCTATTCGGTAACAGTGGAATTAGAAAACTTACTTAATTTAGTAAGTTGTGTTCGTAAATATACCATATATTGATTGCGTAAGTGTGTAATTTAGAAACAATGCAATGACTAATTTTACATTATATTAGTAAAATTGTATACATTGTATACATTGCCCGATGAAGCTGATTGTAATTATCAGCGAAACGTCGTACTACTAAAATTTTAAAATGCTGTTGATTCTGTCTTCAGCACACCGGTGGGCTAAAGAAGTCAATTAATTTGTCCTTTGAAAACGTGACACATTTTTTACTGTTTGGCCGTGTCGGGTGGTGGAGGGTTACGACACATTTATAATAACAGGATCTGACCCAAAAACCTATATTGTGAATAATATTGGTCGCGAAAGCCTGCAACGTGTTAAATTGGGATTTACTGAGTTTTATTTTTACGTACTATACCTACAAATTACTATTATTATGTTAAACTCGCAGATAATTGACACTGACTCCGAGCATTACCCGTTACAGCTAATCTGTTCCTCAATGTATGTAAGTGCTCTGAAACCAAATACATTTGATACGGGAGCTTTTAAAGTCTCTCTTTCCTTCCCGTCCTTTTGTAATGCGCAGGACATCAATTTGATCAGTCTGCTATGGGTTGCACCCAAGCAACCTTGCAGCCAACTATTGGACGATGATAATGCAGGGTTTTTAAAATAAATTTGCATCAATTTGGGTTCACCCCCCCCCACACCCACTTTCCATGACCAACATCGCAAGCCAAACGGGTGGGCAAAGCGTGATATAAATGCATTCATTCTAGATTTGAAACTTTCGTGACTGCAAGGATTCATACTCTTTGTTTTTTTCGGTAAAGTCACGTAGGTAAAAAATCAAATAAAATTAATGAAAACAACTAAATTAAACCACGACGTTTCGGGCGCAACACAAGCGTCCTTCTTCAGGAGGGGACAACGTAGCGAAAGCACAACCACTTACTTAAGCTTACTTAAGCTTATTTAAGCTACGTGACTTTACCGACAAAAAATGCATTCAGTAAAGAAAATGCATTCAGTAAAGCGAATGCCTTGTGAATGACAAAAAAAACGCACACACACAATTTTTGTAAAATAATGACACTAAAAAAACCCCACCTCGGAATCTCCACACCCATTGGCCACAGCATTCTAGAAAAAAAGGGGCCTATTTGTTTCCACTGCACCCAGCCGGGGTCCCTGCGGGGAGTTTTTAGAAGTGTGGAGGTGCAGCGGAGTGTGTCGAGAAATCCTGGTGGTTGTTGGATCGTCCATCATTGGGCTCCCAGCCTGACAGGCCGCGGGGTTGCCTAGCCGAGATGGTGAAGCACTTTTGGTGGTGGTGGTGGGGTGGGGGGGTGGGGGGCAACAGAGGGGGGGGGGGGTGGCGCTCTCCTTCAATTAGTTAAGCGGAGTGAGCACCCTCACCCCGGGTTCCAGAGGGCGTCTCGCTGAGGGCGAGCGAGGTGCGAGGATGAAGAGGAATTGAGAATTAATCACGGCGCGCTACGGCAAAGCGCTTTGCTCTTACGCTTTGGTTCTTTCGGTAAAGTGACGTGTAAAGAGAAAATAATAAATTAAATGCTAGCATATTACGACGTTTCGATTGCAAGACAAGCAATCATCATCAGGTATAAATGAAATAGAAACACAAATCTAGTATGCTTCGAAATGTAATGTAATACAACAGAGAGTCGGATAACATAACAGTCAACACCCTACCTGGTTGATTACGTTCTTCAAATGTAGCATTCTCAGGAAGAACGTAATGAACCAGGTAGGGTGTTGACTGTTATGTTATCCAAATCTCTGTTGTATTACATTACATTTCTAAGTATACTAGATTTGTGTTTCTATTTCATTTATACCTGATGATGATTGCTTGTGTTGCAATCGAAACGTCGTATGCTAGTATTTAATTTATTATTTTATTTCGATTTAAAGCTTTCGTGACTGCAGGGATTCATCTTCTTGGTTCTTTCGGTAAAGTCACGTAGAAGGGAAGTAATAAAATAATAAAAATAAAACACAATAAAATATTACTTCCCTTATTATTTTATCTTTATACGTCACTTTACCGAAAGAACCAAAGAGTAATTCCTGCAGTCACGAAAGCTCTAAATTGAGTTCGCTTTGCTCTTACTGAGCGCTGCTCTTAATGGGACAGTTGAAGAGATGGTGAGAGGCAGACCGTTTAATATTCCCTCCCCACCCCACCCCACTTTTTAAAACAGAGAAATGTGTGGGTGGTTTTTTGTTGTTGCAGTTTTGCAACTGGTGGGGTGCCCACAGGTGCAGTGCCATGCAGTCTGAGCCTGGTCTAGATGACTACAAAAGCCACTGGTTTTCGTTGTTTCTCTAGGTAAAGTCACGTAGATAGAAAAATAAAAAAATAAAAAAATAAAAAAACACTAATGTCATTTACATTAATGTTTTTATTATTATTTAATTGTTATTAACTTTATTTTATTTTTTAATTTTTTTGTATTCATTTTTATTCTTCGTCTTTTTTTATTCACTTTATCTTTTATTATTATTCTTTTTCTATCTACGTGACTTTACCGAAAAAACCCAAAGAATATGAATTCCTGCGGTCACGAAAGTTTTCAGTCAAAGTTTAAAAGCCATTGCTGCTCCTCCTTCTATTCCATGTCTCGTAGACTCAGGCTGCCAGAGCGCAGTCTCTCAGAGCGCTTCCCACCTCTTGGTTTCCCACCTCTGCATCGTCGTGTTTTGTAGGCAAGGCGAAATGATGGGTGGCAAAAAAAACTGTGAAAATAAAGCATTTGTGCTGTCGAAAATGTTTTTTTTTCCCAAGCAGAAGAAAATGTGCGAACGTTTAACATTTGTAATCGTCATTTTAACACACAGTATGCTTTCGCTAACGATATCATCCATAATAGAAGGGGTGGGGGTTTGGGTTAGATCGCGTAAATATAAATGTGTCGTGAAACCCCACCACCACCCGACGCAGCCAATTATTCATGTTTGTCACGTAAACAAAACATGCCAATTCGTTCCTAGTTCAGCACACCGGTGTGTTGTAAATGTTGTGGTGGGTTTACTCTCCAACACACAGCCGGTGTGCTGTGCTCGTAACGAATTGGCCACGTTTTGCTTACGTGACAAACCTCACCAATGGGCTGTGTCGGGTGGTGGCTGAGTTTAACGACACAGTTAAACTCACGTGATCTAACCCCAAAAAGACCCTATTATGGGTTGTATCGTCACACGCCTGTGACAGTCAGAACCTTGAATATGAGCCCAGGTCAGGGTGGCCTGCGACTGCGGGTGCACGAGGAACACAAATGGGGCTGTGCGAGATGCCGCGACACCTTGGGGGGAGGTGTTTGTATGTGGTCAGTGGAAACGCAACAATGTGGTTTTTTTTTTTGCGTCGTGATTTTAGAACGAACAAAATTGTCCGACCGTGGGTCTCCGAAATGCTAACAATCGACCTCGCGAGAGAGCGTCTGAGATCACGTCCTACGGCGGTCTCGGCCTGATGGCGGCAGACCGGGACAAGTTCAAGAGGTTGATATGTACTGTGTTACTTGTGATGAGACGTGGAATGCGCCGTTAGGATCCAGAGCCCAAACATTTGTCCATGCAATGGATGCATCCAACTACTTCTCCAACGCCAAGAGGAATCCGAGTCAGTGCTGCTCTGCAGGCAAGGTCACGTGCACCGTTTTTTAGGATGCTAAAGGTGCGGAGCATATTGACGCCATGCCACACGAGACGATCACAGCTTGATATGGTGTAAAAAAATCGGTCACAGTTCCTATGATGACTGTTTCATTGCTTTTATGGCTTTATTTTGGTGATTTCGAAAAGTTTTTTGGTCTGGCCGTGTTTGTTTGTTGTCGTACAGAGTTAGACTGATGGCCTTAATCTAAGTTGTCTTGCGGTTGTTGTTGTTGTTTGACTTGTATCCCACTGGGATTTTTGCACACAGCGTTGGTGTACACGGTGCTTTTTCTGCAATATTTTGCTGTCTTTTCTTGGATTTTCTGTTTGCACATAGTCGCATAGTCACTTTAAGATGTTTTCTTGTTCATGTTTTAGTTTTTTTGTTTGTTGCGGTTGCACCCGATTCAAGAGCCGAATGGCTCACAGGGCTTGTACCTAATAAATGAACTTGAACTGGACTTACTCCATTCATTGTGTGCGTCACAGCGCGCTCTTGCTTGTGAGTGGCAATGTCAAGGACCTAGCTCGCGGTCCCTTTCACCCACTTCAAACATCGATGGAACATCCGCATGGAAAGTGCTTGACAACAATGATGACGATGATGGCAAAAACAACGCCCCACCTCCCCGATGGTCGCCAGATGGTCACACTGTGGTGCGTTGTGAGCACTGCCAACGGCGCTCACACTCACCGCGGTGGACATCGGGGTCTCTGGGTGGATGCAAAGGGCTGGTGAAGCCTCCACCGTCAACTAAATTACCAAAACAAACTGAGAAGAAAGATCAAACTAAGCTTGTGCCAGAGACCCCTGGAGGGACAGGTGTCTATGACATCTACTGGACGAACCCCATTTGGCAGGGCCATGAGACTGAACCTAGCCCCCCCCCCCCCCCCTCGGGACTCCTCCAAAAATCGCAGAAAACAACCACTGCCGGCTGGCCACGTGAAATGCCCCAATGCTTACTGCGGAGGAGAGGCTGCCACTCCATCATTTGGACATTTATAGCACCAAAATAATCTAAATAATCTCAACGCACGTTTCTAAATGTGGAGGGGAAAACTGGAAGACCCGGAGAAAAAATTCCAGACGACCACGGGGAGAGACATGCAAACTTCCAAATATACAGACATAAGGCTCGGGATCGAACCCCCGATCTCCTGCATACCAGGCGAAAAAGACAAATATCTCGCCGCCGTGGTGCCCCAAGGAACCAATGGATTCTATCATCCCGTTATAATTAATTGCCCAGGCGAATCCACAAGTGCACTCCGGCAGGCTTCGCTTTTTCATCTTCATATTTTCGCACGTGGCGACGAGACGGGAGGAATTGACGGCCGCAGCGACCCCTGTCACCACTCCCAGCTGTTCATCGCCCACCGCTCGTGGCAAGACAAAGCGGCGGAGGCATACGGTCACCAAATGGTAACTTTTAATGAGCCGGCACGACCGTGGCGTTTAAAATTTCACGGCAAACCAAAAAATAGCGAATTGCAACCGCGCCGTGTGCATGCTTACAGCAACGCACACGATCTCCATGAAAAACGGTGCAACGTAAGTGCCGCTGTTAACCTTTATTTGCTTTCACAGTCGTAAATCGTAACCGACACGGCATCCAGTCCCAGGCAGATTTGTTTACTATGAGCAACAGGATTTAATATGAGATAAAAAAAATTGCCTACGTGCTCGTGCTGGAACGTGACCGTTTCAAATCTACTGATGGTATTTGGCCAAAGTATTGGCCACTCTCGCCGAAGAAGCCACACGTCGCCCTAGATCTGTCTGTACTTGCAGCCATTGAGAGTCATATTTTATTCTGCCAGATTCATATAATGTAATTGTGTGGACAGTTACAATACAGAAAATAATAATAATACAGGACTAGGGTTGACCATAGTGCTGAGAACTAGTGAATTTAATGTGTTTACCTGTACCATGTAGAGATGAAAAGGAACTATATTCTTTGGGTCTTTCGGTAAAGTCACGTAGAACAAAAAAAAATTTGTTACAAAAAAAACTACGACGTTTCGATTGCAACACAAGCAATCGTCATTACCGAAATACCCAAAGAATATGAATTCCTGCAGTCACGAAAGCTTTAAGTCAAGATGAAAAGGAACTCCTTGGGGATATTTATGCCCCATCCAATATATATTTGGGTCTCGAATTCTCCCCTTTCTCCACCTGAGCCATGGTGTAATTGGTATGAACATCTGCAGACTTGCATTACGCAATGCGCTAATCTTTATACCTCGAGCACTTCGCATTCGTATCCGCTCGTTTCCGTTCTACCTCGATCGAGTTTTTACGCGCTCCCTGAAGTTCATTGGCATGGTGAGAATTACGTCGGATTTTGCTGGAGTTAAAACAAATGTCGCACCTGTTAAGGACAGGAAAAAAAAACTGTGATACTTTGCTGACATCGGTTGCGCAAACTACAAAAACGCAACATTGACAAATGCATAATAAAGGTGATTGTGGGTTAGATCGTGGAAGTATAAATGTGTCGTTAACCCACCACCACCCGACACAACTAATTAGTAAGGTTTGTCTCGTTAACAAAAGTGCCAATTAGTTACTTGTTCATCACACCAATGTTTTGGAGAGTAAATCCACAACTTTTCGATTTAAAGCTTTCGTGACTGCAGGGATTCATCTTCTTGGTTCTTTCGGTAAAGTCACGTAGAAAGGAAATAATAAAATAATAAAAAATAAAACATAATAAAATTCATTCGGACGCTGTCTTTCCTACAGACCTGTTCTTCACCTGAGGACGGCTGCTTGCATTGTGGCCGAAACGTCGTGAGAATTGTATTTTATGATGTTTTATTTTTATTATTTTATTATTTCCCTTCTACGTGACTTTACCGAAAGAACCAAGAAGATAAACCCACAACGTTAACAATTTGAGTACGACGTTTCGCTGGTGATTAGCACCAGCTTTATCAGGCGATTTGCCAGGATTGAATCATTGGCACGCTTTGTTTACGTGATAAACATTACTAATTGTCCGTGTCGGGTGGTGGTGGGTGAACCACATTTATATTTAAGCGATCTAACCCAACATAACCTTCATTATGAACATTGGTCTCCAAAGCCTACGTGTTACATCGATAAATGAGTTTTTGTCATGAGCACATATTTCCAGGTTGTCTACGTGTGTTTACAAAAATCCTGACTTTAGAAGCAGAACTTGAAAGTAATGCTAATTTTCCCAAACACCACACTCTGATGTGCTATTAAGGCTTTTTATATAATAAGTTATTCCTTGATGTACAATTTCCCTGCCATTGTATCGCCTCGAAAGACACCAACTGTTCATAACCATGGCATTCACGTTCATAGCACGGCACAATGTTTATTGTACATCACACGAGTCTGTGAAACGTTCCCAACACAAATATAATGAGTCGAATATGTTTTATTCATTGTGTGAACATAAACTAGACTCGAAGCTTTCGTGACTGCATAAATTACTCTTTGGTTCTTTCGGTAAAGTCACGTAGAAAGAAATTAAATTAAGTAATAATAAAATACGATGTTTCGATTGCAACACAAGCAACCATCATCATGATGTGACTTTAGCAAAAGAACCAAAGAGTAGGTGTGAACATCTTTAAACAAATTCTGTGTTTTTTAGAGATATGGCCCACAAGACTGAGTGAGTGAAACGCCTTAGTCCATCTCTTGTGATCGCCACAATTGCGACTTCTGTGTGTGGACCATTACAATCTTTTATCTGTGTCAAATATATAATGTTTAAAACATTATTATTTATCGGAAAAAATTGATTTATTGTTTGTTATGAACATGAACATGGAAATATAAATGGCTTTTATGGCCTGTAGGATAAAATTCCATCAACATAATTATCATTGTCCCTCAGTGGCATAATTCATCACTGTTTTATGATGCAAGCTAGAGGCTCTTGCCATATTTTGCATTTTGCGGCTCTGCTACAGGCGTAGTGTCTCATTTTCTTGAGAGCCTATTTGTCATTTGTCGTGACACAAGTTGGATTGTGCACAATGCAAAAGGTGACCGCGTAGGATTCCAAGTAAGTACACACCATCGTTATCCTTCGCATTGAGTCCTTGTTTACTTCAAAGCAAGAGCTTATTCTAAAGTGCATGTTTCAATTCAGAATTTGTATCGTCGCAGTGTCGCGGCGATGTGCGAGTGGAGACGGCAGTTGGTAAGGTTCACGCCAGCAGCTGCCCTGAGCCACTTGCACACCAGGGCCGCATCATCCAATAGGCAGAGTAGGCACTGTGCCTAGGGGCCTACTCACTCACCCAGCCACCCACTCACTCATTCACCCACTCACCCACCCACCCACTCACCCAGCCAGCCACTCATGCACCCACTGACCCACCCACTCACCCACCCACTCACTCACCCACCCACTCACTTATTCACCCACTCACCCACTCACTCACCCACCCACCTACTCACTCACCCACTCACTCACCCACCCACTCACTTATTCACCCACTCAACCACTCACTCACCCACCCACCCACTCACTCACCCACCCACTCACTCACTCACCCACCCACTCACTCATTCACCCACTCACTCACTCACCCACCCACTCACTCACCCACCCACCCACCCACTCACCCACCCAATCACTCACCCACCCACTCATTCACCCACTCACCCACTCACTCACCCAGCCACCTACTCACTCACCCACCCACTCACTCACCCACCCACTCACTCATTCACCCACTCACCCACTCACTCACCCACCCACTCACCCACCCACCAGGGCCGCATCATCCAATAGGCCACAGTCGGCACTGTGCCTGGGGCCTACGAAAACTTAAAGGGCCTACGAAAACAAATTTTGACCATGTATTTTTTTTGTATGAAAAAAATATATAACCAAGTTATCTTCTTGAATAAATATATTCATATATAGCAAGGATAGGCACAGTATATACACAAAGAAGTAGAGTCATGTCCATCTTGTCGACATTTTTTTCCATTGAAAAATTAGCAAATAACATCTCCAAATGGTATCTTTCGCACAATCTCATTCTCAATAGAGAGTAGTGGTGCAAGGGAAGAACAAGGCGTTGTCACTGAAGTTATCAATGAAGGCCTACTACACAGCAGTACCTCGGGCCTCCGAGAACCTTGACCCGGCCCTGCCTGCATGTAGGTGGCTCGTGTTCTCTGGTTGTTCGTCTACCGGATTGAAGTGGGAAACCAGTCGTGTCCGGTAGGTACCTCAAGCAACTGACCAGCCTGGCTTAGGCAATGGTCACCCCGAATGGGGGAGGGGGGCTCTGGAGAAAATCGTCACTTGAACGTTTGCCCGCTGAACACAAACAATCTCCTCCAGCCTGTCCGCGGTTGGTGAGTCGTTTCCATCTTTTTTTAAATCCTTTATATTAAGTTCGCTTGCTTGCTTAGGACCGTGCAAATCTTTCGGTCGTTTTTTAACCCACTTCCCGTGATCCAATCGAGCTGACATTTTCCACACAGACTCGTTGTGCGTGACAATTAATGTTCGTGGAAAAAAAATTCAAAAATTTTACACTGTTTAGGGAATTTTATTAAATATTTAATTACCTATTGCTTAATGGTGGCAGACAATCATCTGACCCATAGGTGGCAGCCATCTCAAGCCAGAGGACGAGAGGACTCTAGCCGCCACGCATATAAAGGATTTATAGTGAAAAACTTTGTTTTTACGGGTTATACTTATTTACATCCTTTATATTAAGTTTGCTTGCTTGCTTAGGACTGTGCAAATCTTTCGGTCGTTTTTTAACCCACTTCCCGTGATCCAATCGAGCTGACATTTTCCACACAGACTCGTTGTGCGTGACAATTAATGTTTGTGAAAAAAATCCAAAATTTTACACTGTTTAGGACAAAATATATATTTAATTCCCAATTGCTTAATGGTGCAATGCAATTATCTGACCCATAGGTGGCAGCCATCTCAAGCCAGATGACGAGAGGACTCTAGCCGCCACGCATATAAAGGATGTATAGTGAAAAACTTTGTTTTTACGGGTTATACTTGTTTTGTCTTCCTCCGCCACCGAACAAAGTGACAAACGTTTTGTTTTTTACTAAACACGCGAGGAGTGCTTGTCACAAATGTACCACAATGCTTTGTACTCAACTTGTCAAGGAGCATAAACCATCGCCACGAGAACTACAATCATCCTCGCAGCAGCTTTTGGCGAGCACGCTTTCAGATGCGCGCAGCTTCTGCGACCGTCTGGAACGCTCTTCCTTTCCGATATTAAAGGAAGTCGCTTGGAGCTACGTCCACTTTTAAATCTAGATTGAAAACGAATTTCTTTATAACTGCGTTTTGTGTTTAGTTTGTTGGCATTCGCCCGCACCTGCGATTAGCACGGTTGCGAAATAAGTTCAACATACGTATCCATAAGGAACACCGCCAGAATGTATGTGCATGAACTTAACATGTCATTATAATTTCGATTTAAATAGTGGGGACAAAAATATGCACCAACTCGAAAAGGTTGTGCATGGGCACATTGTTTTGAAACGCCATCTTATTTAACAATTTATAGACAATAATGCCTTGCTTCAAATAATGTAGTTATGATCAACTCGCTCAAACCCATACAAGCCCAAACGTTTGGTTTGCATCGTTTTGGCTGTTGGTGTGTGTTGTTTGACACATTTTGTGTGTTGTTTGACACTGACGGTGTTCCTTATGCGAAGCTCGTGCTGGGATGACTCCACACTCCGATTGCAGGGACGAGCTTACACTGGCTCAGGGCAGCTCATCTGAGCAGAAACCCACCTTGAATAAAACGTAACATTGCATTCCACGCAAGTACCTTTGACGTGCATTCTCAACGCATTAAGTGAATTGTCCATCGTCCATAGCTGGCGTGAGCGTTTCTTGACAAGGGGTGACCCTCGCAAGCGTCATCGTTGGGCGATTAATTCAATAACTGTCCATTACGCGGCTGCGGTCACCCTGAATAAACCACGCAACTCGACGCCCCGAGTCGCAAACGGCGATGGAGGCATCACAGCGATACAACTCCGCTAGCCCAGACGTAATTATCTGGCTCAACTCCACTTCTGTTAAACTCATAGCGGGTTTACACTATGAGACATCTCCTTTACCAGTGGCAAAATATAGTAGTAGGTTTTTACCCTTTAAACTGGTACAAAACTGACACCTTTATACAAGGCATCATGTTGTATAAAGGTGTCAGTTTTGTACCAGTTTGAAGGGTAAAACCCTACTACTATATTTTACCACTGGTAAAGGAGATCTCATAAGTGTAAATGCTTTCCCCGAGCTCTCAATACTCTGATAGTGCGCTGTCTTTGAGTTGTACGCCTTTTGGCGTCATCTGGTCCAACACCAATGGAGACTGGGCTCTAAGGAAAGCTGTCTCGGGTGTGGACCAATCAACTTCAAGGACAGTGCATATCATTATCATCATCAGAGTTGTTTCTTTTTGTTTGCATTTTGACTGCTTGTGTTGTGGTTATTGCAAACATGAAGCCTTGTATAAAGGTGTCAGTTTTGTACCAGTTGAAAGGGTAAAAACATACTACTATCATAGCAGGTTGCTATACAGAGTGCTACAAAAAATGTTAACACTTACATGGGACAATCGTTTTTAATGTAAAAAGAACGGATAATACAACTCTGACATGATAACAAATGTCATGTATAATAGATTTCGATTTAAAGCTTTCGTGACTGCAGGGATTCATCTTCTTGGTTCTTTCGGTAAAGTCACGTAAAAGGGAAATAATAAAATAATAAAAATAAAACAATAAAATACAATTCTCACGACGTTTCGGCCACAACGCAAGCAGCCGTCCTCAGGTGAAGAATAGGGCTGTCGGAAAGACAGCGTCTGAATGAACACCGCCAAGCTTGGCAGCGTATTTTAAGCTGTGTTAGAGGAGGAGAGCGCCTTGACAAAGGAATTTACATATCAACAGAGGCATTTAGCATATTTATGGGAAATGCAGATATGGGATTAGTCACTACTTGTGGAATGTGTAGGTGGTGGGGGGGGGGGGGGGTCTCAATGTCATATTATGCTCATGTATTATGTATAATAGCTTCAAAAAGTCAAAGAGTCTCCACTTGTTCGCCATCGTTGTCAACGCGTGGCCTGGAATCTTCTCCAGGTGGTCTCCAGAGCCCAGAGGCAGTACATTTCTCGTAGTATTATTGCAAATTCTCAGAAGTGTTAAAAAAAAAATTAAGCACCCTGTACACTGGCTCAACCACTTCAATGTAAAATGTATAGCGGGTTGCTATATAGTCAACATCAGCCGTACAAAGAATACGTGAATTATCTCGGGTATCGGAGTTACAATGTAGCATTAAAACAATAATAGTCTTTGGGTTACGACATTAAACATAGAAGTGGCCTACAGGGTCTTGAAGGTCCACTTTGCAGCAACAACAAAAACCGTGTCCTGGTGATGTCTTGCCGCAATGTTAAACTTTTGCAAAATAGTTCAGTGCATGAGCTTAACGAATCACCGAGCATACTCGTTAAGTTAGTATAGTCCAAATGTGCGCATTTCAACATTTGGCAAATTCAATAGAACAAGAGGCCACATCTTTGCCTGATTCATGTAAATTGGGTTAAGGACTGTAATGAAACTAAAGTCGTTTTAGTTAGCAAGGACTGCCTTGTCGTGCGAGATTCATCAGGGGAGGGAGACTGATCATTTTATTTGAATAGCAAAGTATTGCTCCCAGCAATCAAATAATTCCACCCTTTAGCTGAGCCACACATAAGACAAAGATCCCCCGTATAGCCTTAACAGACTGTTGGGGCAAGTGCTGTTAGCGAGTAGCGCCTATGAAGGCCGGTACGGCACACGAGGGGGTGGGTGGCCAGCACCACGCCCGGGCCGCCTTTGTCTCCCCAGTGGCGATGTTTACACACCGCACCGGGTCGACCTAGGGGAGGTCCAGAACCGGTTCAGATAATCGTCACTGGCGTTGGCCGTGAGCGGGAATCGAAGTCAGGTCACCGGGTTCGTAGCGGAGCGCGCAAACCGCTCCCTGCACACACGCGCACGCACACCACTCCACTAAATGTAATTACTAATTTCAAAGCTGAAATAATAATCGGGACTTTTATTGTAATTGGCCAACATGATGATTTCACTGTTAATAGGGTAACCTGGGCTGCACACAGTGTGGAAGGACCTCCTTCCTCTGAGAACACCATGGAACCTTTCTTGCCAGCATCGAGGTATAAGAATAGGTGTTACTGGTAGGAACCTCCTGGTTACACCAGCCCACAGGGGATTATTGTGTCCGTCCGTCCGTCGTCCATCCAAAAATGGGAGGGGTATGGCTGGGTGGAGAGGGGAGGGTGGGGAGGAACTGGGTGGGTGGGGTGGGGCTGGGTGGGGAGGGGAGGGGCTGGTCACCCCGTGGTGCCCTTATAAAACTCAACGTTTAACCTACTCACGCCGGCTTGTGCCCGCCCTCACAGTCGGGCATATTTGCGGAATACACCACGCCGCCGTTGACCCTGGCCATTGACCGAGCAACCCAACGTTCCTACCAGCTCCCTCCGCAGGAATGTGTTACCCTTGCTGGCAATAACACAGGAGGTGTTAAGATGTTCAAACACGAATATAAACCTTTTTACAATGATCGTGTCTGCATTAACCACACGTACTTGTGGTAAACATGCAAAACATGCTCTGGTAATATATGGCATTGTTTTGAAACGGATTGGTCCACACCAGAGACAGCTTTCTTTAGAGCCACCTCTCAAACGGTGTTAGACCAGAGGACGCCAAAAGGCGGACAGCACAAAGACAATGCCACTATCAGAGTAATGAGAGCTCGGGGTGAGCAGCTAAATCATGGGACCTCTCTTGCCAGTACCAAAATATAAGAATAGTTTTTACCCTTTTTTCTGGCACTAAAACAGGAGGTGTTAAGATGTTCAAACACCAAACAGAATCATGTCTGCATCAACCACACGTAACTATCGTGAACATGCAGACAAAAACATGCATTACATTTTGATTTAAAGCTTTCGTGACTGCAGGGATTCATATTCTTGGTTCTTTCGGTAAAGTCACGTCTGAATGAATGACGCTGTCTCCCCGATAGACTTGGTCTTCACCTGAGGACGACTGCTTGCGTTGTGGCCGAAACGTCGTGAGAATTATTTTATTATGTTTTATTTTTATGATTTTATTATTTCCCTTCTACGTGACTTTACCGAAAGAACCAAGAAGTTGTGATGATTATTAATAATTAGTCCTGTAATGCTTTCTCCCTTGAATAACATTCAATGATTCAGGGATTTCTTTCGATTCGAAAACGCATGCGTGGCTCATCGTAAGCACCTTTGGTAGCTGCAGGGGCCACTAATCTACAGTTCACGAAACATATTTAAAAAAAATCATTCTCACAAGTTGAATTCTATGCATTGGTGAGTGTAAGAATCGATTCAACATGTAGGCTTTCGCAACCAATATTATCCATTATAGATGGTTTTTTTGGGGTTAGATCACGTAAATATATATTTTTACGGGATCTAACCCAAAAAAAATGTCTTATAGAGAATTAATTTAATTAGATGAACTAATGCCTAATCTCAACACATTTTACATTGTAAGTATCAGGGTCTTTATTACCGGGTTTTCTGTATAATAAAGGTTGGAAATAAGTATGAGTGGGATATTGTAATAGGGTTTTCCCCTTTTTTCTGGCAACAAAACTGACACCTTTTGCAAGGCATCATGCTTACATTAACCACAATACTTGCAGTCAAATGCAAACAAAAAACAACAATACTCTGATAATTTATGCATTGTCTTTGAAACTGATTGGTCCACACCAGAGACAGCTTTCTTTGGAGCCTAGTTTCATATGGTGTTCATCTGGTCGAACACCAAATAAGACTAGGTTCCAAAGAAAGCTGTCTCTGGTGTGGACCAATCAGTTTCAAAGACAATGCATAAATTACCAGAGTATTGTTTTTTGTTTGCATTTGACTGCAAGTATTGTGGTTAATGTAAGCATGATGCCTTGCAAAAGGTGTCAGTTTTGTTGCCAGAAAAAAGGGGAAAACCTTATTAGTATATTTTGGTACTGCAAAGGAGGTCCCAGTATGAGTGGGATATTGTCACGTTATCAAAACCATTCTGTACCCACTCTGCATGGCCTTGCGCTCCCTAACTCAGCTACAAATGAAGGTGTTCTAACGTGTTCCAGGAAGCCAGCCAGAGGTCGTACGTTCGTATGTTGAGCGTTTTTAGCGCCGTGCATAGCCAACCATGCTCATTGGAGGGTGCCGGAAATATTCTATACGTTGAGGTGGCGGTGTAAGGACAACAAACTAAACACACACAAAAGCAGTTCGAAAAAAATTCGTTTTCAATCTGGATGATTTACAAGTGCATAGCTCCAAGTGGCTTACGAATATCGGAAGGCAGAGCGTTCCAGACGGCCGCTGGTTGGGTCATTGACTATTTGAAGGCGAAATCTCCCGCTGTAACGCACGGGAAGAAGAACAAGTAGTCCGTAGGCCACGTTCCACGAGGCTGGGCACCTGGCCTCTCTGGACACTGCCATCAGCACCCCCCTCCCCCGGCCCCCCCCCCCCCTTACCGCCGGCTGCTGTGACACCGAACGACTCAACACTGCTTCCCGTGCGGGCGCAGCTGCGGCATCGGCAGTGAGCGGCGCGCGCGGCTCCACATCGCGGAGGTTCGTGACCTCTTGGTGCATCAAAAATTGTCTCTTTTCATCGGAATAAAAACGATCATTTTGACGGAATGGTAAAAAAAAACAACACCATTGCGGGTGTGGCGGGTTATCATTTGCCAATGCGTGAAAATAAGAATGAACCCTTTAGCTACCTGCTTTTGTCAAATAGGTTGCACTAAGTCGGTTAATTTCCTTTGATGTAAAATTTGCTAATGGAGCAACGTAAAACCATTAAAAATGTTGTCTTGATTTTGGCCTGAAAAAAAGGAAAATGTCTTACTCATCCAAGTTTATGTGCCCTGTCTATCATCTGAATACCACAATCGATACCTGTTTGAAAATGTCACCAGATTCATTGCGTGTGTATCTATGTATGCATGTATGTTTAACTTCATTCGCACCGTACGTAGCCAACCATGCTAATCAGAGGTGTGGATTATGGTATCCGTTGCGGTATCCAGATGAATGTCATCAAAGTCATATTTATAATTTTAAGATATTATGTAATCAAGATCAATACTTGTTTTTTTATATATTTTGAAAACCTTACGATTATCATTATTATTATTTGCAGGGTTGCAGAAAGTGAACTGCTTACGTATTTTTAAGTGAGATCACAGTTGGTGCATTGTCCATAAAAGTTTATAATTAGGTTTTTTTGGGTTAGATCGCGTAAATATAAATTAGTTAGGTTTGTCACGTAAACAAAATATGCCAATTAGTTACCAGTTCAGCACACCGGTGTGTTGGGGAGTAAACCCACAACACTGTCGGGTGGTGGCGGGTTTAACGACACATGTATATCACGTGATCTAACCCGAAACTAAATCCCTATTACGGATAATATTGGTTGGGAAAGCCTGCGTGCTAAATTGGTCCATTGTTATTCATGTTTTGTTGGAAATGTCATTTATTCGATAAAAGATAACCCAATTGGCCCAATATTTAAAAGTGTTTTTTTTTTACCAAAAATGAACTCACATTTTTACGTGGATATTCCAACCAAGTTTGTGATGAATCTTGACGATTGGTGTAAATGTAAGCGATGTTAATCAACATACAAGTGCCGTGCTTGTGGTGTAAATTGCAAGTTTCCTCGTTCGGCCACTGTGGAGAAAAACACAAGAGCATCTTCACAAGTGGTATTGGTGGGCAAAGGATTGAGATGCAGAGGCATGCTTCCATGAGGTTGGTCTCACGCACAACCTTAATCCCTTAATCTGATTCCGAGCAAATCTTCCGCCACTGAGATCTAAACCAATAACACTGGTCAACACACTTTTTCTGGCATAAAGTTTTTGTCTATCACATCAGGTTTTTGAGATATCAAATATTGCATTTTCAATAAAAACTGCAGAAGAAAAATATTAAATAAATGTGGATATCTACATAAAATTATATTATAAACACACTATCCTAAAAATACGGCACCATATTTTAACACTAAAGCAGTAACTGACTCGCAACAACTTGCACTCATAAGTGACAGAGTTAATTTCGGGTAAAATCAATGAAAATGGGGTATGCCGATAGCATAAAAATTAGATGTGATAGAGCAAATTTGAGATCAGATTTGGAATCAGCATCCTGAAATTAGTCTAAAACAGCTGCAAAAGTCCAGGCCAGAATTATTTTTTTTGTTGACCAGTGTAATATAACGCTGGGATGAATGAGAACTCTTTACGTGTTTATTTTTCATTCTTGTTTCGTTCTTTGCTCGGTCCCATCGTAGGCGCGTCTATGGCGAAGTTTTCATCACGTTGCTTGTAGATCAGTGGCGACCACCTCGATCGGCTGACGAGTACAATCCTTGGAGAGACAGGCGCGGCCAAGGCCCTGGCACGTGCAGACCACGTGGTCATTTAGTGGGGGCTGCTGCTGTTACTGCCACTGGCACGCACGCCTCTGAAAGATGACTTTCGTACAGCTATGTATCTTATATGTTTCGTTGATCACCGATTGTCCCGGCCGCTTCCAACATTTATCCGACGGTCCAAAGGGCTGTGACCAGTCCGGCGATCGTCATCCTTTTGCGTGACAAAAAAAAAGTAGCTACGCTTGATTTTAGTGTCAAATATTATATACGATACATTATACACCACATACAACTTAAACAATGAAAATACCGCAATAAATACATCACCCCATGCTGAGTCTTTGAGATTGGAGTGGTACGTAAGGTACAGTAAATACAGTAACTTTTTAAAAGGATGTTTATTTTTGTCTATCTGTATGTTTATTTATGCCACTTTCACATAGTAAACAAATTTCAAACACCAAAAAAACCTTTCGATTTAAAGCTTTCGTGACTGCATGGATTCATATTCTTGGTTCTTTCGGTAAAGTCACGTAGAAGGGAAATAATAAAATAATACACATTTAATAACATTCTCACGACGTTTCGGCCACAACGCAAACAGCCGTCCTCAGGTGAAACGTCGTGAGAATTTTATTTTATTATGTTGTATTTTTATTATTTTATTATTTCCCTTCTACGTGACTTTACCGAAAGAACCAAGAAGATGCTTTAGAGTGAGTTCGTTAATGCCCTCTTTAGAATGACATTCAAGCAATAGAAAAATGTGGGACTTTTTTTCATTTTCAATCAGAAATGTCAAGCGTGCATTCAGTTTACCGGCAAATTAACCATCAGAAGCTATCGCATTGTTGACGTTGCTTCTAATCTCCAGTTTTCAGAAGCTTTGCGATCTTCATCACAGTGCGGTGGGTAATCAAGCGGCTTTCTTTCGTGAGAGTGGGGCGTCCATTCATAATTGATCACATTCACTCATTATTGTTGCACGCATTGTGGAGCCCTGCTGTAAACGAACATCTCCCGCTCAGCTTTTGCAAAGATCTGTCCGCAGGTGTTGTCACGCAGCTCAGCCTCACTGCACCGTAAGAGGCCCCTTTTTTACAGGGGGTAGGGTAGACGTTGTATTGGCATATTTGGCCGAATTTCCTATTTTGTGTGGCGTTATCGTGGCTTGGAACAAAACAATTCGCTGATACGTATGGACAGCATTTTCACGGACCCCCCCCCCCTCCTCTGTCGCTCCCACTGACAACTCCTTGACGAACTTACGGCCTAGCGGGGTTTTTTTTGTAAAGAGTTTCGCGTTGTGACTGCGATCGTGTTACAAGCCCTTTTGTCAAAATTGTGGCTTACATGCGTGTCAAATTGTCCACAATCGACTCTGCCAAGGCTATGTCGTGAAGTGTTGGCTGCATATAAAAAAGGGAGTCTTGGATTGAAAGCGTTTGAAAAGACCGACGTTTAGACCGAGGTCACTTGCGAAATCAAACGCGTTTTATGGAAATCCAAGGGTAATAATAACTCGAGTAACAACAGCACAACCACGAACCACAGTGGATGAAACCCTTCTTGAGCGAAGCAGATTGTCTCATGCTGACAATTCACTTTCAGATATACCGCTTTTCGAATCCCATGCGCTCAAGAGCTCCGCGCGTAATGCGATGTCAACATTCGTCAACAGATCGGCACGAGTGATTCGCGTCATCGGGAGAGCGCGTGCCTCTTGACCTTTGTGACTAAACTTCTTAAGCAATTGTCAATTCTACTCGGGCCTTGTGTGTGAGTGAGACGCAACGACTTGCACGTTGGAGTTTGTTGAATCAAAATGTGAAATTTGAATTTATTTAATACGCACCCCGCCCCCCCCATGATTAGAACGAGTTATGATGATCACAATTTGGGGGGTCACGATTCAATTCTGAGTTAAAATACATTTCTCATCGGTTGCATTGTTTCTTGCTTTTTTGCTTATTGCGCTTGTCCACTCGCCTTAATTTAACGTTCGCATCTTATTTGCATGCAATTTCCTTTCGTGACATTCAAACAAATGATTTGATGCACACAATGCGTCGCACATTCCGGGCACGTGTGATAATCTTATTCTTCTTCTTCTTCCACGCGTTTGTCTCACTCACGTGGGGTGCGCTGTCCTTGCCAACCTTCTCCACGCTGCCCGTGCCCCACGCTGCCCTGTCTCCATGCTGCCCTGTCTCCACGCTGCCCTGTCTGTCTCCACGCTGCCCTGTCTCCATGCTATCCTGTCTCCGCGCTGCCCTGTCTCCACGCTTCCCTGTCTGTTGTCCACGCTGCCCTGTCTCTCTCCATGCTGCAATGTCTCTATGCTGCCCTGTCTCCACGCTGCCCTGTCTCCACAATGCCCTGTCTCCATGCTGCCCTGTCTCTCTCCATGCTGCAATGTCTCTCTCCATGCTGCCCTGTCTCCATGCTGCCCTGTCTCCACGCTGCCCTGTCCTGCGCCATCTCTCTTTCCGCTCCTCGGGCCACGGTGTCCGATCGCACCACCTCGCCCCCCTCCCCCCACCCCCACCTCGCCCCCCCCCTCCCCCACCTCGCCCCCCTCGCCACCCCCACCTCGCCCCCTCCCCACCCCCACCTCCCCCCCACCCCCACCTCGCCCCCCACCTCCCCACCCCCACCCCCACCTCGCCCCCCCCCCTCCCCCACCTCGCCCCCCTCCCCACCCCCACCTCGCCCCCCTCCCCACCCCCACCTCGCCCCCCCTCCCCACCCCCACCTCGCCCCCCCTCCCCACCCCCACCTCGCCCCCCCTCCCCACCCCCACCTCGCCCCCCCCCTCCCCACCTCGCCCCCTCCCCCCCCCACCCCGCCCCTCCCCCCCACCTCCCCCCCTCCCCACCCCCACCTCGCCCCCCCTCCCCACCCCCACCTCGCCCCCCCTCCCATCCCTCCACCTCGGCCCCCCCCCTCCCCCACCCGCCCCCTCCCACCCCCACCTCCCCCCCTCCCCACCCCCACCTCGCCCCCCACCCTCCCCACCCCCACCATCGCCCCCCCCTCCCCCCACCTCGCCCCCTCCCCACCCCACCTCGCCCCCTCCCACCCCCACCTCGCCCCCCCTCCCCACCCCCACCTCGCCCCCCCCTCCCCACCCCCACCTCGCCCCCCCCTCCCCACCCCCCCTCCCCACCCCACCTCGCCCCCCTCCCAACCCCCACCTCGCCCCCCCCCCCACCCCACCTCGCCCCCCCCTCCCCCACCCCACCCTCGCCCCCCCCCACCTCCCCCCCCTCCCCACCCCCACCTCGCCCCCCCCTCCCACCCCCACCTCGCCCCCCCTCCCCACCCCCACCTCCCCCCGCCCCACCCCCCCCTCCCCCACCCCCACCTCGCCCCCCCCCCCCCACCCCCACCTCGCCCCCCCCCCCCCCACCTCGCCCCCTCCCCACCCCCCCTCCCCCCTCCCCCTCCCCCCCCCTCCCCACCCCCCCTCCCCCCCCCCCTCCCCCCCCTCCCCCCCCCTCCCCTCCCCACCCCCCCTCCCCCCCCCCTCCCCACCTCCCCCCACCCTCCCCTCCCCCCCCCTCCCTCCCCACCCTCCCCCCCCCCCCTCCCCACCCCCACCCCCCCCCCTCCCCCCCCCCCCCCTCCCCCCCCTCCCCACCCCCACCTCCCCCCCCCCCACCCCACTCCCCCCCCCCTCCCCCTCCCCACCCCCCCCCCCTCCCCTCCCCACCCCCCCTCCCCCCCCCCTCCCCTCCCCACCCCCCCCCCCCCCCTCCCCACCCCCCCCCACCCCCACCCCCTCCCACCCCCACCCCCTCCCCACCCCCACCTCCCCCCCCTCCCCACCCCCACCTCCCCCCCTCCCCACCCCCACCTCCCCCCCCCTCCCCACCCCCCCTCCCCCCCCCTCCCCACCCCCCCTCCCCCCCCCCTCCCCACCCCACCTCGCCCCCCCCCTCCCCCACCCCACCTCGCCCCCCCTCCCCACCCCCACCTCGCCCCCCCTCCCCACCCCCACCTCGCCCCCCCCTCCCCACCCCCACCTCGCCCCCCCCTCCCCACCCCCACCTCGCCCCCCCCCTCCCCACCCCCACCTCGCCCCCCCCTCCCCACCCCCACCTCGCCCCCCCTCCCCACCCCCACCTCGCCCCCCCCTCCCCACCCCCACCTCGCCCCCCCCTCCCCACCCCCACCTCGCCCCCCCCCTCCCCACCCCCCACCTCGCCCCCCCCCCTCCCCACCCCCACCTCGCCCCCCCCCTCCCCACCCCCACCTCGCCCCCCCCCTCCCCACCCCCACCTCGCCCCCCCCCCTCCCCACCCCCACCTCGCCCCCCCCCCTCCCCACCCCCACCTCGCCCCCCCCCCTCCCCACCCCCACCTCGCCCCCCCCCCTCCCCACCCCACCTCGCCCCCCCCCTCCCCACCCCCACCTCGCCCCCCCCCCCATCCCCCACCCCCCACCTCGCCCCCCCTCCCCACCCCCACCTCGCCCCCCCCTCCCCACCCCCACCTCGCCCCCCCCTCCCCACCCCCACCTCGCCCCCCCTCCCCACCCCCACCTCTTCTTCTGCCCTCCTCTTGATCTCGTTCCGGACGCGCGTAATTTATTATTTTCAATCAATAATTGAACGCCTGCAGCGTCAACAGCAGGTGAGCGAATACAATGAGGCGTGAATGTGAATTCATTTCAGGTTGTTATTGGTTGTCTGACAAACGCGGGTAAAAAAAAAAGATAGATTTTTTAAAAATAATAACAGGAAATTATTCTGAAACCCCCTCGTATTTTTCCTCTCGATATAATTCAAAACGAGACACCCCTCCCTAATCGCTGAGAGGTCACTTCCTGTTAAACGCATTAATATGGATTGTCCTTAACTCCCCTCTGCTGATAATTAATGTCATCCTCCTCTGACAAGCACAAATGAGATACACAAGCCTGCTGGCAGATAAGCTGCACTTTGTGGTAATTAAATATTGCGGCCACCGTTCAAGTCGGGGGAACATTTGGACCCGTAACTCGCGGTGATATACTCCTGAGAATTACATCACCGGGGTTGGTAAATGGCTTGGTCACAGAGTTTGCAATATCTCCATATTCATGAATCCATCTTCTGCGAAGGACCGGGGTCTTAACAAGTTATTGTTACCCTCACCATCTGGCATGAGGTCTCCGGTAACCTGTGTGAGCGTACGCCCCACTCGTTATCGCACGTGTAATGGGTTCCGGAGACACTTGTTGAGATAACTTCTTTATTACAATCCAACACTACAACAGTCCTGATACTCTGTTACAGCCTAGGCGCGCAGCCTAGGCGCGCAGCCTAGGCGCGCAGCCTAGGCGCGCAGCCTAGGCGCGCAGCCTAGGCGCGCAGCCTAGGCGCGCAGCCTAGGCGCGCAGCCTAGGCGCGCAGCCTAGGCGCGCAGCCTAGGCGCGCAGCCTAGGCGCGCAGCCTAGGCGCGCAGCCTAGGCGCGCAGCCTAGGGGCGCAGCCTAGGCGCGCAGCCTAGGCGCGCAGCCTAGGCGCGCAGCCTAGGCGCGCAGCCTAGGCGCGCAGCCTAGGCGCGCAGCCTAGGCGCGCAGCCTAGGCGCGCAGCCTAGGCGCGCAGCCTAGGCGCGCAGCCTAGGCGCGCAGCCTAGGCGCGCAGCCTAGGCGCGCAGCCTAGGCGCGCAGCCTAGGCGCGCAGCCTAGGCGCGCAGCCTAGGCGCGCAGCCTAGGCGCGCAGCCTAGGCGCACTACTCTGGCTACGCTCTGGAACTCGCCCTCACAAGGACGTAGAGCCGGGAGTTCCAGAGTCCCACCACTGGCCCTCACAGCGTCCCGGGGTCCTGAGATGGCTGGTCTTGGGTCTTGGGTCTTGAACTACAACTGGCCCTGATCGGCCAGGGAGCTGCCCTTTTATGCCTCGTCCCCAATGAGGGGTGGGGTTGTGTGCGCCCCCAGATATCCCACAGAGCACACACAGCCCCCCCCCCCCCCCCCGTTGGTGGCGCCAAGGGGCTTAATTGGCTGGGTTGTCTGGGATCCCAGCGCCTGGCGCCAAGGGGCTTAAGCGTCTGGGTTGCCTAGGGTCCCAGAGCCCCCAGCAGCCCCTCCCCTCTTATGTCACTACACACGCACACGCACCTTACCACGCATCCCCTGCACATGGCAAGGAATGCGTGGTAAGGTCATAGCACTCACTCGGTAACTACCAACGCAGGTTGCACATTTTTTTTGCCTGCCTGGAACACGTGTCCTTCATCTCTGCAGGGTTCACGGTCATTGCCGTGCTGAGACCCTTCACACACGGCGCGTGCACACCTGTGTCTGCTCAATTCTGCTCAAATGAGAGATATTATCGGCTGTCCGCTCCCACCGTCGGTGTGAAGGCCACTCGGCACTTGTGGCAGACGTGACCTGGGAATGGTAAAGCCACTCGCCTCTGATGGCTCGGGTTAGCTGGCGACGGGTGACCGTGGGGGGGGGGGGGGGTAGGAGATTGCTTATCCCCTGCCGGCTTTCAGTCGGTCCAAGGCGAAGCGTTGGCATCGCACTCGGAAAATGGCCTAAGCGTGTGGCAAAAAAACGTATTTGTACAATTAAAAGGTGGTCTTTGAGACGTCGCGCAAATACATTACGCGTCCATACGTCGCGACTCGTTTCGTACACAACAGAATGTTTGTTCTCATAGAGGGGCAATTAATCAGGCTGGTGGTTTTTTTTGTTTGCTAACAGCCTTTTGTCACCTGTCTTTAATACTCGTAGAGTTAACAGCCGTCGAGCGAACATAAGGGGCCGTCCATAAATGACGTCACGCACCTGGTGGGGGGGTCAGAGATTTGTAACGATGAGTGACGAGGGGGAAGAGGTTTGAGAAATGTGACGTCACGTCAAAATGCGCAACTTTAAATAAATATAGACAACACGTTCTACTTAATTAAATAGACTTTTTAATAAATGTTTTCTCCTACAACATCAGAGTGCAGCGCCACATTAAATACGCACTACAATGACAATAGTTTAAAGCGATTCGAAGCATGTTTTATTTTTGGGGGGGGGGCAGAGCTTTGTGACTTTTTGTGACGCCGTGTAACGAAGGGGGGGGGGTCAAAAATCGTCAAAAATCGCGTGACGTCATTTATGGACGGCCCCTAACTGCTTTAGAAGTTGTGTTTTTGCTTTATTTGGGAAAATGAATCACTGCGCCATTTCCGATGACGTCTCTTCTCCTATAGTGCTGCGTGTTTTCTTAACGGAAATTGGATATCACGCGATGCATGTGTTAGGGATATAACGCGATTGAGCGAACAGAACTCCTTTGCTCGACTAGGAATAAGCAGTTGTGCGGCTGCCTCGGTGCAGCATCGCACAATCCATTGGGATGCTGCTGGATCTTTCTGGATGCTACCCACGCATCCCACTGGGATATTTGCACAGGGTTGGTGTACGGTGATTTTTCTGCAATATTTTGCTGTCTTTTCTTGGATTTTCTGTTTGCACATAGTCACTTTAAGATGTTTTCTTGTTCATGTTTTTTTGTTTGTTGCGGTTGCACCCGATTCAAGAGCCGAATGGCTCACAGGGCTATACCTAATAAATGAACTTTGAACTTTGAGCTTGTTTTCAAGCCTGCACACGTATCTCACGTGTTATAGCGGACTGTGCTTTACCCCTATCACATATCATTTATTATAACACGATATTTCCATAACGCAGTGCTCTTCAGGAACGCAACTGGCGCGTTATAGGAGAAGAGACAATATATTTTGCATCACTCTCATTATTTTAAAGGCCTCTGACATTTCGATTTAAAGCTTTCGTGACTGCAGGGATTCATATTCTTGGTTCTTTCGGTAAAGTCACGTAGAAGGGAAATAATAAAATAATAAATATATAAAACACAAACATTCTTGCTGTGGATTTCACACCTGATGACGATTGCTTGTGTTGCAGTCGAAACGTCGTGAGACTTTTATTGTTTGATATTTTTATTATTTTATTATTTCCCTTCTACGTGGCCTCTGACATGTTATTGCCTGACGCAGTGTAAACATGCAACGGTCAAAGGTGTTGCGATGCTATGGTGAGGCACACATTTTAAAGACTGTACATCGTGAAGAGACGAAAATGAAAAGTGTCATTATTCACTGGGTTAAATTGATCGTTTTAACATTTATGTATTTTTCACATTGTCACTTTCATTGCTGGACGGAAACATTTACCATTGTGAGCTTTCATGCTTAGCAAGTGCCCCGTAAGGCTGAGCACTCGGAATGTTCTTCGTTCACCTGCACTGAACTGTTGATGTATTTGGATGTGTTGATGTATGTGGTAACTTAGCACTTTCATCACGTTCGCATTTTTTTCTTTCTCTCAAAACTAATAAAAAAAACAATATAAGCGTGTGACCAAAGTGGTGAATAATGCACGAAGGCAATGCATCATATCGAGCCGTATTACATGTTTTATTTTAAATCGGTATACGTTGTAGATAATGGGTAACGACTGAACGGCAGTACCGGATTACTAGTGCAGGGCCTGTAGTATATGTTATAAAGGGGCCCTAAATAAGTAAATAAAACACGTAAATATTGTTATTTTTTTACTTGCATAGTAAAGTAATTGTATTTTTTCATTTGCTATACAGCCAGATGATACGACAATTCGCTAACCTTAAACACGCAGTCGTTCATAACAGTTGAAGGCAGTATAGTACTATAGTAATAGAGCAAGTGCAGAATTGATAGCTTGAAAGCATTTAGCGCGGGGCCCTTGAAAGTGCGGAGCGCGTGGCATTTGTAGCTACTTTTGCTGCTAGCATAATCCGGCACTGCTGAACGGTGATCTGTATTCGCCGGTGCCTCAGCACCACAGAACACGCAACAACACGTTAAGGTCGTCTGCTCTCTGCGCACAATGGGGTCAATCTGTACACTGCCCCATATTCAGTGTTGAATATTGGGCTGCCCGCACCTCCCACGAGCACCGTTTGGCTACGGACGGTGCGAACGATGGTGTGCATAACGAGACGTGGCCACTGCATTGACCGCAGTGTTAAACAAAACAAAGAGAGATAATTTATTTCTATTCAAGTGAGAATCGTGACTCTGAATCGCAGCCACTCATGTAATCGTCAACGGGCTGAGTGAACCATTCCATGACCACCCAGAATGGATATGCGGGCGGAGGGGAAACCCCAAAGGGTGATAAGAAAAACATGTTTTTGTTAATGTAGTGAATGTGCCACTTGGTCTCTCATATTCTTAGGTTTTTTCGGTAAAGTCACGTAGGTAAAAAATTAAAATTAATAAAAGTAAAATAAAAATAAAATAAAAATCACGACGTTTCGGAGGCAACACAAGCTTCCGAAACGTCGTGATTTAATTTTTTATTTTACTTACCGAAAAAACCTAAGAATATGAATCCTTGCAGTCACGAAAGCTTCAAATCTATACTTGGTCTCTCGATTCCTCGAAGTGCAACGGTTAAGCAATGTGAATTGTCTAAGATTTCCTTTCATGATCTTCATGTCTGCTTCTGGCTGATGCTTAAAGTCACGGGCGTTCATCATTCAGTGGCCAGGGTGAGAGACAATTAAGTAAAATTGCCCATCGGACGACGCCGCATCTGTTTGGGTTGGTACCAAATAATAAATAAATGCGCTTGGGACACGTGCGATCTGGTCCCACGGGACGACAAGTTTTTGCTCGATAATGGGCGAGAGACAAATCTAAACGCGCATCAGTGCGGCACGGCGATGTGATCGAAACGAACGCGGCACACACACATACACACACATTGCCAAATGTGTCCTGTGCTCACGCTGCAATACCCTCCAGCGCATCAATAAACAATTTTCAGTTGTGATCTTCGAAAGCGGGAGTTTAAAAGTGAAAGTTTGAGCCACTGTTTGGTGGGAAAAAATAGCCAACGAATGTGTGCTTATCCACCGAGACGACCACAGCCACAGTTTCCATAGCACCGATCAGTACCGGATGATCCTCGTAGCAAAAGTAGCTACAAATGTTACGGGCCCCGCAATTTCAAGGGCCCCGCGCTAAATGTTTTCAAGCTATCAATTCCGATTCAGTGATTCTGCACTTGCTCTATCACTATAGTACTATACCACCTTCGACTTTTATGAACGACTGGGTGTTTAAGGTTAGCGATGTGTCGTATTATGTGGCTGTATAGCAAATGAAAAAGCACAATAACTTTACTGTGCAAGTTTAAAATGTGTTTTTATATTCACGTGTTTCTTATTTAGGGCCCCTTTATAACATATGCTACAGGCCACGCACTAGCTTGACCCGGCACTGGCACCGATGTGAGTGTTCTAAGCCCCTGTGACAGAAGCCATCAATGTATTCTGACTGCGGACATGGGGAGACGACTGTGAAAATAAAATCTTTCCAGATAAAACAAACGTGAGAGTTGTCTAAATAACTATTTACTACCATTGGAACCTCATTTGCCAGTAGCAAAGTATGATAATTGTTTTTTTACTCTGGCAACAAAACTGACACCTTTTTTACAAGGAGTCATGTTTGCATTGACCACAATACCTGCAGTCGAAATGCAAACAAAAAACACAACTCTGATAATGTATGCACTGTCCTTGAAGTTGATTGGTCCACACCCGAGACAGCTTTCCTTAGAGCCTCATCTCACATGGTGTTGGACCAGATGACGCCAAAAGGCGCACAACTCAAAGGCAATGCACCATCAGAGTATGAGAGCTCGGGGATAAGCATTTACACCATTGGAACCTCATTTGCCTGGAGTAAAATATGATATTATTATAACTTATGTACTATTTACTCACTTACTCATTAACTGCATGAGTTTCGTACATCATTCGAAGCACGTCACATGTGCGCGCAACCCGCATACGTTGTCGAATGTAAAAAAAAACGTGTGGATCTACGGTGTTGTATATAAACTAATATACAATTTTTTGAAATCGGTACGGTAGAGTTTATTATAATTTTTCGAACTCGTTACAATCAGTCATTTAGTGACTGCAATCAGAAATAATAAGTTAGATTTTTCATGCGTTAGCCTTGACTCAGCCAAATAAATAGTTTCGAAGTCAAAAATGTATTTGTAATGTAAATTAAATATGGTTCACAAATGTAAAGACATTGTAATGAATGTAAAGACATTCATGAACCTTCACTGCGTTGGAACAAAACGCAAAACAGGAATGAAGCTTTACATAGCTCATTCAAAATCATTTGGGCCGAGTTGCATGTTGATAGATCATGTCGTTACTTACATTACCAGTTACCCGTGAACAACAACAACAAAAACACGTTGTATCAATGGGCTCGTCCCCGATTATAAACGAGTGGAAAGATGCAGCGATTTAATATTGATTGTTTGTTTGTTGAGATCATGGTATCGGACACACAACAAACTCACGCGTAAGAATACTCGGGATAGGATGAATCCGTTCCAACCACCACCTCAACCAACTCGTTACTTACCAACCACCACAACCAACCACCACCTCAACCAACCACCATCTCAACCACCACCTCAACCACCACCTCAACCAACCACAACCTCAACCAACCACAACCACCACCTCAACCAACCACCTCGTTACTTACCAACCACCTCAACCAACCACCACCTCAACCAACTCGTTACTTACCAACAACCTCAACCAACCACCACCTGAACCAACCACCACCTGAACCAACCACCACCTCAACCACCACCTCAACCAACCACCTCGTTACTCATTACCAGTCACCCTTAAACAACAAAAACTCGTTGTATCAATGGGCTCATAATCGGTTATAAACGAGTGGAAATATGCAGCGATTTAATATTGATTTTTTTTTGTTCAGATCTTGATACCGTACACGCAACGACATCACGTGTAAGAATTCTTACTCTTTGGTTCTTTTGGTAAAGTCACGTTTTTTGAATAAAATATTTAAATTTCTACCTACGTGACTTTACCGAAAGAACCAAAGAGTATGGATTCCTGCAGTCACGAAAGATTGTAAGAATACTATTTGTGGCATTGCTGGGCATGGGATGAATCGTCCCAGCCCCAACGATAAAACGAAAGGGCCTGGTGATAATGATGACGACGAGATTTACCTTAGGCTCCCTCTTCCGCATCTGCATAGGGGCACCCACTGAGTGTTGAGTCTTCCCTGCTGATAATGTAATTCTACTGGCAGCAGTTACAGAACAAAGTGTTTCCATCATTAGAATCCCCACTGCTAACGAAACACTCTCCGTCCTGGTGAGAACAATCTAGCCGTGAGATACGGGTGGGTTTTATTCCTGGGGGGGAGGGCAGTTTATGGTCACGTTCCCATGGAATGTCAAATACATTCCTGCGGAGGGAGCTGGTAGGAACGTTGGGTTGCTCGGTCAATGGCCAGGGTCAACGGCGACGTGGTGTATTCCGCAAATATGCCCGACTGTGAGGGCGGGCACAAGCCGGCGTGAGTAGGTTAAACGTTGAGTTTTATAAGGGCACCACGGGGTGACCAGCCCCTCCCCACCCAACCCCACCCCTCCCACCCCCCACCCAGCCTCTCCCCACCCTCCCCACCCAGCCCCTCCCCACCTTCCCCACCCAGCCCCTCCCCACCCTCCCCACCCCACCCAGCCCCACCCAGCCCCACCTCACCACCCAGCCCCTCCCCACCCTCCCCTCCCCACCCAGCCCCTCCGTCCCCACCCAGCCCCTCCCTGCACGACGGACACAATCCCCTGTGGGCTGGTGTAACCAGGAGGTTCCTATACCAGTAAGAAACTATAAACTATAACGTTGTTATATTAGCCAGCTCACTAAGCTATAGAGCTCTTTTTCAGAAGCGACCTGGCCACAGGTGGCAGCTCAAACACGTGGCTTATCGTGCAGAAATGCATAGCAGGCAAATTACTCTGAAACGCATGTTTTGAAATGTGGAGGGAAAAACCGGAGGACCCGGAGAAAAATCCACGTGACCACGGGGGGAGAGAGACATGCAAACTCCAAATATACAGCAGCAGGCGTCAGGGTCGGTATCCAACCCACGACCTCCTGTACACCGGGCGAGGTAATTAACGTCTCGTCACCATGGCACCCTTAATACAGGGCCTCTAAAAAACCTTCCCTGCTTTCTGTTGAGGCACACACATGCCTAGCGGGCAGATTTTCACCAACTTTTCACTTCATTAGGAGTCAGAAGGTTTCCGACCACTCACACAAAACAATTTCACTTGCCAATAAATACTGGAACGAGGCACCACTATGAATGCTTTTAACTGCAGAGCATGGTAATGGACTAAGCGCAATGACTCCACGCTGTAGGAGGAGATTTGGGGGCTCATAACAGTCACATTTTGAAGAGACCCAGCTGGAAAATCAAACGCCTCGTTGGACTTGCGGAGTACTCGTCCCCGACGATGTGGACTGCGCATCCTCATCAGGGGCTTCGGTCTGCACCGGTGGGGGAAGGGGGGGGGGCTAGAGGGTACCCTTCCGCCCCCCCCCCCCTGGCCCCCCAGTCAGGAGGGCAAGGAGGGGGGCCTTGCAGGCGCTGCCTTTCCAAAGTGTCACTGTGGTCATCCGGAACAAACCGTACAACATAATAACGACGCGATGTCCGATTCACAAACACGAAGACGAGACGAGACGTCACGGCGATGATACACTACTCCGATGCTTCGGACGCGGTTGTCTGGGCTTCACCGCCTGAATGTGAAATTGTAGTTGCTGCTCTGCATCTACATCAGCGCATGCGATAGAAGAAGAAGCCGCCTCTCTGCCCGTGCCTTCATGGAGCGGATCGGCACTGTGGCACGAGCACTACAACCGATTGTTGAGTGATCTGGTCCGAGGTATGTCCAGCAGTGATCGTGAACACCTGAGGTTGGCAGTCCTAGACTGCAATCAATACAAATACTCCTTTGTTGAAGCTTTGGCTCCCCATCTTGCTCAGGGATAAAAGTGTCAAATTAATGGTAAGATCGTTGCTGTCCTAGGATCCTCCAGACGCTATGCAAACAAAATCAAATTCATAACAGAAATAATAATTTTAACACAAAGCTACAATGCTTTGATTTCGTCACTGTCGCCATGCGACAACTGAAGAGACACCTGTTGCGTGAGCGGGGTGTGACGCGTCCCTAATCGGTGACGTCACAAAGGGGACACACGAACGACGCCGATTGGTCCATCAAGGTGCGGGGCGATCCAAGGCGGAGGGGCGGGGGTGACGGGGGGAACAAGCGATCCTGTGTCCTCCCCCCACCACCCCCACCTCCCCCATCTCTCTCACATCGCTGGAAAGGTTGAGACGTTTTCATACTCGTTGGTTCTTTCGGTAAAGTCACGTGGGTAGAAAAATAATAGATCACGACGTTCCGATCGCAACACAAGCAATCGTCATCAGGTGGGGCAACCACAGCAGGAAAAAATAGCAAGAAAAAATAGCAAGAAAAAATAGCAAGAAAAAACTGCAAGAAAAAAATAGCAAGAAAAAATAGCAAGAAAAAATAGTAAAAAAAAAAACAGAAAGAAAAAATAGCAAGAAAAAATAGCAAGAAAAAATAGCAAGAAAAAACAGTAAAAAAAACTGCAAGAAAAAATAGCAAGAAAAAACTGCAAGAAAAAATTGCAAGAAAAAACTGCTGTGGTTGTCCCACCTGATGACAATTGCTTGTGTTGCGATCAAAACGTCGTGATCTAGTATGTTTCTACCGACGTGACGTTACCGAAAGAACCAAAGAGTATGGATTCCTGCAGTCACGAAAGCTTCAAATCAAGATTTGGAGGTGTTTCTCTCTCTTTCTCTTTGTACCAGTGTAGAATCGACGGGTCACAAGACACGGGTATCATCGTTTTATTCGTACGGTGACCATCTTTATTGCAATATAACCCACAGGTTACCGCGTGGATGAACGAGGAGGGGGGGGAGGGTGTTTAACGAGAAGTGTTCCCTCCTGTACTTGGTAAAACTGGCATCTTTGCTTACAACGTGAACGCACAAGTCCTCGCCACTTGATGAGCTCTCTCTTACTTCTCTTCACTTCCACGGCTATTTGTTTTATCGTTACAAAGTGCATGGGAGAACAACAACAACAACAACATTTTAAAGCGGTCTTCACTTCAGATAATTTCCGCCCCCCCCCCACCCAAAAAAAAACCAAATGTTTACAACGGACTGCTAATGTTACACTCTCACACATTCGAATTCGTAATCCAGACCTGCAGCTATTTGGTAATAAACAAAATTACCGGCAGGTAAGAAGAAAAAAAACATTTTCCAACTTGTTGAGTAATTGCCCTGAAATCCAACGGTCAAGAAATGTCAATACTGTATTTAAACCAATGGTGGCAGATATCAAAGCGAGCACATACATTCCCTTTTAAAGAGGTTTTACTCTTCTAATTCGTCTCTCCTTTAGCTACAGAAAAGGCAACATTTGTGGACAAAGTCCACTTCCTCTGGCACAATGCAACTCACACCTTCCAGGCACTACCAAACCTTGTCCAAACTAAATGTCCTCCTCACTACTCGCATAAATCTGATTACTACTTCAGGAAATATGTACTTTCAATCGATGCACTGGCATTTGTTTTACGCGGCACACACACTCTGCGACACTTATGTTGATGGGATTTCTGAGATTCACATACTTCATACGTTGGAGGCGAACACTTATTTCCATAAAAACGGACATTAACATCTTTGTCTCAAGGATTACAGTATAAACAGCCATACACCCCAACACTGTTACCGATTTTATGTAATAATAAACCCCGACACAATCCGTGTATACTTTGATCAGGAGTGCTCAAAAGTGGATGCGGCGAAATATCCACAGGCGACATTTAACGTCAAACGAAAATGCTGCTTGTTCTTGCTGAAGCAAATGAAACAGAACTCATTATGTTCTTGGTTCTTTCGGTAAAGTCACGTAGAAGGGAAATAATAAAAATAAAACAATAAAATACAATTCTCACGACAGTTCGGCCACAACGCAAGCAGCCGTCCTCAGGTGAAGAACAGGTCTGTCGGAAAGACAGCGTCCGAATGAACACCGCCAAGCTTGGCAGCGAATATATAAGCTGGGTTAGAGGAGAGCGCCTTGACAAAGGAATTTACATATCAACAGAATAATTATGCATATTTATGGAAAATGTAGATATGGGATTAGTCACTACTTGTAGAATGTGTAGGTGGTGGGGAGGTCTCAAATTCATATTATGCTCGTGTATTATGAAGGATTAGCAGTCATAAAGGGAGGAAGTAGGATTAGCAGTAATAAAGACCGCATTCATGAACACATTCTACTGCGCTTACGTACCAAGTAGAAACATTGGCCGAGTTGACGCTGAACGCGAGCAACGCAACACGAAGGCCTTGAAGCACTGCCGTGTATAGAAGAAAGCACAAGCAGTACCCCCCGTTCACAGGCAGTCCTCGACTTACGGACACAACTCGTTCCCGAGACCCGTCCGTAAATCGAACTGTTCATAAGTCGGAACACAGTAATTTACTGTATATTTAAATGCACACACACACTCGCACACCCAGCACGAGGCCGACTCATCGACGTATCAGCGGAGCATCGCTCAGCTGAACAAACCAGAGCCGCGGTTCGATTTGCCAATCGAGAGTGAATGTTTAAAAAATATATATTTCACAGAAGCTGGTTCGTAAGTGAGGGTGTTCGTAAGTCAGGCGTTCGTAAGTTGAGGACTTCCTGCACAGAAACAAACAGAATAGTAATCAGCACTGGCTGCAGCAGATCACAGACGACACTGGCAGCAAACAGGACAAATGCCAGCGATAACGGAGACCCGTTCAAACTCTACGCTGTTAAGCAGCCACTAAAGGAGTTTTGCCTCCACGGCTGCGGACAAAGGAGCTCAATTCAAAATAGGCAATGGAAAAAGAGGATTCAATGTTCCAAGTTCTCAGACAGTGACGGGTTCTTCTGGCATCAACAGCTAAAGCGTGACAATTACCTCCCATTACACATCACCGAGTGGTTTGTAAAAGCTGCGTGGCCTCATTGCCTCGACACTTTTGACCACGTGGTCTTTGCTGTTCATCCTATTGTGCCTTCTCAAATTACGAACAGAATATCAACCATCGTACTGACAGCCTCTGGTACCATGCCGATGGGACAAGCTTCAAAAACATATTACCCCGGTCTTATTATTTCCCCCGGTTTAATCCAACTGCACTTTCGGCATATTGTCTCGAAGATCAAATACATCCAATTAAACATTCTCACATGAGCAAGTGCATCTCTGTGCTTCAAGCCGTCGAGACTGTTAAAGTGATGTTCCACGGGACGTTTGCCAATCCCTCAAGTGGTCTTTCGAAAAGTGGGAGTCGCAGTTGCACAACGTGCCACCATGAGGTTGTTCATCGTACGACAGAAGCAATATTTTCTCTCGGTGACCAGCCTTTAGACCATCAACCCGCTACACTCTATACTCCAGTTCAAGCAATGAGTTGCTGCTTGGATTCTACTCCAGGATCTGAGTTGCACGATAGACACTTTGCATGGCAACCGTTTGAAACAGGAGGGGGTGAGAGTGCAGTTGTGTTGACACATTTCGGAATTCTTCCATTTCCACTGCAAATAAGTGTATCGTGCCCCAGGTGCATACAGAATTCGTAGGAGGCTGGGTTCCGCGGGCGTTTAAACCCAGTGAACTGCACCTGAAACTCCTTATCTTACCGGGGGCATGTTGCTCATACATGTATGAATTAATCAGGCATTTATCTTTTTCAAAAACTGTGAAATTTTTATAGTCTGGCAGCAGGAAAGGCTTACGAAAACATAATTCGAATCTTAATGGGTTCTGTTCAGTTGAATGCTGCTGCTATATAAACTGTTAATTTGTAATTTTGATTTAGGCTAAACATCACTGTATATTTAATATAAAATCCTGCCTTAGCAAGTTGTTTCTATCAATAACCATATTCAGATGCAATTCATATTGATGGCATGATTCAGTTTAACCAATACTGCTACCTAAAATTGTAAAACTGATGTTTCAAATCAAGATTACACTCGTGTTTATAAACGTGTATTTTAACATGATTTACACATTTAAAAAAAAATCCTCTTTCATCAACAAAAGGCAACGCTTAAATTCATAGCCATTCTGGGGTATCTGCCTGCTCTGATCTAGCTACAACTGTGCTTGGTATTCTGAGCATCCTCGGTTAAATGTGATGTACAGCAGGAGAAAGCCCACGAGATTAGTTGTATGGGTTTTAGAGGGCCTGGCTGCTCCTTGGCACTATACATTCCACGTCGCCAAATGAATACTAAAGAGACAGCACTGGTACAGGACCATGCTTCTCAATAAGCAACTTGGGTATGCAGACCAGCGCTCGACTTTACCTCGATCCAATATGCGTCGGTCATTGTGTTTAAAGATGAGGACGAGAGAGTCAGTGGAGGATGAAACGGCAATCAAGACATCGAGTTAAAGAGCACTCTCCCACTCTTGCATAAATTCAAACGTGTCTTAAGAGCCATGTTCCTAGGATGGCAAGAATGGAACAATTGTTTATGTTCTTTATCTGATGTGCATATTTACAGCCCTTGTTTTTTGTTATCACGTAAGATACTTTATGTTTTGATTTAAAGCTTTCGTGACTGCAGGGATTCATAATCTTGGTTCTTTCGGTAAAGTCACGTAGAAGGGAAACAATAAAATAATAAAAATATAAAACAATAAAATGTATACGACGTTTCGACTGCAACACAAGCAATCATCATCAGGTGTGAAATCCAGATAATTTTATTGTTTTATATTTTTATTATTTGATTGTTTCCCTTCTACGTGACTTTACGGAAAGAACCAAGAATAGACTTTATGTTGTCAGTTTCAAACGTGAAGTGTAATATGTATACGATCGCCAGGTCAGTGATGTGCGATCGTCTCCTTTCAGTTTGGCTCTGCACAAAGCAGGTTGAAGGGAACACACAACAGCTGCGACGGCCAGCGTGATCTCCCCGTCATCGCAACCCCTGAGCAATAAATAAATGACTGTAAGTGGGAGAGATGGCCTTTGCAACCTAGCCAATGGCATCGTTGGGTCAGAAGGTCCACAGCATCTTACTTTTGTTTTACTGAAAGTAGAAAATGTGTATACTAGTGGGAGAGATGGCCTTTGCAACCTAGCCAATGGCATCGTTGGGTCAGAAGGTGCACAGCATCTTACTTTTGTTTTACTGAAAGTATAAAATTTGTATACTTTGCATAGCACACATATACCTTAACGATGTGGTGTAAATGTAAATTGTAGACTTGCGCTGTAGACTTTTAGAAACATGTTCTGACCCAACATAACCAAATATTAAAACATTTTCCCCCAAATGATTTACCCTAATGTTTTAATAATAATAATAAAAAAATATTATTTGAACCCCAAAGCATTTTAAATTGTAGACGCAAGATTTTGTTCTTCAACGAGGTGTCCATGACAAAAGCAGCATGCACTTCTGATCACTCCTACAATTCACTCGGCCCCAGAACATGAAATCACCATTGCATTTACATTCATCCACGATTATACGTTAGATCCCGATTAGCTAAAGATTGTTAAAGGCTGGATAGACTTTAAAACGCGTGTATCTGAAGCTCCATAACTAGAGCAAAATGTATGAAAAGAGGGCAAATCATTATGCAGCTGGATACATCAATCTTGTGAGATCCAGATACCACAGCTTATGAGAGCCTATCGCACTTTCGACACGTGTGATCCAAGCAACGATCACATATCAGGACGTAAGAGGAAGCCAATCAGACATTAACACCCATCGTACGAGGCATCATTGTTACGTTATGTAATTTAAGCCAGATGCGGTGGTACCACGTGCTTTTGGAGGCAAGGATTGATGGATCATCCTCCCAGAACCCCTTGGGCTACGAGGTGGCCTAAAGATGGTGGTACAAGCGAGTGGTTTCATGAACCTATCTGTGCAGACCTTTGATTGTTATTCCTCCTCATTGTGGGTTTTCTATGCCAAATAATTATCTCCCCACCCCCCCACCACATGTAAAATACTCTTGAAATGTAACTGATAAAACTGGATCCAGTTGAAAAAGTAACAATGGATAATCAGCAAGGCCTTCCTGGGTGAATAAATGTAATTATTCACATGCCCGAGAGCTATGAATATATTCCAATCAAGCTTTGATACGAGTCACCCAAATGAGTCCTAGTCTATTCAAAGCTCGCACATTAATGAGAGCTATGAATACATTCCAATCAACCTCTGATACAAGTCAGCCAACGAGACCGAGTCGTGTGCGATGTGCCCCGTCAAATTTCAGCGAGCTCGACGGTCAAATTGGTTTTGGCATCGCAGTTGCACTGACAGCAGGCACCACCCTGTAAGACCACCCTGTATTTCGATTTAAAGCTTTCGTGACTGCAGGGATTCATCTTCTTGGTTCTTTCGGTAAAGTCATGTAGAAGGGAAATAATAAAATAGTAATAAAATAAAAAAAACATAATAAAATAATTCTCACGACGTTTCGGCCACAACGCAAGCAGCCGTCCTCATGTGAAGACAGCGTCTGACGCTGTCTTTCCGACAGACGCTGTCTTTCCGACAGACCTGTTCTTGAGAATTATTTTATTATGTCTATTTATTTTATTATTTCCCTTCTACGTGACTTTACCGAAAGAACCAAGAAGACCACCCTGTATCTTCACTTCTTTGTGTAAGGAAAATACCAAAAAAGTGTTTCTTAAAATTGTATTTCTCCATAATGCACAACTAAAATGTTTTTATATATAGTGAGCAATCTCACATTGGGTCATATCATATTCGGCAACAAAATTTACCGCGCGAAACAATATTCTGTTCTTCCAAAATGACTTCTCTTGCTGTCAAGTGGGTGTTCCGTCGTTATCGTCGTTATTATCGTTATCTATCCACTTTATCATTTAGTACATGGATTGTTGTGGAGACACCAGACACAGACGAGTGGGTTTCCTTTTCACGCGCGGTGGATTAAAACTTTTGGTGTACACGAGGCAAATTTGAAATGTTTTTTTTTCTTTCAGACTGCATTAGAACAAGTTGGAATGTGGAATTATCACCACACAAATTGTGCTTTCGTATTTCAAACGGGTAGTCTGCTGGAACATTCGACTCTCCGTGCCTCTCGCGCACTCATCATATGAAGACACGTCACTAAATTTCGATTTAAAGCTTTCGTGACTGCAGGGATTCATCTTCTTGGTTCTTTCGGTAAAGTCACGTAGAATGGAAATAATAAAATTGTAAAAATAAAACATAATAAAATAATTCTCACGACGTTTCGGCCACAACGCAAGCAGCCGTCCTCAGGTGGAGAACAGGTCTGTCTTCTCGATATACCTGTTCTCCACCTGAGGACGGCTACTTATTATTTCCATTCTACGTGACTTTACCGAAAGAACCAAGAAGATGACACGTCACTAGTTTGGTGATGAACAAGGGAGCAACAGCGTCTCAATGATCCGATTCACAAGTAATCCATGAATGTCAGTCTTCACGTAACTATAGTCACCCATTGAAAACAATCGGTTGCGCGTTCAGAAAGCACGTGGCCCACTGCATGATTTACGCTCCTGGTCACCTGGTGTTTCCATGCCAAAAGAAAATGTACTGTACTGCAGATAACTAATACTAGTTATCAGTATTGTAACCATTCTGCCAAAGTGCACTTGATTCATTGCACAATGGCACGTGGTCAGAAATGTACACAAACGATTTGCTGCAAAGCATCTTCTTGAACTCCCTCGGATGCTTTGCGATGTAACACACCACGTGTGTCCACTGCCCACCTATTGTCAGCATGTTTTCAATACATTTGTAAACTTGTACAATTGTACGTTCAGTACTTTAACATGATACAGGAGTTGCAAGGGGAACTTAAATCATCTCCATTGAAATAGGGGGTTAGGCCTGCTGACTGCAAGTCATAACAAGACCGTTAACATCAATCCCTACAACATGATGACTTTTGGTATTCAAGGAAATGGCTATGCATAATAATCAATTGGTGCCCATGCATTTCATCACTGAGTGTAGATAACATCCCCCAACTCAGAAGTCTTCGCCCAGAAGTTGCTCATCCGCGCTGAAAAAGTTATTAAATTGGGTTTATATAACCAGTGCTTCTAAAATAGCCGACCTAAAACTTTTGGCCTCAAAACGCATTTGAATTTGTAGTAATTTAATTCCCACTTGATTCCACCAAATAGCTCTCACTCAGCCAATTTCATGACTGAAACTGCACATCTATCGTCACAATTCTGCATATGCTATGAAAAATAAATGTCACCCTTAAAACACGTAATTTTATACATATACTCTTTGGTTCTTTCGGTACCTACGTGACTTTACCGAAATAACCAATGAGTAAGGATTCCTGCAGTCACGAAAGCTTCAAATCAACACAATTTTATGTTATCACAAAGATGCATCTCAATGCTTACAACAAAACACAATCCTACAAATGCATTTTTGATTACAAAGAAACACATCTCATTAATATATTTAGAGCTTTGCGTACATTAAGATCGGCGTAGACTCCTGCGAGCTAATTAGCTCCGCAGGCCCTGCACAACCAGCACCACACCTCTCAAAAAACCTCCGACAACTTCCACTCGGTGGGAGGTTACTGCTTCTCTGCTGCTACTACTGCTGCTGCCCCAAGTTGTGTCAAATTCCACAACACGGCATGGCCATTCATGCTGTTATCTCCCTGCCCGTTCCAATCCAGGCTGAAAACCTTACTCTTCTCTTCTGCCCATGACTGACATGCTAATCTCTCACAATACTGGGGCCACTGCCCCAGCCTCTGTGGTTGGACCATCTCTAGCTCCACCCACCTACCTTGATGCACCCATCTCAGGCCTATATAAGACCTTGTCTCAGCAGCTCTCTCTCTCTCACCTGAAGACGATTGCTTGTGTTGCGATCGAAACGTCGTGATATTGTTATATCTACGTGGCTTTACCGAAAGACCCATAGAATATCTAAGAAGTGTCTATATTTACATCATTCCTTAATAACATATGGACGTATTAGCGGTACACCGGTACAGCATTGCCCTCGAGTGAGCTGCAGATTATCCATCAGCAGTTGCCTTAGATTCAGCAGCTGCGTTCCCTGTCGAACGTGTGACACGAGTCGTAAACTATCGATGCCACTGTCCTCCAATGATTCCGAGAAATTAATCGAGGAACCGACCGACCAAGTCTCGGGAACGAGGATTCAAATCTTGGCCTTTGGAACACGGAGGCAGCCAATCGTCATCAGGCTGGGTGCTGCTCTACGGCAACAGACTGCGAAGCTTCGTGTTCGGCCGCTCATAATGTCCGTCTTACGACTGCTTCGACATTACGAAAACCGACTTTGACGCACTACCACCACCAGCACCACCACCCCGCAAGATTTTCTCACCGGAAAATAAATGATCGCGAAAAAATTGCGATTTTTTTTTTAATACCGCGCACCAACGGTGTACCGCCAATGCGTTCACGTTCCTCCCCGTTTCTATGGTCACTGCGACACGCATCCCACTATTTCGTACAGCATGTTGAGATGCAGCGGCGTTTAAATTCTCTATAAATCCAAATTCCATGGTACTGCATATCACTGCATTCAAATGAGAATCTGGCAGCACAGATGGCATGTGATGGTCAGAATTGATGAAATAGCATCGGTGAAGATGCACCAATGGACACATTGATAAGACTGCCCAATGTTATCCAACACAAGCTATATGCAACTGAAGAAGTATTTAACACTAGGAGACCTCCTTTACCAATGGCAAAATATAGTAATAGGTTTTTACCCTTTCAACTGGTACAAAAACTGACACCTTTATGCTTACCCTGAGCTCTCAATACTCTGATAGTGCACTGTGTTTGAGTTGCACGCCTTTTGGCGTCATCTGGTCCAACACCAATGGAGACTAGGCTCTAAGAAAAGCTGTCTCGGGTGTGGACCAATCAACTTCAAGGACAGTGCATATCATTATCATCATCAGAGTTGTTTCTTTTTGTTTGCATTTTGACTGCTTGTGTTGTGGTTATTGCAAACATGATGCCTTGTATAAAGGTGTCAGTTTTTGTACCAGTTGAAAGGGTAAAAACCTATTACTAAGTATTTAACACTTGCCATGATGATAATCATTGTAGGCTGGCTTCAGGGTGCTCCACACACAAGTATTGTGAAAGCAAGGGCACTTGAAAACGAAATCATGAGATTATGTACTGGTCGCTGAATAATCGGTTGTGGCCAGATTCAAACCAACAAGAATTGAAATATAAAACAACCTCGACTGCTTTGCATTGTCGAGCAACGAGGAGCGGAGTGCTCCTATCCGTGTGCTACCGGGGCAGAAGAGAGATGTCGTCATGTGAAGTCGTCATGTGGGATGGAGTAACGCCTTTCCCGCGCGGTCTCATCACCCGGCCACTGGCCGCAGCTTGAGCAGAGCAGAGGTCGCAAACGGGTTTTGATTCCTTACCCGTACCCGGCCACACCAGGGTCGAAAACAGGTACCCGTACCCTACCCGATACCCGGCTACCCGTACCCGGCCGGGTATCGGGTAGGGTACGGGTACGGGTACCCGATTGCGACCTCTGGGATGAAGCCATGTTGCAGGCGTGGGTGGGTTGATTCTAGGATCTTGAATTGTGAGAAGAGACAAGACGTTGGGAAATGAGTGACAAACGGTTACTCACCAGTAACTCACGGCCTACCCGTACCCGGCCGCACCAGGGTCGCAAACGGCTACCCGTACCCGGCTGGGTACGGGTGGCCGGGTATCGGGTAGGGTACGGGTATCGGGTACCTGGTTGCGACTTCTGGAGCAGAGGCAGTGCGCAGCCCCAGCGTGCGACGGACCCCGTGACGCGCGCGGCGCAAGTGACGAATGGGGACTGTGTCGCCGGCACCTCTCCCCCTCTCTCTCTCAAAAGATCACGTGAAGCAGAGAGCAGCCTTCACGGCGGATGCCCCTGGTCAGTATTAGCAGGGTGTCTTATTCGAGCCCAGGCAGGTTAAATTTCATTGGCACCCCTTCGTCAATCCACCGTGCCTCACCCCCACACTACTGCCGAGATTGAGTTGCCTCCCTTAAACGGGTTCTAAGGCAATGTGCTCTCGAGTCAAACAAATCACCACTTCTGCAGATGCTAATGAATGTCTGCTTGTGAGAGCGGTGGTGCGCGGTGGTTAGCGAGACGCACTACCCAAACTGGCGACCTTTAATTCGATTGCCGGGCAAGGTTAATAACCGGCGGTGGGGAAATGTCTGGACCAATCCTGGCCGCCCCCCCCCCCCCCCTGCACCGACCCACATTGACCAGTGTGAAGTAAAGTCAAAAATCCCACGACCAAAGTAGGCATGGGGAGGCCCTCATCTACGCTTTGGATTGACAAAAGTAGAAGTGTTATAAATATATTCACCCAGTCGTTAAGACAATCAAAAAGTGCAACAATAGCAAAAGTTAAAGGTTTAAATCGCAGGCTCGCGAGAGATGGTGGGAGATTGTGGAGGCCTTCACGCAGCAGTGGATTAACAACATATTCCACTTCCTACCCCTTTTCGCCTTACATGGCAGTAACAGCCATGCTCGCCCACCTAATATTTTTCTCTCCGCTGCCACCGGTTGAAGTCTTCCTCTGTAGGCTGTGTGATATTTGGCTACAGTGCATCGTAAGTCACCGAGACTTTTTTTTGACGATTCCTCGTCAAGCAATCAAAGATTTAATACGATTTGACGCTAAAATACTATTGCTTTGGAGTGCTGCAAACATGACCCGGTATGTCATGCGCGCGTTATAAACAAGAAAACAAAGCATTCCTTGCACATTTTCATACCCAATGAGCAAAAACTGTGGTATTATACATGAACTCTAACCCATTTGTAATACACCACATATAAATTAAAAGTCACTTGTGCTTATTAAAATGCGATGAAGTAAAACGTATTTAAGTGTGAGGGTGGTTTTGTGCTACTTGACCCAGATAAACAAACCTACTAAAAACAACTATTTAACACGAGTTGACTTTTAAGCAGCAATGCCTTAACAGGTGAAATACATGATCTATTTAATACTTAAATTCCCAGCTCCATCATGATTATGTAAAAATTTCCTTTTTTCATTCATGAACCCATGGGACTTTCACTCGAAGAAGCTATAATCGCCAGGGCTCTCTCTCGCTTTAAATGAAGAAAAACTGAGTTTTGCAGTAACAAGCAACACTCAATTGTTGACCTTGCACAAAGTCTCAAGATGTGCACAGCAGTCCGTAGAAATATTTAAAAAACAAAAGCAAAGCTAACGCGATTCTAATTTTCATCAAAAGCGAATGCTGCTGCTAGCGACGGCTAAGGAAAGCGGACGCACGCTGAACAGAATGAGGAAACGGTGGCCTCACTCTGGACTTCAGCCGACGACATTGAGGTGCATATATCCACATTAATTAGCAGAAGTATGTATCCCCACGACATGCCAAATAATAATTGCATCCAGAGTGATGAAACACAGTACCTCCGAAAAGCACGGTTGGCTACGTACGGTGTGAAATAAGTACAACATACTTACGAACGTACATACATACATACAGCAGAAAATAAAAAAATAAAACTGCTTCGAACAAGGAAACACATTCCCTGATCCAAGGCGCTTTTTCTCAACCACGCACATGCTCGGCCTGCGGCTCCAAGTAGCACAAATCGACGGCCGCGCTCGATACCGCAGCGCTTGAGAGGGTGAACATCTCGGCCCTTAACCCTGTAACGGCAGCCTCTGCGTCAAAACACCGCCGCCGACCCCCTGACCCCCCCGTAGTACGCGCGTCGGGGCGGGGGGGGGCTACGGGTTGAGGCTGATGGACTTGAGGGTGGCCGTGCTGCCGGTGAGGCCCGACGCGTCCGCTGCCTCCCCGTCGTTGGGCAGCCTCTGCTCGGGAGCCGTCGCAGGGTGCCGAGCCTCGCCGGGGCGCGTCGACTCCACCGACAGCTTCCTCATGCCCGCGGGACGGTCCTTGTAGAAAAAACTGAACCTGAACAGAACAGAACAGAACAAAAAAAAAGTATAAATATAATAAATAGATGTTCTAATAGTAATAACAGAAGGCACGGTTTGGAAACGGCAGTCGCCCTTGAACGTTAACGCGCTGCAATTCACGAGGATTGGATTGCCCCGAGTGGCGGGGTGATATTCGCAGGCAGGTGGTTATTGAATAAATTGCACGCACAAGAAAAATCCCTAACGCTGCACACGTGCCGCCGACTTGTACGTGAATTTATCATTCTAAAATGAAACACTACTTTTAGGGATGGCGAGCGTCACTCCTCATCCCTCCTCCTGTTACAATATCAATGGATGTCAATAATTTGTCAGTTGTGTGCAAGACTTCATCACATTCGTAATTGGGATTTACAGGAGAGTGGCATTTCAGTGCATTTTAATTATTATATGAATTAACAATGAATGTACAGAACTTGATATTTTGAATTAAAGCCTTTAAAAGGTCTGGCTATATAAGCAACATTGGCCTATATGAAGTCAAATGTAGGTATACAGTGCATGTCACTCATACCATGTTAGCCTGTAGGTAGTACAACAAGATGGACATTCACAATACTTGTTTTTAAACTACTGTCTCCATAGCTGTATCGACCCTGTCTCCAGCTGTGGAATCAGGGCTGAGAAGGCAGGAAGATTACTGAAATGAGGAAGTAAAACATGCAAGGAAGAATATGGATTAATGGTAAGGCCCAACCAAGGATAAAGCAGTGGTAAGTGGGAACTCTTTACTAAGTAAAACATTCATAATATAGGTTTTTGGGTCAGATCGCGTTATTTATAAATGTGTCGTAACCCTCCACCACCCGACACGGCCAAACAGTAAAAAATGTGTCACATTTTCAAAGGACAAATTAATTGACTTCTTTAGCCCACCGGTGTGCTGAAGAGAGAATCAATAGCGTTTTAAAATTTGAGTAGTACAACGTTTCGCTGATAATTACAATCAGCTTCATCGGGCAAAAATGGTGAAGCTCTCCTGTTGCTTCCGGTCTTAAATAGAGCAGCATTCGGGTGACGTCATCATTTAATTCAATTCAATCTGGTGCAGTGATTCGAGGCAAGGAGGGGGAGGGTATCGTAATTATATAGATTGGTAATCATTCAATTGTTATTCATTGGTATTTGTTTCCCTTATAAGGAATTGTAATTGTATTTATTTGATAATACGAATAATATTGGTCGCGAAAGCCTACGTGTTAAATTCAGTAAAACATGCTGTCGAGCTCTAACAGAATGACAGCCGGATGCTGGCGTAGTCGAAGAGCAGACCTTGAGGGTCAACTGTCGACTTGAAAATAACTACGGGAACAAGCAGCAGCAAGGGATGGCGAGGTGTGGGTGACATTTATGGCACTGGCCATCATGGTGACCTCTTGACCTTGATCCCTCAACTACTGATAACGAAGTCGAGACCTCACTGATTGCATTGAATGCCCTGGGCTCACCGCATGAACCAGCGAGACGAGCATGCAAACGTACACACATACGAACAAAAGATTGAACAGATTAATGAATGTGACCTAATGGTAGCACGTGTGCCACTTGTTGTAGATATTCACGGTTTGAATCCAGCGGCCTCTCTTCATTCATACTTCGGGTGTATTAACCATCAAAATACAAGCCATCTTTTTCCAAATGGACGTTAAAAGATCATGCGAGAATCATTCGCAAGAGCGCGCCATTGTGTGACCGGCGACACGGTCCAAACTTGCGAAGTGTGAAAAATTACCCACAAATCACTCGGCTGGAATCTTCACCAAAGTCCTCGCTCAACGTATTTCCGCACAACGAGTCTTTTTGTCGCTCGAAGGCTTTCCACACAAAGCGGAATGCGCCCGTTATGACGCTGTTTTTGAGCGATCGGCGAGCGACCACCTTTTTATACTCTTAGGTTTTTTCGGTAAGGTCACATAGGTCAAAAAATTTAAGAAATTTAAATAAAATAATAGATATTTTTACCTACGTGACCTTACCAAAAAAAACCTAAGAGTATGAATCCTTGCAGTCACGAAAGCTTCAAATCTAGACCACCTTTTTCTCAAGCTGTGCGGCCGATCGGTACGGGAATTCTGGGTGTACGAGCGGATTGACCACAGCGCGGAACGGCGTACCCTCACCTCAGCTCTTCGCCTCACCATCTTACTTCGTGTGCGTACGTCGCATCTTGCAACTCCCCCCCCCCCGCCAACATCCCCACCGTTTTTTTTCTTTTGGGGAAATTATTTTTCACCCCGCGCGTTTTTGCTTCACGCGGCACTTTTCGTCAACACATCTACCGCGTTAAACGAAGAATTGCTGTTACACAGCGATCATCGCCGTCGACTGCAAAAACATTTTTGTAAGAACCCTCCTTAAAGATAGTAATGAGGCGCAGAGAGGCTGTACTGGGTAAACAAGTGTCACGACAATAATGATGATAAACTTACAAGCGACGGATGCCCGAGTCCTGTGGGGAAGGCTTGACGATGGCGTGTTGTGATGGGAGAGCTCTCACGGGAGGTGATGGGTCCAGGTCACTGTCCTCACTGCAATGGGGGGTGAAAATGTGTTAATTTTGTGCTCGCAAACACAGCTGCTGCATCCTGCAGTACAGCGCTAAAACACACCCAGAGCATTGTGTACATCCCACCTCGCAGAAGCCATTGAAACGAACAACTCGATGCATCTTGAAGGTTAACAAATTTGGGTGCATTGAAAGTGATGGAAGCCCAACGGAGCAAAGCGGACACAAAGCATGCGGCTACCGGAACACAGAGAAACTTTGCGGATGAAACTATATTCCTCGAGACGGGGCTGCAGGTTATGGAATAAGAACACGAGGAGGAAACGTGCGTGAACATCCACACATCTCACAGTGTGTACGGTAGAACAACGCTGTGCAGAATATTGAGTGTTGGTATGTAAAAGAGTTGTGTTTGTGATGTTTTGCAAAGACATGCGAGTTCTACAGTATTATAGCATATATTACCCGCGGACAAAACAAGCTAGTTCAGATCGTATTGAACTCAGGACAGGTTACACTTTACACATCATGCTGTCTGCTGCTTCTGTAGCATTCACCAGCCACGCAGTTGCAGACACACGTGATAACGTGTTGGAATGTCACAGGCTGACACATTACGTGTCTCCATGTGACATTGGTACAAACAAAATACACGTTCAGATCCATATTCTTGGGTCTTTCGGTAAAGTCACGGAGAAAGGTTCAAAGAAAATAACAAAAAATAACAAAAAACTACGAAAAGACGACCGCTTGTGTTGCGATCGAAACGTCCTAGTTTTTTTTGTTATTTTCTTTGAACCTATCTACGTGACTTTACCAAAAGACCCAAGAATATGAGTTCCTGCAGTCACGAAAGCTTTAAGTCAAGATTTACGTTCAGATCCATGAAGGAATGCAAAACCTGGTGGTCTAAACTGAATGTTAAATCGCTCATCTTGAACAAGCGACCCACGAAATTTGAAACCGTCAATTGGAAAAACCGAGACTCAATTGATTAAGGTGTTAAACAAAAAAAGTCAGTCGGAATTCCCCCCTTTCGCTGTTCGCTCTTCACAAACCAAAAGTGCGCATGTCAGAATAAGTGAGCAGAGACAGGCAACCCTTATAGAGTAATGGCATACAGTATCGTGAAATGTATCTATAGTTCACGAAGCAAGATGACCTTCATCACCAGATATGAACAATGATGACACACGCACAATATGTACTGGGAAGTTGTTACAATTACTGTTTTGCAGGTTAAGGGAATGAGATGTTGGGGCAGCATCTTATATCTGGATTCACGTATATATATTGAATATATGAAGGAAGACTACAACGATATAATTTACTCTTTATAAAAGTGATACTTGAATGTGTGTGCTACAATTTTGCCTTGACCAGGTAAGTGTTACATTACGTACGTGTTGTCTGGGATTTGATCTGGCCTCCCTTGCACAAGACACCACGCGTTATCAATGACATCTCAACTGGTTTCAAACAGAAAGCAAACACGTCACATTTTTTGCCGGCCGAATACAGGCAAGGCGGCGGCAGGGGGAGGGGTGAGCGAGCATCGGTTCCCTGCGGGAATATAAAGCGAGTGGGGCACACGACAGAAGGCAGCGGGGGGATTTCAGAGGCGGGCAATGAGGTGCCAGGGCAAGAATTCCAGGCGATCAGGTCGACGCCAAGCAATGGGGAAAGTGTGGGAATACCTGACGGGAAAAAAACCTCGCAGCCGTTTCCGGACGCCCGACATCCAAGGGTGGTTGTGGCTGGGGTGGGTGCCGGCGGGGGGGGGAAGCCCGAAAGGGGGGACACAGCAGGGACAGGAGGGAAAGAGCGGGCACAAAATAAAATGAAGGAGAAAGTGGAGAGAAAGGGGTAAGCGGAAGAGAAAGGCAACAGGTGGCCTTCCTTGAAGGGTAATACTAAAAAAAAAATCGAGCATATTCACAGTATCTCCCCCCTTTTCCCCGACCACTTTTGTTAGTTTTTTGACGATATAAGCTGCGCGATTCACTCGCAGAACGGAAACATGGTTCGTAGTTTTACTTCGTAGGTTTTCGCGGTTGTGCAGTACATGCTTTCGGGTTGCACCGCGCGAGCTGTTCGGCATGAGGTCTGACATTATTCTCCACGTGCTGGGAGCTTACTTTAATTTGTTCTGGAAGGACACACCAGTTCCGAAAGCACACGGCAGTGAAAATGTCGTACGTCATTCTGGACAACACGCGGTACGACCCGAAAATACATCGGACAGGCACATGGTTCCTGTGACTCACGGCAGAGCCCGGGCAACGCACACACAAGCGCACACAAGCCAGCGCAACGCGGCACCCAGACCTCGGCAGACAAGACTGCAAGTGGCAAAGCATTCACCGCTCTGTCATTTCTTCAATGAAGATTTATGATAATCGTGACACCATGCAAATCTGGATTTTATTATAGCTACCCATTCCTGCTGTTTAGAGAGTGCATTCATCAATTGCGGAGGAACCTGTTGTGTGCAGTAAACATTAATTAGTTCTGGGAGGCATATCAGTCCACACTTTAGTGAGCCATATATCGTATTTTATGGCTTTTGCAAATACACAAGTCCCATTTATTGACTATTTTTAGACAGACGTGTTCATTCAAATTGTTTAACCACTGACCGTGTTTTTTAAAATTGGTTTAATTATGATCTACTCTAATTGCATAGGTCCATCGATTTATCCCATGTGTGGGTTTTCTTTCTGAGCATAATGAAACCTTTGCATATTAATGTCATGAGACATTTACATAAAGTTGAAACTACCAAGACAATCAAGTGAAATACACAAGAGCCTGATTTCTTAATTCTTAAGAGTATCTTCTTCATTCAACAGAACCTTTCCAATGTTTTATTTTATTTACAACCCTTTCTTAATCCCCTTCTGAATGAATGCCTGACTAAGCCAAGTCAGTTACGGTGGTTGTTTGACCATCCTTCCCCGTGCTAGACTGATGGCCTTAATCTAAGTTGTCTTATGGTTGTTGTTGTTGTTTGACTTGCATCCCACTGGGATTTTTGCACACAGCATTGGTGTACGGTGTTTTTTTCTGCAATATTTTGCTGTCTTTTCTTGGATTTTCTGTTTGCACTTAGTCACATATTCACTTTAAGATGTTTTTTGTTCATGTTTTTGTTTTTTTGTTTGTTGCGGTTGCACCCGATTCAAGAGCCGAATGGCTCACAGGGCTATACCTAATAAATGAACTTGAACTTGGTCAATGCTTGTTCTCAGTACTATTGCATCAAATAGCCTCAATGTCGAGAAGCATATACTTTGCTTCCCACCATCATCATCATAATTAGTCAAGCTCTATTCTCTGCTGTGTGAAGGCATCAAGTCGAACAACCCTTTCTCGTGGTCTTGCGATGTAACAATCTAACAGCACGCGAGCCAATTTAATCGCTCCATCTCCCCGGTGGACGTCCTCTCAGCCGTAAATGTATTTTTCAGGTGCCACCGTCGCGATTTTTACCCCTTCTATCGACGCGTACCGTCCAAGTCCACTTCTCTTAACAGCGTATGTGTGACGTCTTTAACCTGGATTTGTTCATTTACCCACATGCATCAGAATTAAGGTCAATTGACGAAGACAATGGGAAACTAAAGAATGTACAATGAGGCGTGGAGAGGCGTGTAAATAAACTGCATGCGTACGAAATGTAACGTACCAAAATCAATTGATCAAATACAACTGTCAGCAGTAGCACAACACGCGGTGCCAACGAGGACACTCAATTGATTTTGATAATGTTGAAGTTCTGTGCAAAACTAATTAAATAATCTATCGAAATTTAAAGAAATAAAAAATACTTTACCGGTTCATACAGCTACCGCCTTAGTGCTGCGTGGAAGCGAATCATCAAATAAGACATTATTTAAATGTATGCCTACAAAGGGCAGCGTACTTCAATAGGGATTACCGTTGGTACGGCTATTTTAATACACACAATAGACAGGGAGGATAAGTTCACAGGGCTCGCATAATGCATAATGTACGTTGCATCAGTAATCCCTCCCCCGCCCCCCCCACGTGGTGCAAGAGCACAGAAGTGTGGTCACCACATCTACGCCTCTATATAAGGAACGAAACAGTTAGCCTTCTCCACAAATCTGGCTGTCGCCTGATGAAGCTAGTTGTAATTACTGGCGAAACGTCGTACTCAGATTGTAAATGTTGTGGCTTGGCTCTCCAACGCACCGGTGTGCTGTACTAGTACACTACACTATACACTACACAATACACTACACTACTATACACTACACTACTATACACTACACTACTATACACTACACTACTATACACTACACTACACACTAGTGCTGTACTCGTGACGAATTGGCCACGTTCTGTTTACAGTGACAACCCTTACTAGTTGGCTGTGTCGGGTGGTGGCGGGTTTTAACGACACATTTATAAATTTACGCGATCCAACCCAAAAAAACCTCTATTATGGAGACCACACAGCGTCGCCACTAATCTACTTTGCTCTCAAGGGAGATTTTCACATTTATACCAAACCTCTTGTCGTCAGTGTGTCATCGATTCGCATTGGCCCAATGTACTTCTGACCATCCTAGGGGTCAAATTTGAAGCACTGGCCAAGAACACATATAACATAGATAGAGTAAAAAAAAAACAAGAATGTAGTTTTTTCTAGCTGGTGCAAAGCCATGCAATCGAGGCAGTCACGCTTGGTAGTACGGCACACACGTTGTGTTTGTGGTGTTGCAGTGCCACCTCCTGGCTACCCGGTATATACTTCGCTCGCGATGTTAAAAATCACCGAGAAAAAAATGTAACTAGAAATCTGTACACGTGCACGGTGGCCTGATTAAATGAATATGGGCATTAAAAAATAAATCTTGGTCAACCCTGCCAACACGTATTAAATGTGCATTAACGCAACAATTAATTCGTTAAAATGAACTCTTAACACTCATGATACACACATTATAAAAAAAATACACATAATTTGAGATGCATCAAAATAATACGATGTTACACCTTTGGGCTTACAGAATGCACAAAACGGGACGGTACAAATGAGACGGTACAAATAAATAAAAAATCATCTTGTGTTTGACCTCCACATCACAAAAATGTCATGAAAATCGTGGTGTGTTGGGGTGACGGAACTTGTATACCATCTCACAGAGGGCACATGATGGGACTATATACCTCGTGGGGATGTTAAAAATATGCCTCGTGGAATGTTAAACATATACGTCGTGGAATGAATAAGTAGGAAATCCCAAACAAAACTCTTAAAGACCCACTGCAGCACATCTTCCCACTTTTACCACTTTCTCAATTAAAATCACATTACAGGCAGGAACACACACGATGTAGAGCGCCCTGAGCCGACTGCACCAGCAGATTTTACACGTCTGCGTGTACGTACAGGTGTGATAGACTTGAGGATATTAATGTCAATCAGCTTCCGGTCTCTCTCTCTCGAGGTCACGTGGGGCGTGCTTATCAACAATCAGGTGCGAGCAGTGATAACTATGTAATTTTTGTTATTCTACGAATGGTAAGCGTAAAAAATGACGCGGCGGTGGGACTCTTTAGGATCGAGTTGAAGGAAACCCCCTGTGTTCACACGAGCAAATCAGTGAAGCCGGAGAAGGGATCACAGCCAGAGGAGCACAGCGAACATTGAGGCAGTGCAAGCGAGATTGAGCCCCTTAGTGGAGGAAAGGCAATACAGCAGCAATATCAGCTGAAGCGGAAGCCAGGTGTACGTACAGAAATAGCAAGCGATCTATCCTTCCACACATTCCCATTTCTGCCCACCGCACAAATCCTGATCTCCAAGACGCTGATCAGTTAGGAGTAAATAAAAGTACAAGCTGCTAAGCACGTGCAAAAAAACGAGCAGAACGTCTTACGTGAAAGGTGACGGGTGGACAGAAATCAGACTTAGATGGAGGAAAAATAATGCTTGACCAATATCAGAGTTCCCTCTTGGAACACTGCCACGGTAAAGGCTGACGAGCACATTTATAAAGCAGCGCCATGCAAGAATGAGAATAAAACCAGTTCAGGTGAAGCAAGTGTAAATACTGGGAATGTAACAATGCATCAACTCCTCAAAGGCTAAAATCGATTCTTACAATCGCAACACGTGCATTTCATCGTGCACATACGAATCGGATGTTTTCGATCTGTACGTCATTGTATGTAATCGGTTCACGTGAAAAAAGATTGTTTCTTGAATTGAATTGCAATCCCGAATCATGAAAATGCAATGACATCGCGAGAAGGATGAATTGTTACACACATCCCCTATTAAACGCCTCAGAACATTAATGTTTTGCATAAAACAGGGTCCTGTGGGTCAAAGCAGACATTACTCGTGACCAGGAGAAAAGGGGGTAAAGGTGGCCACTCAAAGTGAAGCCCAGAACGCTCATCCTTAGCTACACTATACTCTTAGTTCTTTCGGTAAAGTCACGTAGGTAAAAAATGAAATAAAAATTAATAAAAATAAAATAAAAATCACGACGTTTCGGAGGCAACACAAGTCTCCGTCGTCAGGTGGGACCGTCACAGCCAGATTTGCTGCATCAAGGTACACTTAGCTACACTGTTGAGTGTGTGGCTACCACTGGATGACATTCAGACTGGTGCCCTTTATTTGTGACCAGGTCAGAGGCCATGGGGAGCGAGCACCTCCTGTCCAAGGGAGACCTCGACTCAATTAAGGAGAGCAAAGCTGTACATTCCAATGTGTCACCACAACAGAACGGCGAATGCAAGCTGAAAATGTTAACACAATAAGATTTTAAATATTTAACGATGTAAACATTTTTAACATGGATATGAAAAGGATACCCACATCTTGGTTATTTTCCTTATTTACAGAACAGTACTCAATAATGACTTGAAATTAATCATGTCATTTGTTTAACATTAAGCAATATAACACTCGTCACAAAAAATATCAATATGTGAGCCTCATTTTGTTTCCCTCTTGAAAACATCTGGATTCAAAATCGCCAAACAGCACCCCACCTTTTGGGAACCACACTCAACCCTCTTTGGCTGAATTAATCCTGTGGTGTTCGTGATTACCGGAGGGGCTCGCAAATAACGCAGGCTGCACAGTGTAATGAGTACATGTTGTCCATTTTGTTACATTTTGTCCTCATTACAAATTTCCACGTGACAAGCCACTTAGTTCAGCTATCATGTGGGGCCTTTTTGCTTCTGATAAAGAACTATAAAAGCTCAGTGGGCCTTACCTGATTAATAAAAAATAATTGATATTTTTTTTTTTCACACCCTAACGCCTTTCAACGGATTCTAAATGTCTGCTTCCAATGAGAATGGTTCTGAGACCGTGGCGGGCTGTGACGGGCTGTGGCGCAACAACCCCGACAGCTGCCAGGCCGTGCCATTCATCACCTCTTGTAGTACGCCAGCTCCTCCTGGAGCAGGAAGAGCTTGGCCTTGAGCTCGTTGCGCTCCTGCAGCACCTCGCGCAGCTCCTGCAGCGTGAAGCGAGGCCGGTTGGGGTCCTTGAGATCGACCACGAGCTTCCCGTCCATCTGAGCTCGAACACGGACACACGACACCACGCCCCCACGTGCGCGCACACTCACAGCTCTGCACCGTCATCGAGCGAAGAAGTCTCGAACACACCTTGGGCCATGCGAGGCGAGACCGACGCGGCTGCATTTCGAACGTTAGTGTACAAAACAAAACGCGTGCACGCCAACGGCAGGTGGCAACAGCAGATGGCGGGATAAAATTAGTCACGAAATATTCGTAAAAAGGAGGGGATTTTTTTTTACGTTGATGACCGAGTAGACGAAACTCATCAAACGCGGCGATGAGCGCTGACTAGCCGCCAAACACCAGACATCATTTAATGAGTGTCAATGAAGGTGCAGGCTAAGATCATTTTGTAAAGTTATTAGAATCACGCTGCTTATTTGATATTGGGTGGGGGAAAAAAAAGTGCCAAACATTTAATGAAAGTGGGCTACATTTGTTTTATGCTCGTGTCAACTAGACAAAAAGAATGACTAAATGAATTTCACACATTAAAACTGAACTAAAATTCTGGACGCTGTCTTCAACTAAACTAAGCACTGCAACAAAAAAAAATGCCGACTAATTTGGACACTGTAGTACAGCAATTGAATATTAAATTTTTGTGTGTGTACATCTCTCAGTGTTACCCCCTCATATGGGTGGGTTTTCTCTGGTCACTCTCGTTTTCTCGAACACACCAAATCCCTGATGGATGGAACTGACCAAACATCTCAATGCAGGAACCCCAAGAGGACACAGTCAGGCTTTCATGGATTAATTTTGTTTTAAATGAAGTGCAAGACTAAAAAGAATGTGTTCCATGCACAAGAAGAAACAAAAAATAAACACACGGCATGGCCATCTGTTAAACAGTTAATAACACCTCAAACATAATTATGATTTATAGCCTTGGTCAATTCATATATTTTTTTAAATAGTCAGATGAGAAGAAGTGCTTCTCTTGCTTGCATGTGATTCTACTGGACCTGTGTGATGAACCTTAAACCAGGTGTGGTACTACACCACCACCAAGTTTTAACTCCACCCTCAATCCTCAATAAACCCAAATGTTTCTAGTCAAAAATTTAAAATCATCATTAAGAAACTGCTTACACTTGTTCAAACAAGACGATAACGCACAATTTAAATATCACTTCAAAGGACTTTAAGGGACCAGATGCTGGGCAGGACCTTTGAGCTAAAAGTAACATTACATTGCCAGCTGCTGCATTGGCCTTGTTGGCACACAGTGGGTTACTGGATTCATATCAGGATGCAGGCAATGTCACACTGCCAAGGGCAATAAAACAAGCAAAGTGTATTATCAGCACAACCCACTTCTCGGTTAATCACATCCAATTGAGATTCCAATCGCCAAGGTAAATTGACATTTTTAAAATGTTTCCATAGACCAAACCACATTGAATGCACCAACATCTCAGAAGATTGGTTAGTACTTGGATGGATGACCCATCCGTGCATGCCATGTGTTGCAAGCATAGTGGTGCGAGGTGGCCAGGAGATGGCAGAACATCCAATTGGGTTCAGTCCACAAATTATTTCAAGGATTGGATTTGTTGAACACGTAGGCTTTCGCGACCAATATTACCCACAAATCTGGCTGTCGCCTGATGATGCAATGCAAGTTGTAACTACTGGCGAAATGACACGTTTATATTTACGTGATCTAACCAAAAAAACCTCTATTATGGACATTAAGGATTGGATCTATCTGATGACTTGAGTCTCTCTGCCAGGAGATGGCAGTGTTGAGTGGTCACTTCCCCTGTCCCTATCTGGCCAATATAACCCAACAAATGGCATTAGTGTTAACATTAAATAGATTGGATGCACTTTATAAGTTGTGCAATGGCTATATTTAAAGTTAGGTGGCATATGGCATCATTAATTAAGCGTCCTCGTATTTAGTGGCAGCAATGGACAGACAACCATTCCTTCACGTGCCTAGGCCTCAAATAAGATCTGAAGATAAGTTCCAAGCCTCAATGTGCAGATAAAATCAGTGCCAAATATTTCCGGATACACACGAGGCAGTCAAATGCACGGGTATCCAAGGTTGCATGCAATTCCATTCAATATAACACGCCACACCTGTGCAGCGTTGGGCACATGCACAGATTTTCTGCAGGTTTTATTCCATATATGTATTGGACAAATATTTAAATTAAGGACCCTCCTGAAAACAAAAGTCCCAGGACTCAGCAAGGCTCTCCTGGATAGACGAAGAAAATAATGATACATTTTAAGTGAGTTTTACCTTCATCTTTACAACCGAGTTGTTGTACTTCTAATGCCCCACTGTGTTAATGGCAAACATGCTGATGTGTGTTGCAACACGTTAATTTTAGCAAGGCAGTCAATCAGAGCTCTCGGTAAGTAGTTTAGACTCATTACCCACACACTTTCATCTTCTTCATCCTCTACCCCAGGGAAGAATGAAAGCTGTTTAAGAGAAAAAAAATCCACATGTATGTGCTGCTCCAGTTATGCGACACTCAAGAAAGACATAAACACAACAGCACCATCATCGGCAACCTGTGAAACAAGACGTTTGTGAATCAGTCACCAATTATAGCAAATCTCAACTGTGCTCCACAGTTGACGATCAAAGCCTTGTCGCCAATGGCTGCACAAGAAAAAAATATATAATATTAAGCAATTGAAGTCAATGCTGGTTATTTTTTCTCCCCGCTATAACCTGTATAGTCAGTCAAGCAGGCAATGGCATGTCAGATGCATGGGTGAATCACACTGGAGTGGGTTGAACGGATCCCACAGTTCAGGTGCAGCGTTCTCGTCAATAACTTTTGGTAATCCAGCAGCATTCTCCAAACCTGACGCTGCTGATGAGACCCAGAAAGATGGGAACCCAGTACAGAGTTTGCTCGCTGAAAATAAATGCTGCCTGATAATATTTGTGTGGGAAACCAAGAGGCTAAAGGACTACAAGTATGTTTTTATTCACGTGTAGAGACACAGGACAGAGCTTTGCATATATATATATATGATTTCACCCATAATGCTCTGAGGCCATGCGTACGTTTGCGCACGGCGTGAGGGATCATCACCCTCTTTGCTGATAAAAGGCGCTATAGAAGAGACATCATGAGCAGTTACGAGGCATGTTCAATTGTCTTGGTGTAGAGAGGGCCGTATAATCCAATAGGCACAGGGCCAAGGGGCCTACGAAAACTAAAGGGCCTACGGAATTTCTTCACCATGTTTTTTTTGTATGATGACATTTTTTACCAAGATATCTTTCACAAATAAATATATTTATATGTAGCAAGGATTGGCACAGTGTACATACAAAGAGGCAGAGTCGTGTCAATCTCAATCGCTTTTCTTCATAAGGTGAAAAAAATTAATGCCGGAGATAAACTTTTCGAGATTTTTTCATTGCAAAATTAGAAATAACATCTTCAAATTGTGTTTTTCGCATAATCTCAAGGACAGCACCGTGGGAAGTGCCAACTAGAAAAAGTTATCACTAAGGCCTACAAGAACTTCTAGATTTGAAGCTTTCGTGACTGCAAGGATTCATATTCTTAGGTTTTTTCGGGAAAGTCACGTAGGTAAAAATTTTAAAATTTAATTAATAAAAGTAAAATAAAAATAAAATAAAAATCACGACGTTTCGGAGGCAACACAAGCCTCCGTCTTCAGGTGGAACCGTCACAGCACGACAGCTGTATCAAGTAAGAGAAATTCCAAGAAAACAGTCCTTGTATATATACTGGTTGAGGGTGGGAGGAGCTAAGGTAGGCCCTGGATATTAATATTGTGAGGTTCGGTGCGGCTGAAGCACGCTGTTAGGAATGAGCCTTTGTTGTGTAGACTGGTTGAAAAGAGTTGTTAAGGTGAGGCTGAAGTAAAGGTGCGTGTAAATGGGACTGGACCTTTTGTTATGCCTACAAGAACCTTAATCCGGGCCCTGGTTGTAGAAAGTTCAGAGGTCACTTTTGCCCGATGCCTCACCCTGAAATGCAAGAACCTGATTGCAATATTTGGCGACAAAATCCAAACTACGGGTACATGTTTAGGTCACAAAAAACATTCCACATGCTCGGAGAAAGAATTCTACCGAGTCTCTGTTTATTAAACACTGGTCAAGTGATGTAAGAGCAACCAGCATTTTGATGCACGACGACCCACGGGGACTGAGAGAGCCGGTTGTACCCTGGCTTTGCCAAAAGCTGGGGTGTGGCAATATTTGACGACAAATGCAAAATACGGGTCACGTGTTCAGGTAACAACCAAAATCAACATTGTAATCACAATTTTCTACTGAGCCGCTGTTTATCAAACACTGGGTCCAGGAATTGTAAGAGCACCAACACAAATGAGCAAGCGAACCTCTCGAGGGCTGCTGTACCTTGTCTTTGCCAAAGCTGGGGTGTGGAGGTATTTGGCGGCGAAAAATACGGGCAGCATGTTCAGGTCCATGATAGGGGCGTTGTTGGGTTAGATCGCGTAAATAGAAATGTGTCATGATCATCATGGGACCTCCTTTGCCAGTACCAAAATATACTAATAGGGGTTTTCCCCTTTTTTCTGGCAACAAAACTGACACCTTTTGCAAGGAATCATGCTTACATTAACCCCAATACTTGCAGTCAAATGCAAACAAAAAACAATACTCTGATAATGTATGCATTGTCTTTGAAACTGATTGGTCCACACCAGGGACAGCTTTCTTTAGAGCCTAGTCTCATTTGTTTGCATTTGACTGCAAGTATTGTGGTTAATGTAAGCATGATTCCTTGCAAAAGGTGTCAGTTTTGTTGCCAGAAAAAAGGGGAAAAACCCTATTAGTAGAAATGTGTCGTTAAATCCGCCACCACCTGACACAGCCGATCGGTAAGTTTTGAGACGTAAACTAAACATACCAATTCGTTACTAGTTCAGCACACCGGTTATGTGTTGGAGAGTAAACCCACAACATTTAGCATTCGACTACGACGCTTCGCCCGTAATTACAACCAGCCTCATCAGGCGACAGTCAGAGTTGTGGAGAAACAGGTAACAACAACAAAGAACAACAAAAAATCCACATTGTAAGCATACTTTTCAACCGAGCTGCTGTTTATCAAACACTGGCCCAGGAATTGCAGTAAATACACAAATAAAGCAAGCGAGCCTCCGGAGGGCTTGCTGTACCTTGTCCTCGCCCATGCCGGGGTGGTGTGGAAACAGGTAACAACAACAAACAACAACAACAAAAATCCACATTGTAAGCATACTTTTCAACCGAGCTACTGTTTATCAAACACTGGCCCAGGAATTGCAGTAAATACACAAATAAAGCAAGCGAGCCTCCGGAGGGCTTGCTGTACCTTGTCCTCGCCCGAGCCAGGGTGGTGCGCCACCGCGCCCTCCTGGCACTCGCTCTGCTCCAGGAAGGCGCTTGCGACGCTCGCCGCCGTCTCGCGCAGGCGCCCAATCTCCTGCTCGCGCGACTGCAGATCGGCCTCCAGCTCCACCTTCTGCTCGATGAGCGACTTCCCCTGCGCCTCCATCACGGCCAGCTTGTGCCGCAGCTCGTTGTTGATCTTGATCAGCCGCGAGAGCTGCTGCTGCAGCTACGGAAGGCACGGACACACGCGTGTGACGATCGCACCGTCGCCAGCCGTGGGTCAATCCACCGCTGGACAAAAGCATCAAGCACGAGGTGATTTTATCGCTCCGTCTCCTTGGTGGATGACCTCTTGGACACGTTCCATTCCTTGGCTTTCGATTCCATCAGTATTCTTCATCATCGGTGTGACAATGGCACTTTAAAACAAATATTTTCCACGGAAAAATTACAATTGTGCGAGCGGCGTCACGTCATGAGGTGAATTCTCCATTCACAACTCTCACAATGAGCAGTGCATCAAAATATTAGATGATGGTGCATGAATGTGATATCATGGAACTCATTCTGTAATACCTTTAAAGACCCTTTTAATGCATACACTGGGGTGGTAAGGGGGGTAGCTCCCACATACCCTGCTGCTGAAAAATATCCATTGCATGGCAGTGCAACCAATATATTGCATTTTAACAGCTGGAATGTAGCCAAAGTGAAACACAAACTTTAATGTGACAGAGTATATTTTCAGTCTCTGGTGACGGGGCTGACAGCATGAACTCGCTACTACACACGAGAACCCAGTATAACAGTATAATCATCGGTGGCTCCCCAGGACTCCAACCCGGGTCTCAACGTTGCCCATAAAGTACTCTGACCCCTACGCCACCCGGAACCATCTCTTACAATGGAGCGGTGTGGCCACAAGGCAACTTAACTACAATACTTGAAATAAGTGGTGTACAAACACCAAAATAAAGCCCCCTCAAAGAATTGTAGCCAACATTAACGAAACCTTTACCACTTGCATAGGCTTGTGCAGTCATGTTTTTAGCGGATGTCTTTTTCGAATTGTACTTGCACCGTGATATTCTTAGGTTTTTTCGGTAAAGTCATGTAGGTAAAAAATTTTAATTAATAAAAGTAAAATTAAAATCACGACGTTTCGGAGGCAACACAAGCTTCCGTCTTCAGGTGGAACAGTCACAGCACGATAGCTGTATCAAGTGATTATTTTTTATTTTACTTTTATTAATTAAAAAATTTTACCTACGTGACTTTACCGAAAAAACCTAAGAATATGAATCCTTGCAGTCACGAAAGCTTCAAATCCAGAATTGCACCGTGATGTTCGGCATGACGTCCGCCGTTACCCTAACAAGCTCCGAGCACATTGAGCGAAAGGCCGGACATTATGCTAAAAAGGACGGGCGAAACAACCCAACAACACAATGGAGTGCTAAGCAACAGCCTTATGACAAAATACATTTATTTAGTCGGCTATCACATGTTTGGACAACGGCCGTGTTTCAGAAAGCCACCGCCGATCATCGTTGCTTTATGTGCGCTACTGCAGGTGGTCTCACCAGTGTTGAATCACATCTACGGAGTTGCACATGCATGGGAAACTCTACCTGATGACATTCACAAAACATTAAACCCACCGTTATGCGATTGTGAACATCGGTGACAATCTGCGGCTACTTTCAGTGCTTCTGGCATTGCAGTAATGTGTTGAATGTGTGTTTTTGTTACGTGCCTTTTAACGTGTTTTAATTGCTGTTTAAATTCCATCTGCTGCGGCTTCCTCTGTTGATTGCTCAGGGTTCCGATGCGAATGAGATGTTTCACCCCACACACGAGGCTTTCCAATGGGGAAATATTTTCGCAACACATAGTACATAAACTAAATGTGCGATAATATTATTTCAAATATTATTTTCACCATACTTAACGTAGTGTGAGAATCAAGACGACGGGTTTGAATGCCTAAAGGCAGTGCTATAAAATTACCTCACCAAGTGAAAACGGATAAGTCATTTTAAATATCTAAATTTTCTTTAAACAAATTACATTTAACTTAAATACACAACAAAACCGATAAATGATAAATGATGCAAGAGGCTATGAAAGTAAACTATGCTCTGTCGACTAAAACCATGCTAGCTATAAATTACTGTAATGAAAAACTAAAATTCCACTAATTTTGGTCTGCAGGCAATGTAAAATTGATATTAACACAAGTACCAAAAACGTTTAATACCGCGTCTCCAACCTAAGCACAAGCGTCACATCAATTGCCCATGCCTCATACGAATGTTCACACACATACAAAGACCCCCCGTGTAGCCTGTAACAGACTGTTGGGGCAAGTGCTGTTAGCAAGCACCTATGAAGGCCGGCACGGCACACGAGAGGGTGGGTGGCCAACACCACGCCCGGCCGCCTTTGTCTCCCCAGTGGCGATGTTTACACACCGCACCAGGTGCTCATTTGAGGCTGAGTCGACCTCGGGGAGGCCCAGGACCGGTTCTAGATAAACATTATCGTCACCGGTGTTGGCCGTGAGCGGGACTCGAACCCGGGTCGCCAGGTTCATAGCACAGCACGCTAACCGCTACACTACCGCCCCGTTACCCACTTGAGGACTTAGTTCGACCTACACACACATACACACCCCCTGGCGTGATTCTTAGTAGCATCATGCCACGACACTTCCACGCGCCTACGCTCCTCGGTTATCATCCCAGCCGAGACCCCTGGACGCCCAACGGGCACGGCGGTCGCGGCACCCACCTGCTCGTCATCCGACGACTCGCCCCCTTCAGCGGACCCCGGGCCATCACCGCGGGCCTGGCTGTTCGCGACCAACACCTCCAAGATCTCGAGCACGCGCACCACTTTGGGCATTAACTGGGCCACTTGGACCGAGCCGCCGCGCGCCACCATCTGCTCGAAATCCCTGCCCACCATGGCCGCGATGGTGTACACGTCATCCACGTCCAGATCCATGGGATCCATATCGAGCAGGGTCGGCAGCTCTACCTCCTCCTCCATCTCCTCCCTCACCTCCTCCCTCACCTCCTCCCTCACCTCCTCCCTCACCTCCTCCCTCACCTCCTCCCACACCTCCTCCCTCACCTCTTGCTTCCCGCCGAATGTTGTCATTTGCTCTATCGCTGTCTGGACTGCCTGCTTGCTATGTCACAAATCGAGGTTTTTTTATCGTTTTATCTATTTGTATATTCTGTTGTTTTAGTGAGTTGTTATACTCGTGCGTACCCCTTTAAGTAACTTAAATAAGTGTTTTATCTGCTTGGCTTTATGCCTCTGTATTAACTGTGTGAATCTTACAAACGCATACCTACAAGCTGCAATAAACACGTACAAAGCGCCACTTGTGAAAAGCAAACCAACACCGCAACAATTCAGAGGTATAGCTATAATTTCAACATGAACTGGATAATATTTTAATTATATAATGCCCTTAAACCTGCGAATGTGCACCTCCGATTAGCACGGTTGGCTACGTACGGTGCGAAATAAGTTCAACGCACATAAGTACATACAAAACGTTGCCTTCATCCTCTTTTCTCTCTTAACAGTTACTCTATCTTCCCGATGACCGCTCAACAACGACAACACAATCCCGTTCAGCAAACCTTGCCGGCTGAGCATCTGTTGGATACCTTTTTTTAACCCTCCCCGGAGTGATACAAAAAAAACAAGTGATTGCACGACGTTCAGCAAACAGTAACGTGACACCTGACCACCTTTGTACTTCACCGTTTTATGAAAACGATTGTACATTAACATCGTGGGCAATCCTGGCCCCCCCCACCACCAGCGTTAACAAAGAACAAAAAACGGACCGTGACGTTGCAGGTGTGTGAAAGCAAAGTTTTTTTCCTTTTTCAAATGTTGATTGAATTAGTCATTGAATTGAAGACGGAAGAAAAAAATATATGAATTGAAATACAAGATGCATCCTTTAGTGCGTCCCCCCCACAGAGAGGCAGAATGGAAACGGTCCGCTGAGGGAAATAGCTCGTCACAGCCTGTGCACATGCGGCATCACAGTACGTTCCCACACCGCCGCTAGCCACTGACCAAGTGCACATGCAGCGCACTTGTGGATGCGCGGCTCGACTCGGAGAGCGTGACGGAAAAACTCCAGCTTGTTCACGGGTTCATTTCAACTTCTATTTAAACATCACATTTTCATCGAGCGAGCGGTAACGAAGAGCTATCCACTCGACTTTCAGTTCTCTCTCTAATGTTTAATCATAAATGTTGCTGGTAACTTGAGCTCTTTCAGTGACCAACTGGCATGGCCAATATTTGACATATAAATTCGGATGCTTTAGCGAGGCACGTGTCATAAGATGGCTTAAAACCAGAAACCCCTTCAGCACACTTACACCATTGAGCCATGTGATCTGGAGGTCTATATAAGAAGGATTACAGAAACGTGTTTGTTCTTTTATTCTGCCAAAACAGCGGCTAAAGTTCATGTTATACACCACTTTGAATGTAATGACTTCATCTGGAGTTGAATGCGGTCCAAGTCACTCAAGCGTGTCGTAAGTCCTCGGCCACGAAGGGAGCTGTGGACTCGCTGCTGCGTTTTGAATTGCGGCTTTTGCACACTGCTACGACATACCGTGCTCGCGCATAACGTGGAACAGAAGATGACGTGTTGTATTCAACGTCTCGTCTTCAGTGAAGTCATCTCTCGGGCGTTCAACTCGGCAGCATCCCGATTGACTTAAGAAATGCCCAGGATGTTGTACCTTACAACGGTGGTCTAAGTGATATCACTGCGAGAGCATCCCCGGAATGAGAGTGCAGTCATAGCAATAAAGGCCCCAGCACACCGAGCAAGTTTCGTCTTGTCGGTAAGCGAGGCTTTTGTGGCCAGAACTCTGTTTGAACGACACCGAACGCAACGATTGCATTCACATCGACAATCCACATACCACCTTTTGACGTCGTTTTTTAAACACAATCGTCACAAATGCCCCTCGTCTTTGGGGAAACATTTCTTGCCAAGTTCATCCTGCCCGAGCAACATTTGCTTCATCAAGACAAATCCTCCATGACAACGGGCAAGTGTGCCGTAACCTATTTTTGAAAAACAGAGCCTCGAGAATTCAATTGATCAGCAACTAAACAAAGACAATGATCCCCCGTACAGCCTTAACAGACTGTTGGGGCAAGTGCTGTTAGCGAGTAGCACCTATGAAGGCCAACATGGCACACGAGGGGGTGGGTGGCCATCACCACGCTCGGCCGCCTTTGTCTCCCTAGTGGCGATGTTTTACACACCGCACCAGGTACTCATTTGGGGCTCAGTCGACCTAGGGGAGGCCCATGACCGATTCAGATAATCGTCACCGGTGTTGACCGTGAGCGGAAATGGAACTCGAGTCGCCGGGTTTCGTAGCGCAGCGCGCTAACCGCTACACCACCGCTCCCCACAAAACTACACTCGGCAACTACACTCAAACTATGACACACACTTCAAGATTTCAACAGCAGAGTTTCGACTTTGCCCTCGCTGGCCCTCGCAAGAAGATGCTACTGTCCAGTAATTATTTTACGTTGAACTCGTTGGGGAGATCAGAGACTTGAGGTTGGCAGCTCTCTACAGGCACCCCCCCCCCCACATCCACACCACCAATGTAGCCTCTTAAGCACGTGTCCACACACCTCCCTCAAATCAGTTCCGTGTTCAGTAATTGTGTGGACTATGACTCAAGCGATTATGATGGATGGTGAGATCACAGCGAGCGAGCCACCAGCCAGCGTGAGTAGCCGATGCAGCGATCTTTCTCGGCTAACTTTAGCTCAAACGTGTAATGCTAAACCAGTGCTGTGCACTCACTGTACCTTTGGAAACTCCAAATAGAGTGAGTTGCAATTGCTTTTTGCGTTTAGTTTGTTGTCCTTACCCAAGCACCTCCGATTAGCACGGTTCGCTATGTAAGGTGCGAAAGAAGTTCAACACACATTGGATGGTAAAGGCATGGACCATCAAAGATTTCCCCAAACCTACCCCATAACCTCGGCGACTTTCCCCGTGGTCATGATTTTCCTCCTCCTATTTGGTCAATCCCAGAATAGTGTGATTACTATCCAAACGTTGCACAGCGGCGTCGGAAGGAAGGGAAATGGAATCAGGCTTGAAAGTACAAAGCGAAGGAGCAGCAGCGCATCAGAAAGGGAATTAACTGACACATCTGCCCTTACTGCAACAGCATGCCACAGCGTGCCCTGCCAGATGCCATGCTGCTGAAATTGTGCCTCTCTCCCCCTGTGGGTGCCCACGCTCATAAAAAAATATCCCAGTTCTGAACATGATTTTTGTGGAAACAAAGTAGAAACTTTCCAGCCTTGCCTCGCCCAAACACATTCCTGCGGAAGGAGCTGGTAGGATCGTTGGGTTGCTCGGTCAATGGCCAGGGTCAACGGCGGCGTGGTGTATTCCGCAAATATGCCCGACTGTGAGGGCGGGCACAAGCCGGCGTGAGTAGGTTAAACGTTGAGTTTTATAAGGGCACCACGGGGTGACCAGCCCCTCCCCACCCCTCCCACCCACCCAGCCCCTCCCCACCCTCCCCACCCAGCCCCTCCCCACCCTCCCCACCCAGCCCCTCCCCACCCAGCTCCACCCTCCACACCCAGCCCCTCCCCACCCTTCCCTCCCCTCCCCACCCAGCCCTCCCTCCCTCCCCACCCAGCCCCTCCCACCCACCCAGCCCCTCCCCACCCAGCTCCACCCTCCACACCCAGCCCCTCCCCACCCTTCCCTCCCCTCCCCACCCAGCCCTCTTTCCCTCCCCACCCAGCCCCTCCCACCCACCCAGCCCCTCCCCACCCAGCTCCACCCTCCACACCCAGCCCCTCCCCACCCTTCCCTCCCCTCCCCACCCAGCCCTCCCTCCCTCCCCACCCAGCCCCTCCCTCCCCACCCAGCCCCTCCCTGCACGACGGACGGACACAATAATCCCCTGTGGGCTGGTGTAACCAGGAGGTTCCTACCAGTATAAATGTTCTACATGTGTCAAAACAGACGACGTGCTCCATTTTGTGTCCGCTGTCTTATCACAACTCAACTGGTTCAATCGAAAAGGTCTGAGAAATTAACCACTTGTGAAAGTATACACGCAGCGATACGTGCTTCAGAAACAACAAAGTGTTGAAACAAATTGTGACGTGTTTTTTGGGTTGTACCGTGTGCTTTTCGGCACCATGCCCAGCACCGAGAGTTTATTTTTAGGAACTTCCTGAAATAGTATCGCTCTCCCTGTGGATGCTCAGGGACTTCCTGTCGAAGCTCACAGCAGGTGGAGGGAAACGTCGGACATGATGCCGAACAACATGTCGCAGAGCTGTGCAGCACATCAGCAAAATATGCACAGTAGTAACAATAGCCTTTTGTTCTGGACACAAAAAAATGAGCAAGTACAAAGGAGATTTGCGATGGATCTGCATCCCCGTACATGTAGTGAGTGTTGGTAAATCTCCAACGCAGTTTGGCACAGTAAACAATGGAAAATGGCGATATTATTTTTAAATCTGACTTTGAAAATAAACCAAGCTCACAGGCTTATGCAGTTGTGTGTACGCACGTGTGCACTTTCGGATATGAAGTTCATTTTAAAAATTCAACTAACTCCAAGCGCAAAAGAAACGTCAAGATGGTGCTTGCGCTGGCATATTTGCATGGTAATAACCCTATACAGCCCCAAGCAGCATTATAATTCTTACAATGTTTGAAAATGCTCTGGCTGAAACTTTGCAGACACTTACCCAAATTCCATTCATACCGTTTAAGTTTCCCTCCGATTCCCAGCGGCAGAAACAATGCACCTCACCAACTGATGTTATAGCCAGGACCCTATGTATGATTGCCCCTTATTTGATATCATCAGTTGTGCTTATTGCTTGGCAATATAAAATGCTAGCTATGTACAAACGAGCAAAATATGATTTGTACAAAAAGTACATTTCATTCATATGCAATGTGTAAATATTTTATTTAAGGTAACCGCTTTATATTCACTTGTATGGACATTCTTTAACTTGTGCGTGGTTCACTCCTCCCTATACTTACTACATTGTTTTATTAAGGGAAAAATATTGTCTGAAAAATATTACAGAATTTGACAAATAGATTTCACATTGACATCTAAACAATCATACAATACCTATTTCAATATGTATCGTAATAAGTTTACCACTTTGAAGCATATAAATTGATAGGCAGAAACATAAAGTGGTTTAAAATGCAAGGCAGGTAAGACATTACCAGTTGGAAGGACAATTGCAAAACGAGCAGAATAGGTATACCTTAGCTAATTATTGAAGGTGGAAAGAGGACCATATTATGAAATAAAGAAGGAAATTAGAGCAGGATTGAGTGTTTTTGAAAACGTAAATTTGATTATAAATTTTATCTAAGGAAGACAGCCTTCAAAGAATATTCATTCATTCATCATGCATAGTCAGCGAAGGACCATTCCATCAAACGTGTGACCTCTTGCGACAGCGTTCGCATGACCTGCTCTTGGCTGCCGTACACCGGAGTCTCGAGTGATTTGTTTGATCCACGTATCACAATGGGGGAGACCACGGGGGCGACGTTATTCATTTGAGAGCCGCAGTCCTCACTTGGAACCCCAACCGATATTACCCACTGTGACATTTGGATCAGAAACATCAATACTGACGAAGAAAATTGGACAAAAAAACTAAAAAAAGAGTGTGCCAAGAAGTACGGAGAGGCGAATGTTAAAATTACGCTCAAGATGAAAATAGGAACAAGTGGTTCATGGAAGAAACTAAAATTGTATAAGACATCGTATTGACTGGTAAGAAAAGGAAGTGGGTTTTGGGGCAGGACACATCGCTCAAGGGATGATGGTTGATAGACAAGAACTGGTGGCTGAATGGCAGCAACGAGAGAGAAAGCGCGAGAGAAAACGACCGCCACGAAGATGAAGCGATGAGATCTGCTCGTGCAGGAGTGAGGTAGATGGATTGTGGCATCGGACGAGCGTAAGAAGATGGTGACGGCAGAAGAAGGCCTTGATCCAGTTGAATATAGATCATTGCTGATGATGATTAGACCTCTACCCAAACATGTCCCGCATTCACATCGCTACTTACCGCCTCCACGTCTTCATTCTTTTGGCTGATATCCCGGTCCTTGGCTCTTATCTCATCCCGCTGCTTGTCCACCACTTCCTTGAGTTTGACCATCACGTCCCGCTCCTTCTCAGTCAAACCTGAAAGGGTAATGTGGGAAACAAATCACAGGCAACCCTTCAGATACAAGGCCAATTGTAAAAGCCAGATGCCAGAAAAGGCATCCTTGCAGCATGCAGGTCAGTCATTTTTTTATTTTGTTTTACCCTGTTCTGCTACTTTTAATACATTTATAACAGTGCAGCACCATCATTACTGTATTGGCCATGTATGATGATGTGAGTGGAGCGCTTCAAAAGAGCACATTCAAATAAAGCAATCAGGATACCAATAAACCACAGCGGCAATTTATAATCAGCATTGTTAAGTATTCACACATTGGGTCTTTTATATGCAGCGTCATATTTATTATTCGTAATTTGTTTATTTTGGTATTCTTTGAGTCTTTCGGTAAAGTCACGTAGATAGGTTGTTATTTTCTTTCAACCTCTCTACGCGAGTTTACCGTAAGGCCCAAAGGATATGGATTCCTGCAGTCACGAAAGCTTTAAGTCAAGATGTTTGTTTTGGGTTAGGTTGTGTAAAAATGTGCGTGTGAACCTCCTCCATCCATCAAAAAGCCAATCAATAAAATTGTCACGTGATTCAAAAGTGGCAAATGTATAAACCGAGCTCCTGAGCCCCTGTTAACGACCTGAAGAGGCTGGATGTAATCTCCAGTGAAACGTGACACCCATTTAAATGTCGTTAAGATAATTACTCTCCAACAACAATACCGGGCAGTGCTGCTGAAGCAGTAATACATCGGCAAGTTTGATTCGCGTGACACTTCTGTGAATTCGCGGTGTCGGCTGCAGGAGGGTTTTACAACACACATTTCTACATGATGACCTAACCCAAAATAAACCAATTACGAATCATATTAGTCATGAAAGCCTACGTATAAAGTTTTGTTGTTTGTATTGCCACATATTCCATATTAATGTTCTAAATATTTTCTTCGGATCAAAGGGTCTGTAACGTGGCACACTATAAGTAGAGTTGGATAATTCTAGATTTGAAGCTGTCGTGACTGCAAGGATTCATATTCTTAGGTTTTTTTGGTAAAGTCACGTAGGTAAAACATTTAAATTAATAAAAGTAACATAAAATAAAAATAAAATAAAAATCACGACGTTTCGGAGGCAACACAAACTTCCGTCTTACTTGATACAGCTGTCGGGCTGTGACGGTTCCACCTGAAGACGGAAGCTTGTGTTGCCTCCGAAACGTCGTGATTTTTATTTTATTTTACTTTTATTAATTTTAAATTTTTTACCTACGTGACTTTACCGAAAAAACCTAAGAATATGAATAGAGTTGGATAGCTTTTCCATGGGGCTCATAGCCACAGGGATAAGTTACAAAGCTAGGCGGCCAGGACAAGTCCTTGACGTTCAGTCTTCGCAATCGAGCTATTTAATGTCTGCTACTCACCGTATCGGAGCCTTCAAGTGCTCCACAAGCCACTGCAAATGCTGCCATATTTACACTCACATTTACAAGATGATACATTTATAGCTACCCCGCTGAATTTTTTTCTAATATATATAAAATCCTCAACTTTTAAAACAACAGGAAATTGAACATTGTGAATATCGCCAAAACCGTGGCTCCTTATTATATAATAAAATTGAGTTTAAAACTTTTAGTAAGTGTATCGGGATTGTTTGGATATATGTAGAGGCTTTTAAATCAAATTCTGTTCTCTCTAAAATGTTGCGAGTAGTATGTATTTGCATGATTATGACACCTTAAGGGATTGCATATTACACAATGTAGAAAACCGAAAGGTACAATCCTGTGCCACAAAAGCTGCAATCACAATGCAAACTTTCAGCTCTGTGACACGTGTGTCAATGTAAAAGGGTTGCAGCATTTGAGGTTTAGCATGTGTCAAGTTAAAGGGTGCAGCATTTGGCCATTTGTCAGGGCTAAAATAAAAACCCCGCATGCTCATGTAGTTTTCACTGTAACTTCGTGGGTGTGTGCCTCTTACAAGCCATGTAGGGAATGCATAGCTTGACATTTTATGGCATCTCTACCTGCGGGAAAACACCGCAAACAAATGCTGTCACTGCGCTATTTAGAAATGGTAACTGCTATCACGCCTATCACACACGTGGGGGCTGTTTTGTATTTCCTATACTCAAAGCCTCAATGGAGTAAACAAAAGCACATTATTTCTGCCATTGTTTTAAAGCTTCAATACAAACTCAGATTCCAGTAGCTGCTGCTCCCAGCACCTCAGGCTGGGGGCAACCCATAATCCATAGAATGTGGATAAAATGAGTACCACTTTGTGCGAAGTCAACAGCGGCTGCGCTATGGAAAAGACTGGTCTCCAAAGTGGAATTTATATAGTTTTACAGCACCACTATTGAACCTATGTGTCATCCATTGCTCCTTAAACATGAAGACACGGACTCGTTTGATAAATGCTACGGTGGCATTTCCACCTCTGTTCCTTTCTTGTGGAATTCCACTCTCCCTCAACATAATGAGTTAAAGGTGACATCTTTTTAGGGTGAAACAGGTAAAGAATATTACGTGACTGTATAAAAATGTCCTTGTGATTTATCAGCGTTAGCATAATGAATGCCCATCTGCCAGTAATTCTGCATTCTTCTTTGGAAGAAAATATTATTATTATTCGGTTGTGACGATTTTTTTTTTTACCAGCTTTGTCTGGGCCCAATGTAAATCTGAAGTTCAAATTATCTGACAATAAACTGTGACCTTTGGCCAGGAGGCTATGACAAAACAAATGAGGACCATATGACATTCACAGCCCAATGTCACATTTTCCCAATGGCAAGGACTATTTAAATTAACCTTAGCAGTACACCAATTGCAGATGTGTGTGTGTGAATTAAACGTAATAAACGATACACTGTTTGTCTTTACCCTTTCTAGCCAGGCTTTGGCACCAGCACGCAAAGACCTGTTCTTGCGCATGGCAGTGTTTCATGTACACTCTACAGCTGACAAAAAAGTCTGTAACTCAGTGAAGACATCACCGGTCTGCTGCAGGAAAGAGTTTGTTGGCTCAGTGGTGATTGGTGCACACTCGAACCACCACGTTGTCCTTTCGCTCTATTAAATCGGACTATGTGGTGGAACACGTTTTTGCAGCCTGTATTATTGTCTACTAGGTGTGTAGAGGTGTCTCGAATAAAATTGCTTCTTACGGTCATGATCCATGCGTCAAATGATGCGTGTGGAAATTCGCAATTTCTAACGAACCGAAATTATGCAAACGATATTTTAATTCTAGATTTGAAGCTTTCGTGACTGCAAGGATTCATACTCTTTGGTTTTATCGGTAAAGTCACGTAGGTAAAAAAATCAAATCAAGTGGTTGTGCTTTCGCTACGTTGTCCCCACCTGAAGAAGTACGCTTGTGTTGCGCCCGAAACGTCGTGATTTAATTTAGTTGTTTTCATTTATTTGATTAGATTTTTTACCTATTTGACTTTACCGAAAAAACCAAAGAGTATGATATGTTAATGGTTCGTTGAGGACAATGAAGCAAATAAAACCATACAAACTAAACAAAGAAGAAGAAACGATACAGAAAACAAGACAAAGAATCTATCAAATCGTGGCCATGAAATCGCTACGTGGCTAATTTACACTCGTGTGAAGAGGAGCGAGTGGCCTGATCCTGGTCCTGCTCACCTTCCGCCTGCGTCTCCTCCACCTCGGTGTCGGCACTGTCGGTGTCCCGTCGACGTAACGCGCTGTCCAGTTTGCGGTTCTCCTCCTGCAGCTCCGTCATGCAACCCATCATCTCCTCTTCCCTTTCCCTCCAGTACGTCTCCACCAACTCCAGCTCCTGTCAACAAGATAGGCCAAGAGTCGGCAAAGACACAGAGCAATGCAGTTTCACTTCACAAGCAGAAGAGTGGTCTTCAAGACGAAGCTGACATTAATATTGTCTGACATTTCCAAATACGGTAGACAAATTGTCGATATTTTTTTTTATAATTAAAAACTCTTTGTCATTGGGGGCTGCCAAACTGTAACTTGTATAAAGGCTCCAAAATAATTTTGTAGGAAGTACCACCTAAAGCCACAAGGACCCCCATTACTGTGAGCATAGTTTTACGGTCGCAACCCATGAGAAAACAGAAACAATATACCAACATGTCTTACGTGGTTTAATGTGTGTATGTTGAACTTCTTTCGCACCGTATGGAGCCAACCGTGCTAATCGGTGGCCAATCAGAGCCAGTCCAGGGACCCCCACCTCAACAACCAACATTGTCCACGTTGATGATGTTTGGCGAAACAACCCCAATGATCGACATGACGCAGAGATTTCGATGTAAAGCTTTCATGACTGCAGGGATTCATCTTCTTGGTTCTTTCGGTAAAGTCACGTAGAATTGAAATAATAAAATAAAAACAAAACATAATAAAATAATTCTCCTCGACAGACCTGTTCTCCACCTGAGGACGGATACTTGCGTAGTGGCCGAAACGTCGTGAGAATTATTTTATTATGTTTTATTTTTATTATTTTATTACTTCAATTCTACGTGACTTTACCGAAAGAACCAAGAAGATGACGTAGAGAGGTCTTCATCTGGCAGTAAATTATCATATGGCTGTAAATTATTATTTATGAAATATATCTATAAACAAGGCAGCATCCCAACAAAAATGTACACTTTCATAAAACACCAATTTATATTTTTTGTAATAATTTTTTTCTTTAGAGAGGTCTCAATATGCTTAAAGACAGTTAAAACAGGGACTGATGAATAGCCTGATACAGGCCGGTGGCCATGGCCTGTAAACACTGTGGTGTGTTTACCAGGTAACCATGTGCCACAGTGAACACAGCCTCCACGGGTCCACGGGGAGGTTAATTAGGTCACTGGACACTCTGGCTCAGACACAATTGACGATGCTTGTTAACAGTGTTATGACAATTCACACCAGCAAAGGTCTCTAGGGTGAAATCCTCGGGTCCCTACCACCTAACTGTGTTGCATCCAAAGTAACGAGTTTCATAGTGTGGTGACATTAGGTTGTCTTCCACTTGTCAATGCAGTATTGTCTCATTCGACATTCGGACTAAGTGTGTCCTTGCTCAGATGAGCATTGGGTGGCACTCATCTCCATTGGTGGCCCTCAGCCCGTGGTGGAAATTCCACATTCCCATCGTGGGGGTCAATATTTCCAAGCTGTCGGAAAGACAGCGTTCTAAGGACAGACCTGTTCTTCACCTGAGGACGGCTGCTTGCGTTGTGGCCGAAACGTCGTGAGAATTTTATTTTATTATGTTTTATCTTTATTCTTTTATTATTTCCCTTCTACGTGACTTTACCGAAAGAACCAAGAATATGAATCCCTGCAGTCACGTAAGCTTTAAATCGAAAAATGAAACTTCATTGTCACAGATCTGAAACCCACACTGAATATTCCTACGTTCCTACAAGACATGGAGAATTTCATGTTTTTCTAGCAAAAGTAATCTATTTAGGAGGCGCAGCGGTGCAGTGGTTAGCGCACCGTACTACGAACCTGGCGATCTGAGTAAGATTTCCTGCTGTGGCTAACAATAGTGGCAAGTGATAAATTAACTGGTCCTGGGCTCATCACTACATTAATCAGCACTGACCAGCATGGTGAAGTATAGTCACATTAAGCAGTGGATCGAGATCTCACCCTACAAGAGATAATCCATTGTTTCCCATACGAGAGGTGAGATACAGTGTGTTGTCGAGTGATCCTAAGTTGACGCACAGGCCTCCATATGCCATTTTATACATTTTCTTCAAGAAACCTCTTATATAATATACTAGCTCTACTACCCGGCTTCGCCCGGGACTTGGATTGACCACGCCCGGCCGCCTTTGTCTCCCCAGTGGCGATGTTCACACACCACAGCAGTTACTCGTTTGAGGCTGAGTCGACCTAGGGGAGGCCCATGACCGGTTGTAATAATCGTCACCGGTGGTGGCCGTGAGCGGGAATCGAACTCGGGTCGCCGGGTTCGTGTACAGTCTGGAAAGTACCCACATGGCAAATTTCAAGTTTGTTGCATGTCGGGAAGTACGCGAAACATGTTGAACAGACACACATAATCACAAATTTCCCTTTTATATACATATATAGAATATAGATAATACATCACTACATTGATCACAACCTCAAACTTAACCACTGGTCTGCCTACAATCATTTCAGGAAATGCTATACTGTACCTCAATAAACACCTCAAACAGTGCGGCGAACTTTTACAATGCGGTAAAGACAATAACATTACACACGTGGTCAGTCTAACTAACGCAACAGTGACAAACACATTGCAACTCTCTAGTAATGAATTAGCCACAAATCCACGCAAGAGCAACTATATGCGGCATGTGATAGATTAATCGACAGGTTTGCCAAAAGATGAGACAAGGCTGTGGTTTTGAACCATTAGGCTTGGTTGAACATAATGAAAATTTTAACTTATAGCATCCGAGGCTGTTTTTGGCACAGTAAACCACACATTCGTCAAACCAGAAGCCCTCGGCTGCCTGCACTGGGAATGGCTCACGCCGCATTGAGTTGTGTCGTGCCCAGTATCATCGAGGCTCATGACATCAAAACGAGTGAGTAAATCGTGATTGCATGATGACATCCAGCCACAGAATTCCAGAGAGCATCAAATCTGGTTATGCCCAAGCTGGTAATGCCAAGGATGTGTCAAGAAGAAATCGATTTCTGTTGGTAGATAAATTATACATTTATGCCAATTACGTCCACAATATGTGCTGACAGTTGATTTGCTTAATTAATGAGTAAACGCTAGAGAATGGATTATGTCAAAAGTCAATTGTTGTATCTCTAGTGTTATCTAGGTTGCAAATCAAAGTTTTGGCAATGTCATAATTGCAAAAAAGTACCGGCCCATCTTCAACGTTTCATGAAATGTTTAGGATAAAACAAAAAAAAAGGCGTATTCTTTTCAGAATGCAATTGGAAAAAAATATATATCCTTTCACGTCATAATTTAAGTAAAATGCAATGATTGATCGTTTTTTAAATTTCAAAAAGCTGTACTTGAGCTCGCCAAAAAGAACAAACACCAACAAAAGGTCAATTAGAATAATTTAACTTAAGAAATGCGAGCAGCTCACTGAATACAGAATTACTAAACGTCAGCATGTTTCAGTGATGTTTCCACATTTATTTTCCAAGCGCTAAACCAAAGCCCACATCACTGACCCAGATTCTGGTGCCCATCTTGACACCTATCCCTCGCACACACGCCGATGATATTAGAGCCACTTGCCACAAAAGGGCTTCATCTGAAGGTCAAGTAGTCTTTATCATCAATCCCATCTGAGATGGAAAGAAAAACATATTAGCCCGAGTTTCATATTGTCTGCAGCTATCTGCCATCTACAAATGCCCTTTCGTTCTTGGCTACTGTTACTGTAAAAACATTGCCACCAAGGAACTCGCTTGCAGTGATCCGTATACAGCACGAGACATTCATGCTCAACTTCAGCATTGGCACGTGGCAAACATATGTACCCCGTGGAATTCCACAAGGTATTAATTTAGTATCTGTGGGATCCAGTGACAAGTTTCTAGCTTTTACCAATCAGCAGTTTATATTCCATTAATTCATGAAGTAGGTGTAATTTCTTTCTCTGTTCCATTGTTGTGGAAACTTACAACGAATTATACAATTAGGAATAGATTGATTCTAGATTTGAAGTTTTCGTGACTGCAAGAATTCATATTCTTAGGTTTTTTCGGTAAAGTCACGTAGGTAAAAAATTTAAATTTAAATTAATAAAAGTAAAATTAAAATCACGACGTTTCGGAGGCAACACAAGCTTCCGTCTTCAGATGGAACCGTCACAGCCCGACAGCTGTATTAATTTTAATTTTAATTATTTACCTACGTGACTTTACCGAAAAAACCTAAGAATAGGAATAGATTGGGCTAGGTGATGCTGTAGCAGAACACCCAACTCACAATCAAAAGCTGGTACGTTTAAAATCCCCATCAGATGTTGACTCAGCCCATCATTCCTCTCGGGTATTTTAAATAAGTACCACTATGTAGGCAGCCAACATAATATGGAAATTTATCCACTGGTTTACGATCGACAATAAATGTTGAGTAACACATTTGAGAGATGGCGACAGTTTCGGAGATGCCTTCATCCGTCAGTGTATTGGTCATGGCTGGTGATGATGATAGCCACACAATACTCGTTCGAGACACATTGACGTACAATGCTCCTTTCTTTACCATGCCCATGGGGCCAAGAGTACAGTCTGGACCGAGCGTGCCCAATGTACCTGCTTGTGCCGGGAGTCCCTCGCGGACAGCGTAATGGTTTCTCTCTTGGCCGACTCGAGTTGCTCTCGCAGCGTAGTAGACTCGGTGTCTGCTCCGTTCCGAACAGCCAGAGCCTCCAGCATTTCCAGCACGCGGATCACAGGCGCCATCAGCTCGTGCACTGCCTCACGTGCCACCTGTCCATCAGAACGGACCCTTTGAAGTACTGTAAATGTCTTCAAGACGTAACTAAAACAAAACAAGCATCTAATATTTTAGATACAGTACGATCAAATAGAAATATGCATTGATTCACAGATTAGAATACATTATTACACTTGTAATGCATACAGAGCATCCTGCATGTAATAATGCATTTTGTAATTGTTTGAAAAGTGCATGAAAACAATATTCTGTTTGTAGAACACATTAAAAAGTGTGTAGAATAACAAACTATTTCAAAACTTACTTTAGCTTAATTTGTATACATTTCAGAAAAATGTGCATTCACATTTTGACAAATGCATGTTGATGTTAAAACATTAATAACAATGCACATTTATCTCAGTAAACTATCTTTTCGGGCCACCCTGTACGTATCGTCACCAAGGTCCACATCATTTGATAACGTTAATGTGTTTCTGTCCGAGCACTGAAAGTGAAAACTGATCTAAATCTTAACATGGGGGAAATAGGATTAGAGTTCGGATTAGAGTGAGACTGGTGATCAGGGCTAGTGATAGTATTGGAGCAAGGGTCAAAATAATGGCTATGATTAGTGGGAGGATGAGGGCAAAGGTTACATTGAGGGCTGAGCTATAGACGGCGTTTGGGCTCCAGAAAATCCATCGGTCAAGTTAAGGCTAGAGTTTGAGTTGGGATAAAAGTTTGAGTTTGCACTGTGGTTCAAATGACTACTATATACTGTTAGAATAGATTGAGCACTAGTATAGCTGTTTCGATTTAAAGCTTTCGTGACTGCAGGGATTCATCTTCTTGGTTCTTTCGGTAAAGTCACGTAGAAGAGAAGTAATAAAAGAATATTATTCTATTATGTTTTATTTTTATTATTTTATTACTTCTCTTCTACGTGAGTTTACCGAAAGAACCAAGAAGATAGTATAGCTGTTAGGATTATTGATGTAGTTAAAACTAAATACAGTACAGTAGTGTTCCAAACTGTAAGACATTAGTTTAAAGCTCCCAATGTTCCGTGATGTAAATAAATAGCTGTATTAACACGTATAAATCACACTAGTGATATCATTGATATACCATAATTGCGTGCTCTCCTGTCATTTATAAAGGCTTTTTCTATCCTAATGAAGTCATACTGTTCAACCTGAGTGTGTATGTACAAGATATACAGTTCAACTATTTGGGTTATTTCCCTCAAGGCTACGGCTTGTGTTTATAGGTTTTTTTTTTTGGCAAGCCGCAATAACATATATTAAGTGGATTTCTCCCCTCGGTACAACAGTACTTTAAATAGCGTGGACAAATAGGTCAATTTACCCTTATAGAAGAGAAGGGGGCTCCCACCTCATCTCCCTCGATTGGAGGCCCTTCTACAAGTTCACACTTTTACCTTGACTACTTTAAATAGCACACCAAGGGAAAGTGTTAATCGAGTTGCTTTATGGAACCGACCACTGCTATGGAATCGAGATTGGGGTCAGGTTTCATATTTAGTGCCAAGCAAGCACCATTTACACTAGATTTGAAGCTTTCGTGGTGACTGCAAGGATTCATACTCTTAGTTCTTTCGGTAAAGTCACGTAGGTAAAAAATGAAATTAAAATTAATAAAAATAAAATAAAAATCACGACGTTTCGGAGGCAACACAAGTCTCCGTCATCAGGTGTGACGGTCCCACCTGATGACAGAGACTTGTGTTGCCTCCGAAACGTCGTGATTTTTTTTTTCATTTTTTACCTACGTGACTTTACCGAAAGAACTAAGAGTACCATTTACACTTTTTTATGAATGCCTCGTGAGTAGACAACATGTGCAGTGCTCCATATTTGCAAGTGGAGATCAAAAGGTGGGAGATAGGAGGTGGAGCTGCGGTGATGCCAGATATATGTATTTACGTTTTTAGAAGTTGAACATTAGTTTACTGTGGCTGTAGCCGAGGATATTACTTCAAGACACTTTGTTACCCACCATCGGCAATTGTCATTATGTTCGTGGCGGTGGCACGTATTGATTTGTACCGAGATCTGGTGCTATTATTAGTACGCTGAACCTTACGAGGGTTATACTAATAGGGTTTTTCCCCTTTGTTTCTGGCAACAAAACTGACACCTTTTGCAAGGAATCATGCTTACATTAAAGGCGTCATCTGGTCGAACACCATATGAGACTAGGCTCTAAAGAAAGCTGTCTCTGGTGTGGGCCAATCAGTTTCAAAGACAATGCATAAATTATCAGAGTATTGTTTTTTGTTTGCATTTGACTGCAAGTATTGTGGTTAATGTAAGCATGATTCCTTGCAAAAGGTGTCAGTTTTGTTGCCAGAAAAAAAAAGAGGGAAAAACCCTATTAGTATATTTTGGTACTGGCAAACGAAGTCCCATGATGTAACTTACGAGGGTTATTACAGTTTTGATAAGACGTAAGCCGATTGCCGCTGGTTTGATTTGCGAAAAAGGAACAACCGCTGTAGGGTTAGGGACTAGCCAAAATCCAAACATTGCATGCACACATTTTGGGAATACTGGTTCACCACTATCACCACCACCATCACCACAACTGGTTGTGGCGTGAGAGATGGTGGCATTTGAGAACCACTTCACCTCTCCGCCCTCGGTCCCAGCCGCCAAGGCCCTCTCGAAGCCGCGTCCCAGGAGCGCCGCGATGTCGTACACGTCCAGGGCACCCAGCTCCTCTGGGCTCTTGTCGAGAGGGGAGCCCGGCATCTTGAGCTTCTCGTCCATTGCGGACTCCCCACTCGTCAGCAGATACTTCTCCAGGTCTCCTTCGTCCCTGCTGCCGGCAGACAAGGCAATGGGGTTGACGGCCGTGATCGGTGGAAGTGTGACAGTGGATGCGGTGGTGGTGGTGTGGTGATGCTTGGGTTATGGTGATGGTTGGGTTATGGTGATGCTTGGGTTATGGTGATGCTTGGGTTATGGTGATGCTTGGGTTATGGTGATGGTTGGGTTATGGTGATGGTTGGGTTATGGTGATGGTTGGGTTATGGTGATGCATGGGTTATGGTGATGCTTGGGTTATGGTGATGCTTGGGTTATGGTGATGGTTGGGTTATGGTGATGCATGGGTTATGGTGATGCATGGGTTATGGTGATGCTTGGGTTATGGTGATGCTTGGGTTATGGTGATGCTTGGGTTATGGTGATGCTTGGGTTATGGTGATGCTTGGGTTATGATGGTTGGGGTATGGTGATGGTTGGGTTATGGTGATGCTTGGGTTATGGTGATGCATGGGTTATGGTGATGCTTGGGTTATGGTGATGGTTGGGGTATGGTGATGGTTGGGTTATGGTGATGCTTGGGTTATGGTGATGCATGGGTTATGGTGATGCTTGGGTTATGGTGATGCATGGGTTATGGTGATGCTTGGGTTATGGTGATGCTTGGGTTATGGTGATGCTTTAGTTGCGGCAATGAACAAAACGTTATCCTCGTTCCAGTGTTGGCGGTGGAGATGGTTGTGGTTACAGTGACGGTGATAATAGTTGATGGCGGTGGATGTTATGCTTTTGGTGATGATGCAAAGCGGTGCCGCACTTTTCGCTTTGATAACGACAACGGTGATGTTTGGTTATGATGATGGTGGTGGCGGTAGTGCAGCAGTTCTGGTTGATGCTCGTGATGTTGACGGTGGTGCTGGTGGTGGTGGTGGTTATAGTTGTTAACGATTATGGTGGTGGTTATAGTTGTTAACGATGATGGTGGTGGTGGTGGTGATAGTTGGTAACGATGGAGGTGGTGGTGGTGGTGATAGTTGTTAACGATGATGGTGGTGCTGGTTATAGTTGTTAACGATGAGGGTGGTGGTGGTTATAGTTGGTAACAATGGTGGTGGTGGTTATAGTTGTTTACGATGGTGGTGGTGGTTATAGTTGTTAACGATGATGGTGGTGGTGCCGGTGGTGGTGCTGGTGGTGGTTATAGTTGTTAACGATGAGGGTGGTGGTGGTTGTTATAGTTGTTAACGATGATGATGGTGGTGGTGGTTATAGTTGTTAACGGTGGTGGTGCTGGTGGTGGTGCTGGTGGTGGTCATAGTTGTTAACGATGATGGTGGTGCTGGTGGTGGTTATAGTTATTAACGATGATGGTGCTGGTGGTGGTTATAGTTGGTAACGATGGTGGTGGTGGTGCTGGTTGTTATAGTTAACGATGACGCCGGCGATATCAATGGTGGTGCTCAGTAGCTCGACAACAGCTACAACATCAGACACGAAGAAGACGACGACGACGAAGACGACGCTGAGCAGCAGATCAGCAGCTCGTCGCCACGACCGACAACAACAACGACAACAACCACCGCTGCAGTGCCCCGCGCGTGTTATTTTTACCTCTCTCCTCCTCACGCCGCCGTCACCGTCACCCCCTCAGACACCTCCACCACCGTCGTCACCCCCTCAGCCTCCTCCACCACCACCACCGTCACCCCCTCAGCCACCACAGCCGCCGTCACCCCCTCAGCCTCCACCACCGTCACCCCCTCAGCCACCACAGCCGCCGCCGGCTCCTCGTGCCAAGTCGTGGGCGCGTTGCGGGACGCGGTCAAGCGGCGGTCAACTCCATCGTCCTCGTCGTCCTCCGCCGCGAACTCTCCCTTCCCCTCTCCAGACAACCTCCTTCTCCTCCTCCTCCTACTCCACCAACACCTCTCTAAATGGACGCCCTATAGAGAAGATAGCCGCCGCCGCCGCCTCCTCCGCGGTGCTCGAGCGAATGGGTTCGGCACGCGGCCTTCTGCGGACGTCGGGAACGCGGCGCTCGCCCCGTCGCGGCGGCGGCGGCGCCGTTAGCTGCAGGCGGCTGCTGCTGCTGCCATCAGGGCGGGGGGTGGGGGGGTGGTGGAGGTGGTGGGGGGTGGGGTTGGGGGGGTGTGGTGGCGGGGGGGGGTGGAGGAAGGGTGGGAGGGTGGTGGGGGGGTGGTGAGGGGGGGGGGTGAGGGGGGTGGTGGTGTGGGGGGGGGAGTGGGGAGGATGTGGTGGTGGGGGGAGTGGTGGGGGGGGTGGTGGTGGGAGTGGGGGTGGTGGAGGGGGTGGTGGATGGGGGTGGTGGAGGGGTGGTGGATGGGGGTGGTGGGAGTGGGGGTGGTGGAGGGGGAGGTAGGGGGGGTGGTGGGAGTGGGGGGGTGGTGGGGGTGGTGGGGGGGTGGTGAGGGTGGTAGAGGGGGGGGTGGTGGTGGGGGGGTGGTGGGGGTGGGAGGCGTCACGCAGAGGAGGGGACGAGGAGAAGGCGCCCCCCCTCCACGGGGTCGTTCCGCTTTAGCGCCGGCCTCGTCACCTACAGACAGACCACAGCCTCGTCACCTACAGACAGACTACAGCCTCGTCACCTACAGACAGACTACAGCCTCGTCACCTACAGACAGACTACAGCCTCGTCACCTACAGACAGACTACAGCCTCGTCACCTACAGACAGACTACAGCCTCGTCACCTACAGACAGACTACAGCCTCGTCACCTACAGACAGACTACAGCCTCGTCACCTACAGACAGACTACAGCCTCGTCACCTACAGACAGACTACAGCCTCGTCACCTACAGACAGACTACAGCCTCGTCACCTACAGACAGACTACAGCCTCGTCACCTACAGACAGACTACAGCCTCGTCACCTACAGACAGACTACAGCCTGACAGCTACACCACACAGACCACAGCCTCGTCACCTACAGACAGACTACAGTCTGACAGCTACACCACACAGACCACAGCCTCGTCACCTACAGACAGACTACAGCCTCGTCACCTACAGACAGACTACAGCCTGACAGCTACACCACACAGACCACAGCCTCGTCACCTACAGACAGACTACAGCCTCGTCACCTACAGACAGACTACAGCCTGACAGCTACACCACACAGACCACAGCCTCGTCACCTACAGACAGACTACAGCCTTGTCACCTACAGACTACAGCCTGACAGCTACACCACACAGACCACAGCCTCGTCACCTACAGACAGACTATAGCCTCGTCACCTACAGACTACAGCCTGACAGCTACACCACACAGACCACAGCCTCGTCACCTACAGACACAGACTACAGCCTCGTCACCTACAGACTACAGCCTGACAGCTACACTACACAGACCACAGCCTCGTCACCTACAGACACAGACTACAGCCTCGTCACCTACAGACTACAGCCTGACAGCTACACCACACAGACCACAGCCTCGTCACCTACAGACACAGACTACAGCCTCGTCACCTACAGACTACAGCCTGACAGCTACACCACACAGACCACAGCCTCGTCACCTACAGACACAGACTACAGCCTGACAGCTACACCACACAGACCACAGCCTCGTCACCTACAGACACAGACTACAGCCTGACAGCTACACCACACAGACTACAGCCTCACCGCAGCTACACCGCACAGACTACAGCCTGACAGCTACACCACACAGACTACAGCCTGACAGCTACACCACACAGACTACAGCCTCACTACAGCTACACCACACAGACTACAGCCTCACCACAGCTACACCACACAGACTGCAGCCTGACAGCTACACCACACAGACTACAGCCTCACCGCAGCTACACCACACAGACTACAGCCTCAGCGCAGCTACACCACACAGACTACAGCCTGACTACAGCTACACCACACAGACTACAGCCTCACCGCAGCTACACCGCACAGACTACAGCCTGACAGCTACACCACACAGACTACAGCCTGACAGCTACACCACACAGACTACAGCCTCACTACAGCTACACCACACAGACTACAGTCTCACTACACCTACACCACACAGACTACAGCCTGACAGCTACACCACACAGACTACAGCCTCACTACAGCTACACCACACAGACTACAGCCTGACAGTTACACCACACAGACTACAGCTTCACTACAGCTACATCACACAGACTACAGCCTCGTCACCTACAGACACAGACTACAGTCTCATCACAGCTACACCACACAGACTACAGCCTCACTACAGCTACACCACACAGACTACAGCCTCACCACAGCTACACCACACAGACTACAGCCTGACAGCTACACCACACAGACTACAGCCTCACCACAGCTACACCACACAGACTACAGCCTCACCACAGCTACACCACACAGACTACAACCTGACAGCTACACCACACAGACTACAGCCTCACCACAGCTACACCACGTGCCCAACAGCCTCATGGCAACTCACGCCGCACCCCTACTACAACCGCATCACGAACAGCGCACAATCCACACACACCACTCAGACAAACTACAACCTCCACCACAGCTCACACGACACACACACACGACTCGTACTACAGCCTCATTACTTAAGATACTACAGCCTCATTACTTACAACTCATTACACACACGTGTAGCATTTTTAACAGACTGTCGTTGCAAAGGGGTGGGGTGGAATGCACCGCGCCCGGCCGCCTTTGTCTCCCCAAGTTCTGATGTTTACGCAACCCATTTAACTTATTACTTCGGGCTCACCCCCACCCTTATTGATACCGCACACAGCTGACAGACACACCACACACTGATGACAGACACACCACACACACTGCTGACAGACACACCACACACACTGCTGACAGACACACCACACACTGACAGACACACCACACACTGCTGACAGACACACCACACACACTGCTGACAGACACACACACACACACTGCTGACACACCACACACTGACAGACACACCACACACAGCTGACAGACACACCACACACAGCTGACAGACACACACACAGCTGACAGACACACCACACACACAGCTGACAGACACACCACACACACTGCTGACACACCACACACACAGCTGACAGACACACCACACACAGCTGACACACCACACACACAGCTGACAGACACACCACACACACAGCTGACAGACACACACACTGCTGACAGACACACACACTGCTGACAGACACACCACACACACACTGCTGACAGACACACCACACACACTGCTGATGGACACACCCATACGCACTGCTCAAAAATAACTACGACTGACATAGATACACACACGAAATATATACCTCCCAAAACGTGTAACGCTTTCATCAACAACACTGCCTTAAAATATATAATGGCCAACGTTGCAGGCAATGGTCCTTCGTAGCACAAACATCATTAGCGATTGGCCCATCTGTCACGGCAATTGATTTCATGTTCTCTGACAATGGGGCATTTCCCGAAACGTTGTTTTTATTAACTTTTACGGCAGTTTTATTGACGAATTCGTTGAGGTTTTGTCCATTTTTTTGTTATTTGTGCTTGTGCCCCGCCGCGAAAAGCAGCATCACCAAATAATTTGCTACATTTTGAATACAGAACTGTTCCTGCCAGGTGGATTTAGATCAGCGGGGAGGAGGTCAACAGAGTAACCAAAAAAGTTTGAGAAGTACCGCTTTCGGCGCTTGCTACTGACACACAATAGAGACAAATCCCCCGTTGTAATCTTCAAGAAACTGTCGTGGCACGGTTGTTCGTGTGGGTTATTGCTCAAGGTGTGGTTCAACGACAAACCTGCCCGCCTGAAATGCCCCCTTAGTGCTGATGTTTAACCCCCCCCCCCCCCATCGGGCACTCATCATTTGGAGGCTGAGCCGACCGAGGCGACCACCGATCTCACTTGTAGCCGTGGCCGGGAATGGAACTCTGGCTTGGCCAGGTTCGTAGCGCAACGGGATTGACTACTGCGGGATCTGTTTTATTGTTATATATTCAGATCTTTAATTGGGATTGAACTAGAGAATTCCATTCCGCGAGAGCAAGTGGTGGAATTGTTACGTTTTTTTCGGGGCTGGGTCTTTGCGTCGGGCAGTAAGTAGCAGGCAACCAACATAAGAAGATAATTTTATTAGAATTCGGTAAAATAAACAAAAAAATTCGATTTAAAGCTTTCGTGACTGCAGGGATTCATCTTCTTGGTTCTTTCGGTAAAGTCACGTAGAAGGGAAATAATTAAAAAAACATAATAAAATAAAAATTCTCACGACGTTTCGGCCACAACACAAGCAGCCGTCCTCGGGTGAAGAAACAGAGCTGTCGGAAAGAGGCTGTCCTCAGGTGAAGAAACAGCTCTGTTTCAGAAACAGCTCTGTTTCTTCACCCGAGGACGGCTGCTTGTGTTGTGGCCGAAACGTCGTGAGAATTTTATTATTATTTTTTTCCCTTCTACGTTACTTTACCGAAAGAACCAAGAAGACCAACAAAAAACCCTCCATAATTCAAGAGCCGCAATGCACGAGAATGCGAGGCGGTGGTCCTTAATATATAACGTCACGAAGCAATCCTTAATGAGCCAGATGAATTGGATTCACATAGGGCAACCACTTTCCTCGAATGGAATAAACATATTGAAGTTTTTTTATTATTCACACACGCACCTGTCATTTGTCACGTGACACCACCCATTGTGACGTGTTGATGATGATGATGATGCGGGCCCAGTAAGCATGCAACGTTGGCCCAACATTGAACAAACCTTGTCCTACAGTATGTTTATTGGGGGATCAGCAGCCTGTTCCAAACGTGGGACAACACTTCTGAAAATATATGAGACGTAAATTCCATGCTCTTGGTTCTTTCGGTAAAGTAACATAGGTAAAGAAAATAATAAATAAAAATAAAATGAAAGATAAAAAATTAATCAAATTAAATCACGACGTTTCCATTGCAACACAAGCAATCATCATCAGGTGTGAACACCACAGCAAGAACATTTATACTAAAGAGGTAGATATGCCAGGAGGCTATGCATGATGATTGCTCGTGTTGCAATCGAAACGTGATTTAATATTATTTATTTTGTATCTTTATTTTTATTTATCATTTTCTTTACCCGCGTGACTTTACCGACATAACCAAGACTATGGATCCTTGCAGTCACAAAAACTTCAAATCGGGAACGTGAATTCCAGTTTAATAGTCTTAAGCCAGAGGTGGATAGCTGAATTTTGTTGAATATATTGTAAAATAAAAGGCTCGTAATTTGTAGTGGTAACATAATCCCATACGTTATAGATAGCATCGTTGTTCACTAATTAATCAACTGAATATTTCAACGTTTTATGAATTGCAATGGGATTTATTGGTTAATTAAATTTTCGATTTAAAGCTTTCGTGACTGCAGGGATTCATCTTCTTGGTTCTTTCGGTAAAGTCACGTAGAAGGGAAGTCATAAAATAATAAAAATAAAACATAATAAAATAATATAATAATACAAATGAAACATAATAAAATAATATAATATTATGTTTTATTTTTATTATTTTATTACTTCCCTTCTACGTGACTTTACCGAAAGAACCAAGAAGATGGTTAATTTAACTCAATTAAGAACGTATTGTTTCCTTTCAAGGCCAAACACACACACGGTGGTGTAATTTGTCGAACGTGCGTTTGTTGTTGTAACTTGTTAACCCGCCCCTACTGGACATGTGTGAAATAAAGAGCTTTAGAGATCATCGGATTCCTCCCGCGACCCAAATAAAATTCTGGTCCTGAACTGCACTACAAATTGCAAACCGTTGTGCTCTTACATTCCCTACACCGCATAAGCACACGGCAGGTCGTCGCGCTCGCGATTGGCTCGCTCCCCGACCAATCGCGAGAGCGCGTCGTGCCTGCGCGCGCTTGTGGCCGTTGATTGGTCGAACTGCATTGAAGGACCGACCAATCGTGTGCGACCCCACAGAGAGGGGGGGTTGAATCGACGTCACTTCCCCCCTGTAGGAATTTAAATTTTATTTAAATATTTATAGTGGAGGAATCCGATGAGCTATAAGGGGCCGTCCATAAATGACGTCACGCACCTAGGGGGGGGGGGTCAGACATTTGTGACGATGTGTGACGAGGGGGGGGAGGGTGAGAAATGTGACGTCACATCAAAATGCGCAACTTTAAATAAATATAGACAACACGTTCTACTTAATTATATAGACTTTTAATAAATGTTTTCTCCTACAACATCAGAGTGCAGCGGCACATTAAATACGCACTACAATAACAATAGTTTAAAACGATTTGAAGCATGTTTTATTTTGGGGGGGGGGCAGAGCTTTGTGACGTCATATTTGAGGGGGGGCCTGACTTTTTGTGATTTATTTAAAGTTGCGCATTTTGATGTGACGTCACATTTCTCACCCCCCCCCCCCTCGTCACATCGTCATAAATGTCTGCCCCCCCCCCTCCAGGTGCGTGACGTCATTTATGGACGGCCCCAAAGGCAATCGATGACTCCTAACCTTCCAATCGGCATCGATACTGGAAGGCCTTTAATTTGAATCGACACGTGGAACGTATCCACCGATGCGATGACATGCGGAGATGTCTCCCCCTGGTGATTGCGGGCAGAGCACGACAACCACGTGGCACTTGACATGCGCACTGAGTCATATTCTTAGGTTTTTTCGGTAAAGTCACGTAGGTAAAACATCAAAATTAATAAAAATTAAATCAAAATTAATTAAAATAAAATAAAGATTTTATTTTTTATTAATTTTGATGTTTTACCTACGTGACTTTACCGAAAAAACCTAAGAATATGAATCCTTGCAGTCACGAAAGCTTCAAATCTAGAATTAATGCGCACGGAGTTGACACGTGCGGATTTACAGCGTTCAATATTGGTGAACTACAATCATAAGTCGGTATAAATGATGAATTACCAAAAAAAAACAGGAGTTAGTTTGATTAGAAGCTTTCGTGACTGCACGAATTACTCTTTGGTTCTTTCGGTAAAGTCACGTAAGAAAGAATATAAATTAAATAATAGAATACGACGTTTCGATTGCAACACAAGCAACCGTCATCAGGTAGAACTACATTTGAGAGAGAGACAAAACACAGACACGGAGACACACACAGACACACAGAGAGAGACAGACAATACAGACACACAGAGAGAGACACACAACATAGACACACAGAGAGAGACAACACAGACACACAAGCAGAGAGAGACAACACAGAGACACACAGAGAGAGACACACAACATGGACACACAGCGAGAGACACAACATAGACACACATAGAGAGACACACAACATAGACACACAGCGAGAGAGAGACACAACATAGACACAGAGAGACAGAGAGAGAAACACACACATAGACACAGAGAGAGACAACACAGAGACACACAGAGAGAGACACACACATAGACAGACAGACACACACACAGCGAGAGAGAGACACAACATAGACACACAGAGAGAGACACACAACATAGACACACAGACAGACACACAGAGAGAGACAACACAGAGACACACAGAGAGACAGAGAGAAAGAGAGAGACAAACACAGACACACACAGACACACAAGCAGAGAGAGACAACACAGAGACACACAGAGAGAGACACACAACATAGACACACAGAGACCTGTGTGTCTATGTTGTGTCTGTCTGTGTGTCTCCGTGTCTGTATTTTACATGATGACGGTTGCTTGTGTTGCAATCGAAACGTCGTCCTCTATTATTTAATTTATTTTCTTTCTTACGTGACTTTACTGAAGGAACTAAAGAGTAAGAGGAGTTAGTTTCATCTCCATTACAAAGTGAGACCACTCCCATGCATTTCTGCTGTTTTCACTACACCCTTATTATGATGTACGTTTGCGTTCTGCAATTTCAAGAGAGGACTTAGTTTCAATGGGCTATTGTTATAATTGGCAATGGTCTTCCCCTTGCAGGTTTAACCCCCCCCCACCCCCCATCATCATCAGCTTACACGTTTTCAGTCAAATTTTCTCTGCATTTCTGATTTCCCCATGGCGTTTCCGTTCGTCACAGTCCCAGCGGATGCCAAAATGTCTCGCTTCTGCGCACGAACTGATCGAATGGGCTCTCATCATCATCAGCAGCGGCAATGATCAATACACTGCTGCATGAAGGCCTCAGCCAAGTCGCTGCCACCTCTCACGATCTTATGATGCGATAATCCATGCCAACTCCTGCACGTGGACTGATTTACCAGTTGAACACGTAGGCTTTTGCGATCAATATCCACAATAGAGATTTGTTTTGTGAGTTTACTCTCCAACACACCGGTGTGCTGAACTAGTAACGAATTAAAACGTAGGCTTTCGCGACCAATATTATTCATAATCAACGTTTTTGGGTTTAGATCGCGTTATATATAAATGTGTCGTAACCCTCCACCACCCGACACGGCCAATCAGTAAAAAAGTGTCACGTTGACAAAAGACAAAGAGTTCACTGCTTTAGCCCACCGGTGTGTTGAAGCGTGAAACCACAACATTTACAATTTTTGAGTAGTACGACGTTTCGCTGGTAATTGCATCCAGCATCATATGGCAATTCGCTTCAACACACCGGTGGGCTAAAGCAGTGAACTATTTGTCTTTTGTCAACGTGACACTTTTTTACTGATTGGCCGTGTCGGGTGGTGGAGGGTTACGACACATTTATAAATAACGCGATCTAAACCCAAAAACGTTGATTATAAATAGTAACGAATTGTCACATTTTTGTTTACGTGACAAACTTTACTGAATGGCTGTGTCGGTTGTGGCGTGGTTTAGAGACACATTTATCTTTACGCGAACTAACCCCCCCAAAAAAACACTCGAGAATGAACCGATTCCATCACTCCATCTCCCCGGTGCCTATATTGTCTCAAGTCGCGTTGCGTTCCCCGGCTGCCAATCCCGTTAAATGATTCTTGACCATCGTCCAAGGGAAGTCAGCCCCACTTTTCGTGTAATCTGCATGACGTTAATTCGCATGCATGTGCACGTTTGGTTTTTCTTTTAACCTGAACACCTCCTTGAACATTACCACAAGGGGGTAGCAACTGCTCATCGTGAGTTGAAAATGTGTGGTAAGGGGACGTCCATAAATGACGTCACGCACCTCGTGGGGGCGGGGGGTCAGAGATTTGTGACGATGTGTGACGAGGGGGCGGGGGGGTTTGAGAAATGTGACGTCACGTCAACATGCGCAACTTTCAATAACTATAGACAACACGTTCTACTTAAGTAAATAGACTTTTTAATAAATGTTTTCTCCTACAACATCGGAGTGCAGCGCCACATTAAATACGCACTACAATGACAATAGTTTAAAACGATTTGAAGCATGTTTTATTTTGGGGGGGGGGGCAGAGCTTTGTGACGTCATATTTAAGGGGGGGGTCTGACTTTTTGTGACGCCGTGTGACTAGGGGGGGAGGGGGTCAAAAATTGTCCAAAATCGCGTGACGTCATTTATGGACGGCCCCTAACGTGACTTTGATAGAAGGTGACGTGAGGTTGACACAAAGTGATGACAGATAGGGGACAGACCAACGGCCGACCTAGGGTGACGTGGGGTGCTGTGAACGAGGGGAGAAGATCTTCTTGGTTCTTTCGGTAAAGTCACGTAGAATGGAAATAACAAAATAATACAAATAATAAAATAATTCTCGCGACGTTTCGGCCACAACGCAAGCAGCCGTCCTCAAGTGGAGAACAGGTCTGTCAAGTAGACAGAGTCTGAATGACACACTCCAGGCTTGGAGCGACTATTTAAGCTGGGATGGAGGGGGGAAGGGCGCCTTGACAAAATAATGTGCATATCAAGAGGAATTTAGCACATTTATGGGAAATGCAGATATGCGATTAGTATTACTTGTGAAATGCGTAGGAGGTTTGGCGGGGGATTTAAAGTCATTATGCCCGTGCATTGTGCAGGAGAGAAGAGATGGGGCGAAGGCAAAGGGGCCAGCAACCCGCGGCTTCCCAATCGCAAGTGGCTCTATCAAGGACCCCTTGGTGATGTTATTCACAAGTGCAATTGTGCCTCTTGAAATATTGAGTTGTTTTTTTTTTACTTACTACCGAAATCGAAAATTGAAACAATTTTAATTTTGGAGCTTTAGTGACTGCAGGAATTATTCTTTGGTTCTTTCGGTTAAGTCACGTCTAAAGATAAAATAATAAATTAAAATAATATTATTTTAATTAATTAATTTATCTTTAGACGTGACTTAAAATAATATTATTTTAATTTATTATTTTATCTTTAGACGTGACTTAACCGAAAGAACCAAAGAATAAATTGAAACAATTCTCGTTATTTTTGTGTTCCGGTCCTTGGGAAAGAGACATGGGGTATAAGAGGACTGGAGCGAAGGGTCAAGGGAGGAAGCCCTGGGGAAATGACGGGATCGGTGTGGGGAGCTGACGGGCGTGAGTGACATGGGACGGAGCTGCGTGAAGTGAACTTCGTAGGGTGTAGATTACAGACGATGCGACACGAAGTGGATTTGTGTTAAGTTTTATTGAATCGTGAATCGTTGTGTTGCATACACCTCGTTGGTCGTAAACCGTCGTACACAATATGAACTGATTATATATTATAAGTGCTGATGTTAATATAATTACCAAAAATAGTTCAACTCTGGTGTATCGGAGCCCCAGGCACAACTTTCACACTAGTGGCTCGTGTAAATCGTTAAGTGATATTCAATGTACACATTTGAAAATGTGCGCGTTTGTGTTTTTTTATTTTATCTATTTCGACTGGTGTGGCTTATCCCCACTCACTCCGAATGTCCAGTCGCCACTGACTGCAAAATATATTATTTGAAAAAAATTTTTTGCTAAAATGATTACCAACGCATCATTAACCACTCTTTTTTCTTCACACCGAAATCATTTAAACTTCACGTATATTCATTAGGATAGTCAAGAAAAACGTAGCCGTCATTTTTGTTCTTGATACCACACCACGTTTCAGCAATTGCAGAAATGCTTTTGATCATTGAAAGCCTTCAAAAAACATATTCCATTTCGTAAATGATCAATTTGATCAGAAGCATGAAAAATGAATGTCCATTCGTGTACAGTGCTTCTTTTGTGATGACGAAACCTTTCTTCTTATACAGGGCAATGGCTGGGCGCTGAACCATCGTGGTCTTCAACTGGCAGAGGCGATACCCGTGCTCCCGTGCCCTCTGCAGCACCGCGTCGACGAGGCACGAGGCGATTCCACGTCGGCTGTAGCGATCGTCTACCACCATGCGGAACATCTCACACGCACCGGGGTCCTGCGTGCTTGAAACTAGCGCCAAAGTTCCCACGACGTCTCCACCTCCGCCCCTTCCAGTGGTTTCGTCGCAGCAGGTGGTCTCAGCCACCAAGAAACAGGAGCCGGGACGCTCCACAAAATGCTCCCGTATGTTTGCCATTTGTGAGTTCAGCATGGCCGTCACGTAGGAGCTGTACGCAAACCAGCAGCAGTAGTAGAGGGCAAGAAGCACCGACATTACTCCTCCGATGGCAGCCAAGAGTGAGGAGGTACAGATGTAAATCAGAGCCAGAGTGGCGACCATTATCAGCAGATTTGATGGGCGACTCACTGTGCTGTAAAATAGGGGTCGTGCCAGTCCCATCATTCCTTGACAGAAGAGCTCACGTACACGATGGAAATCTTTATCCTCGTACGGTCGGATGTGAAAAGAAAGTGCTCCCGTCTGCTTTTGCAGGGCAGAAGCACGCTTTGCTCTCTTGGTGGTATGAGAGGCCTCCATTGCTTGGAAGGAGGGGGGGAGGGGAAGAAACACAAATTTATTTCATACTCTAGAAATATTTGTGCTGCATGGTATTTATTCACTCAAAAAATAACTATAAATTACAAAGATCTTTTCTTCATCGTGTAGCATGACTTGCGTGTTTGAGCCCAGCCATTGAAATAATGGTTATGTTATGCATGCAAACTTAATGCTGTTCCTGATGTATCCACAATAACCGTTATTTACGTGATTGTAGAAATATGCATACTTCAATAAAAAAATACATTCTATAGACTACATTAATTGTGAATGTACTTCAATAACTGTATTGCATTTTTCGATTTGAAGTTTTCGTGACTGCAAGAATCCATACTTTTTGGAGTTTTTCGGTAAAGTCACGTACTTTATTATTTCTATTCTACGTGACTTTACCGAAAGAACCAAGAAGATGAAGTACTGTATATGTTTGTACCGCAAATACGTGCGGTTAGAGCAGACTTGATGCATTCTAATCGGTGTCTATTTGGCGTTGAAACATATGAACATGTGTATTATTGTCAGATCCCATACATAGGAGATGGGGATTGGTGGGTGAGCATCGCTCAACGATCGCAGTAGCAACAACAGTGCACTTGTTAGGCGCTTTTCTCAACGTATACAAATATATATACAGTATATGTTTAAACAGTATAACAACGACGACACCGCAAACACTTACTTAAATCGTACAGGACGCTATTGGTCCCTGTATTCTGTTGCCCCTGTCAACGCCGAAGATGTGTCACCTCCCCCGCCACCCAAAACACTGCCAAGTCGAAACTGATGAACGTGCCAGTGATCGATCACCCACGCACCGACGGAGATGAGCAATGTTGGCCTTGTACAGCGCGAAAGAAATTCAGCACGCGTACGTGCATGCACGCGGATTAGCAAGGTTGGCTACGTACGGTGCGAACGAAGTTCAACGTACATGGCAAACGTAACACGCGCGTCGGTGATGACCCCAAGAGCTGAATGGCTCACAGGGCTATACCTAATAAATGAACTTGAACTTGAACCAATCAATGCCCTGGGGTGGAGCGATGGATAAAGCCAAGTCCTGTGTCACTGCTGCTATTCTTATTCTGTGATTCTTACTCTTAGGTTTTTTTCGGTAAAGTCACGTAGGTAAAAAATAAATAATAAAAATACATACTAAAATTAATAATAATTAAAGAAATAAAATAATAAATCACGACGTTTCGGGCGCAACACAAGCGTCCGTCATCAGGTGGGACAACCACAGCACGAAACAATTGTTTCTTGTGTTGCGCCCGAAACGTCGTGATTTATTATTTTATTTCTATTATTTTTATTATTTATTTTTTACCTACGTGATTTTACCGAAAAAAACCTAAGAGTATGAATCCTTGCAGTCACGCAAGCTTCAAATCTAGAATCAACACGATGTCACTGCTGCTATTCTTATTCTCTCTGTGTGTGTGGCAGTGATTCTTATTTAGCCTTTACACTGCAGTCTTGCAAACTCGTTGGTTTTCTTTTTCGATTTAAAGCTTTCGTGACTGCAGGGATTCATCTTCTTGGTTATTTCGGTAAAGTCACGTAGAAGGGAAGTAATAAAACAATAAAAATAAAACATAATAAAATAAAATAATTCTCACGACGTTTCGGCTACAACGCAAGCAGCCGTCTTCAGGTTCACCTATTTTATTATGTTTTATTTTTATTACTTCCCTTCTACGTGACTTTACCGAAAGAACCAAGAAGATCGTTGGTTTTCGTTAACAATTTTTTGTATAATGTTAATAAATACGTGGGGTTCGGTGACACATAGTAGCAGTGCTAAGTTTGTTGTTTCGACAATTTACACTTTCTAAAGCAATCTGGCTAATGTCTCGCACCTGCAGAATAGGGCATCTCGCAACCCCAAGGGGATACCTGTACCCTACCAGGTGAAGAAGAACCACTGCGTAAGACGGCCAATACGTATAAGGGGCCGTCCATAAATGACGTCACGCACCTAGGGGGGTGGGCGGGGTCAGACATTTGTGACGATGTGTGACGAGGGGGGTGAGGGTTTGAGAAATGTGACGTCGCATCAAAATGCGCAACTTTAAATAAATATAGACAACACGTTCTACTTAATTAAAATAGACGTTTTAATAAATGTTTTCTCCTACAACATCAGAGTGCAGCACCATATTAAATACGCACTACAATGACAATAGTTTAAAGCGATTTGAAGCATGTTTTATTTTCAAAATAGAAATATTGTTGGAGGGGTGGGGCAGAGCTTTGTGACGTCATATCTGAGGGGGGGTCTGACTTTTTGTGACGCCGTGTGACTAGGGGGGGAGGGGGTCAAAAATCGTCCAAAATCGCGTGACGTCATTTATGGACGGCCCCTAAGTTCAGTGGGGGGTGGGGGGGGGGCAATGTCCCGGAGCTTCTGCTGGCCACGAGAGAGAACTTCTGGAGATAGAGTTCGTGTCGTTATTCTTTGGTTCTTTCGGTTAAGTCACGTCTAAAGATAAATGAATAAATTAAAATAATAGCAAATTATCTTTAGACGTGACTTAACCGAAAGAACCAAAGAATAATTCCTGTAGTCACGAAAGCTCCAAAATTAAGATAGTTCGTGTCGTTGTTGTTGCTTGCTGCTGCGGCAATTCAGAATTACGATGGCAAATCAAGCGACCGGGATGTCTGCCATTCGTGTCGTTGTTTATGATCTCAACGACACGATACCGTCGATAAGTAGACAATGTTTCCTTTCAAACACTGTACAGTAGTGAAAACAATATATGCATTATGTGAATGTATTTGGTTTAAAAAAAACGAATTTTTTTCTGATTGTTAAATAATGAGACGGATTTTGTCCCCTAGTTAACGCGTGATCATTTTTATTTTATTGCATTAAAAAAAGCACGAGCAGTATAACACGTAACAGCTTTAAATTTCGATTTAAAGCTTTCGTGACTGCAGGGATTCATCTTCTTGATTCTTTCGGTAAAGTCACGTAGAAGGGAAATAATAAAATAATCAAAATAAATTATTTTATTATGTTGTATTTTTATTATTTTATTATTTCCCTTCTACGTGACTTTACCGAAAGAACCAAGAAGACGAAACAGCGTTGTTGTTTTCCAGCCCACGGTATCATTGTTGGATTGGTTCATGATTTACAGATTTGAATGAACTAAACTATATTATTTTACGTCACGCACCACTGCATCGGCAATGGTTACACACGAAGCCTAAATAACAAGTCAATAATCTTGGTTTGAAGCTTTTGTTGACTGCAGGAATCCATACTCTTTGGTTCTTTCGGTAAAAGTCACGTAGGTAGAAATTAAATCAAACTAATCGCGACGTTTCGATCGCAACACAAGCCGACTTCAGAATTTTCTTGCTATGGTTGTCCCACCAGATGAAGTTCGCTTGTGTTGCGATCGAAACGTCGTGATTTATTCTATTTTATTTCTACCTACGTGACTTTACCGCAAGAACCAAAGAACAAGTGAATGCATTCGTCAGTAACGCTGCCTTCAAAAGGAAAATACGACGTTTCGGGCAACGAGCCTTCAACACAGCATATAAAAACGCCCGATCGTACTTACCGATCGGGTTGGCCCCGGCTGGAGAGTCGGACTTCTTACGGAGTTTTTTTCACGGATTAGATATCCTGTTGGACCTCGCCCTTCACCCCCTCAACCCCCCCACCCCCATCCGAACCACGTGGAATGTTGTGTAATGTCCACGGAAGTGCAACGCATGATAAAACTTGGCACTGGTGCTTATATATAGCATTTGGCCAGAACAAGTTATAGTTAAGTAACTTTAAAGAGGTCTTAGAAATGATAAGAAACGAGAGAAATGAACGATCATGCACGGAACAGCAGGCAGCATGGATAACACTGGTGAACACACTTTTTCTGGCATAAGGTATTCCAACGGGGTTAATGTAATTTTGGGGTGCTGATTTCAAATCTGGCATCAGTTTTTGTCTATCACATCAGGTTTTTGATATATCAAATATTGCATTTTCAATAAAAACTGCAGAAGAAAAATATTAAATAAATGTGGATATCTACATAAAATTATATTATAAACACTATCCTAAAAATACAGCACCATATTTTAACACTAAAGCAGTCACTGACTTGCAATCATAAGTGACAGAGTTAATTTCGGGTAAAATCAATGAAAATGGGGTATGCCGATAGCATAAAAATCAGATGTGATAGAGCAAATCTGAGATCAGATTTGGAATCAGCACCCTGAAATTAGTCTAAAACAGCTGCAAAAGTCCAGGCTAGAAAAAAATGTGTTTTTTGTTGACCAGTGTAATGTATAAGTCGCCATCTTGTACAATATTAAATTTTTGTTCCAATAACAGAAATTTCACGGGAATATTTCCACTCATTTTATACGCAGACTTCAAACCGACCAAAACACATTTACAATGAGATATACAGGGCCCAATTAATTGTCCGTTGCAGCGTTTTATTAGCAATGGCTACCGCATTCCACAATTTTACTTGCGTGGCTAATTTTACCCTCTGTGGACCACATTCTAACACGGTGGACTCTGCACCGCAGAATGGGATGAACTGGGCAAGGTTAAATTGCATCCAGGGTGAACATAGGGCAAGAGGGACGACATTGTCGAAACTTAACCAACTTCGATTTAAAGCTTTCGTGACTGCAGGGATTCATCTTCTTGGTTCTTTCGGTGAAGTCACGTAGAAGGAGAATAATAAAATAATAATAAATAAAACATAATAAAATAATTCTCACGACGTTTCGGCCACAACGCAAGCAGCCGTCTTCAGGTGGAGAACAGGTCTGTCGAGAAAGCAGAGTCTGTTCTCCACCTGAAGACGGCTGCTTGCGTTGTGGCCGAAACGTCATGAGAATTATTTTATTATGTTTTATTTTTTATTATTTTATTATTCTCCTTCTACGTGACTTTACCGAAAGAACCAAGAAGATTAACCAACTTCCATGACCCGCTTCCAGAGGCAGAATTACAAACGCTGTGAAATGTGACAAATTCATACAATCTGTTCGTGTATTTTGTATTTGTTGCTAGGGTTCATAGTTGGTGGTGCAGAATGGCGTCACACAAATTCCTCTTGGGAATTTGACATCAACATTTCCATGAACAGGGGCAGAATTCATTTTGGGAAATGTATTGATGGCAGAATTTTCGTAAAATTTTGAAAAAAAATAGGTCATGAACTGGGCCCATGGGATAATATTCTCATGTGTGTGGGTTACCAATCAAGTCTTGAACTTCTTCCATTAGCTCGACTAACTCTGATCGCTCAACATATGAATTGTGTCCATGATATTGATCATTGAATTTTTTTATTTTCAATTCACACGTGTATTTTCTCCAAGTGACAACAACAACGGCAGGTAGCAATGTTTTAATTAGAAAACACAAACTGTCAATAACAACTATTGCAATCCATTGTCTCTTATATTTCTACAGCATATAAATGTTACCATACAATACGTATACATTTTATTTAAGCAGTGTGTACATATCTTTTGAGGAGTTCTGAAACAGATATTAATATTCGATTCCAATCTAATGTCTGCCTTTTAATCTCCATCTCTGTAACAGCTGCATTTGTAAGCAGGAACTATTTATTTATTATTTTCTGGCAGTTCTATTGCTGCATTAAACAAAACACATTCCTGCGAAAGGAGCTGGTAGGATCGTTGGGTTGCTCGGTCAATGGCCAGGGTCAACGGCGGCGTGGTGTATTCCGCAAATATGCCCGACTGTGAGGGCGTGCACAAGCCGGCGTGAGTAGGTTAAACGTTGAGTTTTATAAGGACACCACGGGGTGACCAGCCCCTCCCCACCCAGCCCCATCCCTCCCACCCCCCACCCTCCCCACCCTCCCCACCCAGCCCCTCCCCACCCTCCCCTCCCCACCCGGCCCCTCCCCACCCTCCCCTCTCTACCAAGCCCCACCCCTCCCATTTTTGGATGCACGACGGATGGACACAATAATCCCCTGTGAGCTGGTGGAACCAGGAGGTTCCTACCAGTAATAAACAAGACACAAAAGCGATCACACTCCCATAAAAATATGCCAAATACAGACAAAAATAACGTCATATATTTATTACCATGTGTTCAAAAGGTAATTGCTAAATAATTTGTCCCTTAAGGATGCAATGCTTCACTATCTCCCCATTTGATGGCTCCAACACTCAGATTCGTGTGGCTCAGGCCCAGAATCAGCTTGGGGGACTGAAGTCCTCCAAGGCGAAACCAAATGGGCGTTCATTTCTATTCCACGGAGAACCAAGTCGCCTCATACTCAATCACAGACTCATTGGATCAACTCTGGGGATCGTTGTATGCGTATACATCTGATGGAGTCATTTATTCATTATTAAAGGATGTGCATGAATGTTTAATATCAGTATTGTTACCAGTGTAAGTTTCTGTAAAGTGCAGTCTGTTGCTAGGTGTAGATGATGGTCAAAATAAGTACTGCATGGCATTTTTATAAAACCCTATTAATAATGCTGTATTGCTTGACCCATTACACAGCTATTGTTTGTGTTATTCCAGAACAGTTATTTAAATTATTTATAAAACTATGAAAATAAAACAATGTTAAGGTGATTAATAATAATTAGCTAAATGGAATGCATATTGAAAATGGTGGCTGTGACAACTATTGCGCATGATTTATTAAAAGCATGCGTAAACTTGAAAAATAACGTTTGTAACAAAATACCACGGCTCACATAAATTACATTTATTTCTAAAGTTTACTGTTTGTGGTGGCTCAGAAGTCGTAAATTGTTACAGGCCTCTTCGTATTAAATGGGATTACTGGTACCAACATCGTTCAGTTCACACTGCCATTTTGAGCTTACTAAACAGGTACTGGGCAAGGCCCTCTTTCTCAGCTGGCTCCATGTCCAGCAGGGCTGAATGGCTGTTCAGTATCTTCCCATTCACCTCTTCCAGAACCTCCTTGCCCAGGAAGGTCTCCACCCTCTGTCTCCACGCCAACAGCTTATGCCGGTCCTTGAGAACGTCGTGCCCTGCTCCCATGGGCTGCCGGAATAAAAAAATAGGAATTAAGTCGTTATCGCTTGTACAATAAACATTTTATAATCAACGTTTTTGGATTTAGATCGCGTTATTTATAAATGTGTCGTAACCCTCCACCACCCGACATGGCCAATCGGTAAAAAAGTGTCACGTTGACAAGACAAATAGTTCACTGCTTTAGCCCACCGGTGTGTTGAAGCGTGAAACCACAACATTTACAATTTTTGAGTACCCGATGAATTGCCCGATGATGCTGGATGCAATTACCAGCGAAACGTCGTACTCAAAATTTGTAAATGTTGTGGTTTCACGCTTCAACACACCGGTGGGCTAAAGCAGTGAACTATTTGTCTTTTGTCAACGTGACACTTTTTTACTGATTGGCCGTGTCGGGTGGTGGAGGGTTACGACACATTTATAAATAACGCGATCTAAACCCAAAAACGTTGATTATTAATAATATTGGTCGCGAAAGCCTACGTGTTAAAATAAACATTTCGTCAGCTTCATTTAAAACAACAATCTCCAATGCACCAAAACTGTCATCATTCCTTTCCATCCCACTTCCATGGCAAGGCCCAGAATTCCAAGACTTTGGAATAGCAGATTTGTACAATGGCGATCACCTAAGTTACGCACTAAGATTTATGCAAAATGTAATTGTGCATTTTTCCCACGTTATTTTCGTGTGAACTTCAATTTGGCCAAGATGTCTTACGAGCATTATTCAAGTGCACAATCATTCATATGAATGACACTGGCCAGGAGAGGTTGGCGAATGTTTAACAGCATAATTGGATAATGATTTAAACGCAGCTTTTTAAAGTACCTTGCTTCCAATTACAGGCTTTTCTAACAGAACATGGGAATCTGGATGTACCGTTAATCTGAAACAATTAAATACATTTTCCTAAGTCTACGTATTTAGTGGTAACACGCCACTCCTTATTTACTTTAATCAGAGGCTGGGTCCTCAGGAGTAGTCCAATACACCAAGAAAACATACAGCTCCAAGAATGAGATTTGTAATGATGCACAATCATTGTTTATATAGAAACTATATCCAAAATGCAAGTCATCATCAACGAAAATCAGGTGAGAATGTACCTGTCTATGAAAGAATACTTTAAATAAACAAGTCAAGCAAAAAAAAAACGTGTACATAAGACTATGACATTCTTTTTTTAAACAATGTAGGGTTAAGTACTACAATTCCAGATTCAAGTCTCCAGTCTTAAGGGTGCTCCTAAACTCACTTGTATTTTATTGTGCGGATCACTCAATGGGATTATCATACTCGATTACAAAAAATGCTGCTGGCTGGCAGGGTGGAGGGAGGGACTGATGGAAAGTCACGTCCAAAAAACATGGAATTCCTTAGCCTCTGGAAATTCGTTTATCGAATAATGTGGATACTGTTAAGTCTCGTCCAAAAACACATTTTCTAAGTTAGTTTATTCTATTTAGCTCCTCCTTCTCTCTCGGCCTTTCCTTAAACTTGTTCTTACAAGGCGCCTTGAGACATCAGTGGAAGGCGTCTTACAAATAAAATGTAAATTTGTATTAACATGCGTTTTGCTAAATAATCCGATAAAAGATAAACGGAGAAAATAATGATCATCTGTATGCACGGTGCACAAGCAGCCAGAGGACCCACGTGTTTGCAGGCAGTACCTGCATGAGGTCACTGTAGGCGAAGAGGTCTGCGATAGAGATTTGGTCTCCGCAAAGGAAGGCGTCATCTTGCAGGTAGTACGCCTCCAGGTGCTTCAGACACAGCTCCAGGCCCTTCATGATATCGGCAATTTTCTGCTCTTGGACCGGCTGCCCTGTCAGGCCAGGCAGCACGCCCTGGTACCCAGAACAAAATAATTATTATTATTATTTAAACTTGCAATGTACCGCACGGTATTTTGTCACACTTGAAGCAAGAGAATAATTCAGATGTGCGAGGAACCACAGATAAGTGGGAACGGTAGCCAGCTGATGAACCGGCAACAAACCCCCCTCCCCCCACAAGCTCTGCGATCCTACATTTATTCAGGTGTTAACGGCCAATTAATGAGCTTTTACACGTGGGAGAAAACCCACGCGTGCTAGGAGGTAACCTGCGCTGGATCAGAACGATGACGTATGGTCAAACAAGCTCCATGATTGCTGACGGGGTAGGGAGGCCTGCATCCCACAGTGGTTGACAAAAGGGCTGAACGTGATTACTATTAAGCGCTAATGTGGTTCAGGAATCGGCACATTCGCCAGCGAGTATGTTTGCGCACACCAGTGGTCGGATTCCTATGAATGCCCGGTATTTGAATGTCTTGATATTACTAATTAACAACAATGCATGCTATCAGCCATTGCCTTTGTGACAGAATTAATTGCATGTCGATGTCTTAGGATTTTGGACTTTTTTTTAAATTTCGTTACAGTTTATTGTCGATATTCCTAAAATGTGGACAGTTAGCCAACTGGAATAAAAGCCGCTTAGCCAAGTCGGGTTAATGTGGCTTCATGGGGATCACTTTCGTAAGTGCGCGTGTTGGGGTAGTGTAGTGGTCAGCCCACTGTGTTACGAACCTGACTACCCGAGTACCATTCGCGCTCACAGCTAACATTAGTGACGAAGATCCGAACTGGTCCAGTGCCTTCCATGCGGGGAGACAATGGTGGCCGGGCGTGGTTCTGGCATCACCATCCCTCCTTGTGCACCATGTCAGCCTTACGAGGTGTTCACCAACAGCGCTTGCCCCAACCGTCTGTCAACTCCTTGGTTCTTTCGGTAAAGTCGCGTAGAAGGGAAATAATAAAATAATAAAAATAAAACATAATAGAATACAATTCTCACGACGTTTCGGCCACAACGCAAGCAGCCGTCCTCAGGTGAAGAACAGGTCTGTCGGAAAGACAGCGTCTGAATGAGACGCTGTCTTTCCGACAGACCTGTTCTCATTCGTCATGAGAATTGTATTTTATTATGTTTTATTTTTATTACTTTATTATTTCCCTTCCACGTGACTTTACCGAAAGAACCAAGAAGATGAATCCCTGCAGTCACGAAAGCTTCAAATCGAAATTTAGTCTGTCAACTCATAGGGGGATCTTTGTCGTACACGTGCGTGCGCTCTGCACCTCAAGAACGAGCAGCATGGAGCAGGGCGGCCGGATGGAGGTGTGCTGCCAAGCCAGGTACTCGTCCACGCGAGCGCGGCGCTGCAGATCGGCAGGGTACCAGTGGTCGGCCAAGCCGTGCCGGCAAGCGAGGTACTTGCTGATGGCCACGCTGTCAGCGCAAAACGTTCGAAAGGAGGAAAGATGAGAGAAACTCCAAAAGAGTCATACCGCATTTTTGTAGAGGTATGTGTTGTACTTAACAGGTCCATATGGCAGGGGTGAGGAATCTATGGCACCCCGAACGCTTATGACTCACGACTTCATTTCATACGGCCAGAGGCAACACGAGGCCTACCACATCTAGACGGCACCCAAACAATAATTACACTGGTCAACAAAAAAAAACATTCTGGCCTGGACTTTTGCAGCTGTTTTAGACTAATTTCAGGGTGCCAAATCTGATCTCAAAATTGCTCTATCACATCATTTTTATGCTATCGGCATACCTCAATTTCATTGATTTTACCCGAAATTAACTCTGTCACTTATGATTGCAAGTTGTTGCGAGTCAGTGACTGCTTTGGTGTTAAAATATGGTGCTGAATTTGTAGGATTGTGTGTTTATAATATCATTTTATGTAGATATCCACATTTATTTAATATTTTTCTTCTGCAGTTTTTATTGAAAATGCAATATTTGATATCTCAAAAACCTGATGTGATAGACAAAAACTGAGATTTGGAATCAGCACCCCAAAATTACCTTAAAACCGTTGGAATACCTTATGCCAGAAAAAGTGTGTTGACCAGTGTTATCCATCACTGTAAGCATATTAGCTGCACCGATCGGGTACTAGAGGACATGTTTTTTTTTTTTACCCAACTATATCAAGCTCTCAGTCAATCCTGTGCATCTTCATGTTGGGACCTCGCCAAAAGGCATTTGAAAGTCATATTTGGCCCTCGGTAAAAAAAAAAGGTTCCAAAACTCGCATATGTTCGGGGAGGATTATTGCCTTGAACATCTGGCAACCTGACAGTATTGTTTTAAGTGCCAGACTGCTGATGTTGGTGTCAGGCCAGACATGTTAAACTGCTCCAGGGTTTTTACCAGCTCAAGAAAATGTTGCTGAATAACATAGAACGAGAGGTGGACTCATTCCTGTTTATTATCACGTGACATTAGTTGTGCTCCACGGAAGATTTGACATCACAAGCTTTGATTTGAAGCTTTCGTGACTGCAGGAATCCATCATACTTTTTGGTTCTTTCGGTAAAGTGACGTAGATAGAAAATAAATAGATCACGACGTTTCGATCGCAACACAGGCGACCGCCATCAGGTGAAACAAACAGGCCTGTTGTTCTCCTGCTGTGTTTGTATCGCAAGCTTTGTAGCTTGAGACCTTTCCTATTTAAAAAAACAAACTTAAAAACTCACTCACAGCCAAGCGCCTAATTCCAAGGCACTTTACAGCAATTATATGGGTGTATATGAGATGGTAGTGGTTGAGTGGGGTTAGTAAAAGTGGTGGTGTAGTTTTGGTGACAGGAGAAGAGGCAGAGAAACTTAAGGAGAGGTGAAAGCAAGGCCGTATTATGCAATTGGCACAGTAGGCACTGTGCCTTGGGCCTACGAAAACAAAAATGTGACCATGTTTATTTGTTTGTATGATAAATGTGTGTACATCTTCTTGAATACATAGATTTATATACAGCAAGGAAAGGCACAGTGTATATATACAAAGAGGCAGGGTCATGTCAATGTCAATCTTTTGTTTTATATAAAAGGTGACATGAATTACCACTGGAGATGAAGTTTTGCGAGATTTTTTTTTATCTGCAGCGCACAGCGCCCTCCCATCGAACGAGGGCACAAACGAAACGATGAGCGTATCAGCAGTAACGGTATCTGTCCAAGCGGCTGGACGAAGTACCGCGTGAGAAACAAGTGAGTGACCGCGGCGGAGGTAGTGACAAGGGGGCAGCAGCAGCACCAACTGCAGAGTTATCACCGAAGGCCTACGAGACGCAAGTGCACTAAGGCCTACAAGAACCTCAATCGGGCCCTGGGTTAAAGTCAGGTTTGAAATAGAAGCCGTATGAGTGGATAGGTGGAAACAACTCCACAAACCTCTCAGTGAGACGAAAGCCATTGTCCACGATCACAGGCACAAGCTTCAGAGGGTTCACCTTGCCGAACTCCTCTGTCTGGTTTTCCCCTGGAAACCAACAGCATACGTTAACCGAGTCATAGAGTTAAACAACAACATCAGTTTAACACGCAGTAGGCTTTCACGACCAACATTATCGACGAGAGGTTTTTGGGTTAGATCGCGTGAATATAAATGTGTCATTAAACCCGCCACCACCCGACCCAGCAATCTCGTAAAGTTTGTCACGAAAACAAAACGTGCCAATTCCTTACTAGTTCAGCACACCGGTGTGTTGGAGAATAAACCCACAACATCTACAATTCCAGTACAATTAACTCTGGCTCTCGCCTGATGATGGTGGTTGTAATTACTTAGTTGTACGAGGCTTAAGAAGACTCAGAACATATAAATGCGTACGTATATTGTATGTACGTATCCATCTTAACTTTGGAGCTTTCGTGACTGCAGGAATTATTCTTTGGTTCTTTCGGTAAAGTCACGTATAAAGAAAAAATAATAAATTAAATAATAGCATGCGACGTTTCGATTGCAACACAAGCAATCATCATCAGGTATAATGAAATAGCGACATAAAATCTAACCAGAAAAAATTATAGACAGACATATATGCTTAATCGAAACGTCGTATGCTATTATTTAATTTATTATTTTTTCTTTATACGTGACTTTACCGAAAGAACCAAAGAATAATGTATGTACGGATGTTAAATTCTTTCCAAGCATACGTAGCCAACCGTGCTGATCGGAGGTGCTGGGAAAGAACAATAAACTAAAGACAAAAGCAGTTTGTACGGTCTGCATTTGAAATTGGCAATGTGTTTACTGCACAGCAGAGAGTAATTGTTGTGAGATGCTCCAATAGAATAAACCGTGGGTTTTGAGCAAGGTAGGTTGCAGTCCAAAATCAGATCTAGGCTAAACTCACCCATTTATTTTAAAATCTTTGCTTTTAGACGATCGTAAGATCACTACCCCCTTGAAAATGCCTCTCAATTCCAGAATGTGTCCGAGATTGTATCCAAGGGATACATTCAAGAACGTGTTAAATTCCTTATAGTGGAACCAAAACTCATTTTACAAATACAAAATAATGAACATGTAAACATTGTTGGTTTGACTATAATAAAACCATAAATACTTTGACAATAGAATAACCCATTTACTTGTGTTTGATATAACTGACATAACATGTTTGTCGTATTGCCCCCAGTGTTACAAAGGCCTCAACGTATGTTAACGCTACGGTACAATTTGGTTTATTTAGCGTCTGAATGCACTGATACCTCTTGACGCTCACAGGGACACAGCTGATGCCATCACAGCCGACCCTCGGCTACGGCTTTTGGGGGGCCCCATGCTTTGGGGGGGGGGGGGGGGCGGCCTCGCGCTTCAACGTCACGGTGTCAGATGTAATATTTCAATTTAATTTAAAGACATTGGAAGGCCCACACGGTGCGATTTACCCCGGGGGCCACGCACCCCCCCCCCCCCACCCCCGAGACGCGCCACCCATGATCACGACGCACCTTTCTCCAGGCGTTTGGCATGAGCTGTGAACTCGATTCCACCCTTCTTGAGCAGGAGGAGCACAGAACGGCACGGGGAAGCAGACAGGTCGAAGTACACCTCCAGGCCCATGGCTGCACAAATGCCACAAAACTCACGCACCTGCCAGCAATAAAAAAACAAATGAGAGAGGCGTCAGTGTAATTGGTGTCAATAATTAACATCTTACTTGAGGGGTGCCAAATGGCTTTCTTGGTCGATGTTAATGAAACGGTGTGTACATATTGTGAGCCAAACAGCTGAATACAACGCGGTATTAATACATCGGGCAGTGCTAATTGTGGACACGCGCGGTTCAAGGAATGGTCACGTGTCCGTCAGCTAGCGTGGCAGGTTTTAGAACTGCATTGATTGTTCCAAGTGAATTGAGTCAATCTAACCAATGTCATCTCATGCAACTCAATCACATCCCACCTGATGACGGACGCTTTTGTTGCGCCCGAAACGTCGTGATTTTTTTTATTTTCTACCTACGTGACTTTACCGAAAGAACCAAAGAGTATGGATTCCTGCAGTCACGAAAGCTTCAAATCAAGATAGGATTTGCCAATGTTTACCTGTACATTTGTTTTACATGGAATCGCAAAAGAATGGACAGGATAATGACGAAATTTTTCGATTTAAAGCTTTCGTGACTGCAGGGATTCATCTTCTTGGTTCTTTCGGTAAAGTCACATAGCAGGGAAATGATAAAATAATAAAAATAAAACATAATAAAATACAATTCTCACGACGTTTCGGCCACAACGCAAGACAGCGTCTGAATGACGACAGACCTGTTCTTCACCTGAGGACGGCTGCTTGCATTGTGGCCGAAACGTCGTGAGAATTGTATTTTATTATGTTTTATTTTTATTATTTCCCTTCTACGTGACTTTACCGAAAGAACCAAGAAAAGGATAATGACGGTTTGTCGGGAAGGCGGTGGGCAACACCGAGAACAACCTCATGAGTAAAATTCGTCACACAGGAGGCGCAAAGCAGTCTGGGTATTTCAAGGATGGTGGCGAAAAGGGCCGCATGGTGTCATGCAGTTTCTGGCGAAGGAAAATGTCACAACAGTTCATCTTTACAGGTGGTTAGCCGTCCAGTTCAGTGGTGCGTGTCTCCGACGCAGATGTGAGCTTGAGTGGAGTTCATAAATACATCAGCGGCGGCTCATGACATTTCCATTGGGTGGAGCTGTTGCGAGTGAGTGACCTCTGAACATATGGTATTCTAATTAAGAAAAACCTCGTCATGTTATTGGCCTTCTCGTGAAAGTTAGAGAACTGCCTACCAACGGTACCTACCAACGGTAGGCAGTTATAAACAATAGGAAACAAAAAACGAAGCACTCAAATTATGTCCCCATACCCCTTTGGCACTGCCAAACCCCTTTGGCGCTGCTAAAAGCTTTAAAGAACAATGAGAGATCAGCTGACACGACTCAACAAATTATCCAAGGCAACCAAGACACAGCATAATGTGCAATAAAAAAGACAAAGATCCCCCGTATAGCTTTAACAGACTGTAGGGGCAAGTGCTGTTAGCGAGACTCACCTAACAGCCACATACTTCATAATAAACGTTTTTGGGTTAGATCGCGTTATTTATAAATGTGTCGTAACCCTCCACCACCCGACACGGCCAATCAGCAAAAAAAGTGTCACGTTGACAAAAGACAAATAGTTCACTACTTTAGCCCACCGGTGTGTTGAAGAGTGAAACCACAACATTTACATTTTTTGAGTAGTACGACGTTTCGCTGGTAATTGCATCCAGCACATACAGAAAAGGCTTTGATCTGTATTCACATAGCCAGGCCTTTCTAGCATACCGCCTCTGGCTAAATGTCATCACGGATGCTTTTCCCCGGTCGCCTGAGGGCTGGTTGACGTCGATTTTCGGTTGATCAGGACCCAGTTTGCTTGACATTCAACTTCTCCCGCAGTAGTCCCCCTTTCAAATGGAACATTTAGGAGTGACTACCACGTTGTTCGTTGCTAATTCTCAGTTCGCTGCACCTGCTGCCTGCTGTTGTTTCCTCCTACAGCAGGGGTCGGGAACCTTTTTGACTGGGAGAGCCATAAAAGCCAAATATTTCTAAATATATTGCATTGAAAGCCATATAGTATTTTTAACGTATAATAAATTAAATATGTCTTACTTTTAATGCGACTTCTGGTGCTGCATGGTTTTGCTGATGGCCATGTAGTCTGGTTCGTACGTGGTGAGGTTGAGCTTCATGCAGGCGTTGAGGCCCCGTGACCCGTGAAATTTATCTTCAAAACTAATTTCTGTTAACTTTAAAATGACACAGTATTATTAAGCAATATCACAAGTATTTGGAAATCAGTTCCAAACTGATTTTTTTTATTTATTTTTCAACTCAAAATTGTCTGGGAGCCATATGCCGTCACCAGAAGAGCCATATATGGCTCGCGAGCCATAGGTTCCCGACCGCTGTCACCTAGAGCGTGTAGGCTGCGCGAGCTGCTGTATCTTCACAGTGCGACCTCGCGTTGTGAGGTCGTCATCACAGCCGTGGGCGACTTTTTTCACCGCCCTGAATGGGTCTCAAACGACGCGGCTAAAATGCAAAGCTCATCGCAATGAATGAAGGGGGATACATCTCTGACCTCGGGGAAGTCTCGGGGCGGACGGTTTCTCGCATGAACAACTTAAAAATGTTAACCTTCATTAGGCAATTCACGTTGAAAGAATCATTAAATATTTTTTAACACGACAATTTTTTTTTTAAGTCTTTTTATTAGAAACAGAATTTCTCATCTCCAGCTGCTTGGCGAGGTGGCGCCCCATCGCCCCGAGTGGATGAACCGCGCCTGGAATCCACGTGAATTTCATTTAAATGTATTAGCCATACCTGTCAACCCCTCATCAGCACCTAACTTATAACAGACCAATTCAGAGCTTATTGCTCACCCCGTATCCTTATAAATCTCAACGTTCATCCTACAAAGTCCCATTACAAGGGAGAAACACAAATAGACGAAAAAAAATGTGCCCGTATTGAAAGGGCTGTACGCCGTATGGATCTGAAAAGTCAATTTCCCTGTGCAAGAATCCGGGTAAACCCAACTCTGATAATGTGTACTGTGCTGATAATGTGCACTGTGCACATTATCAGAGTTATGTTTTTTGTTTGCATTATGACTGCAGGTATTGTGGTCTATGTAAACATGACTCCTTGTAAAAAGGTGTCAGTTTTGTTGCCAGATAGAAGGGTGAAAAAAACAATTATCAAGTTCCCTACAATGCATACATTGTGATTCATACATTTGTTTTTAAAAAAAGCCTAATTAATGTGCTAGTAAAACATAAATACCCGTTTCTCCTTGATTCAGTCGACCATCTCCGGAAAGAGTGACATGGACAACCTATTTCGATTCTCCGTCTTCCCTTAAGTGCAATTTGTGCCATTCAATGTGCTGTGGCTTGCGTAATAGGAATTTGTACGGTCATTTCACCCTGCTTTGAATTCAACGCTCATACACTGCAACGAGCAGCTGATTAAAAAAAAACAAGCACGTTGGCATAGTAATGAACACAATGAATCCGTTTTGTTCATGCTTGTTGTGGCCAGCGAGTGAATGATTGAGTGGTGGGGGGCCTTTATCAACCAAAGCTTGGTTATCGTCAACTCCCCGGAATTACCATCATCGTCATGGCTGTACCAGGTACTCATGTAAATGTTGAGTTACTTAACCTCCGGGGAGGCGCATTTACATGGATGTGTACGTGGCACAGTGAATCACTCGGCCACAGTTGTCCACGAAATGTATTCACATTTGCGCACAGAGACAATTTACCACTATAACTTGCCATGCAACAATGCATAGGGGGTTCGCCAATAAAAATAAATTCTTCCACTCACGAAACATGCTTCGAACAGTGCGTATAAGAACTGGTTATTCAATATATTGGCAAATTATATCGAATGTAACAAATGAGGCATTAGAAACGATAGAGGCGCAACATATGAGAAAGACAATACAGCAAAGAACAAGAAACACAGTACTCTATACGAGACAAACCGTACAAACTTGACGAATTATTGATACTCGCATGAAACCACAGCCCCGGATAGTGACAATTCATCGAATCACTCGAAGATGAATCGTTACTTGCCTTGTAACAACCCAGCACGAGTTGGTAAAAGGAGACCTCTGTTGGTACCAGATAACTACCGAATCTCTCATGCCAAATGCTCAGTGGAGCATTTGGCATGAGAGATTCGGTAACAACAAGAGAATGCATTGAAATCCAATGGCGGGAGAGAGAGGGCCAAGGGCAAACCAATGGCTCATTGTCATTATCAACTCTGAAAATGGGTCAGGCACAGTGTTTCCCATGCCTTGCAAGTAAAGGAGATTTTCCCAGGCCAGCGAAAGGCTTTGCAAACCGACCGCAACCCCCCACATGAACACTGGCACCCAGACCGACCCCCAGAAATGAGGAAAGGATTACACTGGTGAACACACTTTTTCTGGCATTAGGTATTCCAACTGTTTTTAAGGTAATTTTGGGGTGCTGATTCCAAATCTGGCATAGGTTTTTGTCTATCACATCAGGTTTTTTAGATATCAAGTATTGTATTTTCAATAAAAACTGCAGAAGAAAAATATTAAATATATGTGGATATCTACATAAAATTATATTATAAACACACTATCCTAAAGATACAGCACCATATTTTAACACTAAAGCAGTCACTGACTTGCAAAAACTTGCAATCATAAGTGAAAGAGTTAATTTCGGGTAAAATCAATGAAAATGGGGTATGCCGATAGCATAAAATGAGCTGCAAAAGTCCAGGCCAGAAAAAAGTTGTTTTTTTTTTGACCAGTGTTATCGAAGCAAGCCACGTTATATTTCATACCGTGTGGACATTTCGAATATCTCAAGGGTTTTATATACCGACAGGTAGGATATGCTGCTCAGGTGTCACCGCTTGGTTCTTTGCCAATCAGTGCGTGAAAACACATGGGTACAACAAGTGCTTCCCAATAAATATATTTCAGCCCGCCAACGCCTGAATGCCCAGGAAACCCCCAAATAAGCTGTACTAGCTCTAGATTTCAAGCTTTCGTGACTGCAAGTATTCATATTCTTAGGTTTTTTCGGTAAAGTCACGTAGGTAAAAAAATAAAAATGACGTAGGTAAATTTTTTTTAATAAAAGTAAAATGAAAATGAAATAAAAATCACGACGTTTCGGAGGCAACACAAGCTTCCGTCTTCATGTGAAGACGGAAGCTTGTGTTGCCTCCGAAACGTCGTGATTTTTATTTTATTTTACTTTTATTAACTTTTTTTTTACCTACGTGACTTTACCGAAAAAAACCTAAGAATATCATGTAATACTCTTTGGTTCTTTCGGTAAAGTCACGTAGGTATAAAATAAAATAAATCACGACGTTTCGGGCACAACACAAGCATCCGTCATCAGGTGGGAAAGCATGGTCTGCTGCTGAGGCAGACTGTTATGATATAACATATACCGTCACCACCCATCATTTTTGCTGTCAACACATTTTAATGGCAATGTAAATATAATTTCGTTCACAATATGGATTCCTGCAGCCACGAAAGCTTCAAATCGAGCTCATATAATGTTTTAGTAACCACCGACTTAATCTAATAATTCCCAAAATGCATCATAACAACGTACCTTTCGTGCTATGTAGTGAGCAGCGGCCTATTTTAATCTCCAGTGGGGTGTAATGCGAGATTTAGTTATTTACCGTATACCGTCACCACCCATCATTTTTGCTGTCAACACATTTTAATGGCAATGTAAATATAATTTCGTTCGCATCCGTAACCACTAATGGCAACAGACTAAATAAAAAAAATGGCAAAGAGTTATACTGAACATTACATTTGACGTTTTCATTTACACAAGGGGCATGTTTAGAAACAACCAAACTGGCACATTATTAAGAAATGTGTTTCGTTTCTTTTAAGGGCTACATTGGTGTACAAAGGATATGTTTTTTCAATAGCTGAAATATGACAAGCTTATACATCATTAGACCTCCTTTGCCAGTACCAAAATACAATAATAGGGTTTTCTCCCTTTTTTCTGGCAAACAAAACTGAAACCTTTTTACAAGGAATCATGTGTGCATTAACCACAATACTTGTGGTCAAAATGCAAAAAAAAACACTGATAATATATGCATTGTCTTTGAAACTGAATGGTCCACACCAGAGACGGCTTTCTTTTGAGCCTCGTCTCAGTTGGTGCTAGACCAGAGGAGGTCTAATAATGTAGATGCTCACCCCGAGCCCTCATTACTTTGATAGTGCAACATTGTCTTTGAGCTGTACGCCTTTTGGCGTCCTCTGGTCGAGCACCAATTGAGACTAGGCTCAAAAGAAAGCCGCCTCTGGTGTGGACCAATCAGTTTCAAGGACAATGCATATACTATCAGTGTGTTTTTTGTTTGCATTTTGACCACAAATATTGTGGTTAATGCACACATGCTTCCTTGTAAAAAGGTTTTAGTTCTGTTGCCAGAAAAAAACCCTGTTATTATGCCAAGCTTATTCGGGTTGTCCTACCAAAACACATTGACTATTAAAACAAAGCATCCCACATATTTTAAAGCTTTTCTAGCTAATTATATGATAGATCCACACAGTTGATACTGTATAGACTTTACGTACCACACTAATAAAACTTGCATGGAAGGTATGAATAAGCCACTCACGCATACAGATTCACATTTGTAAACCCACACGAAGAAACGAGCAAAACGGCTACACAGGTACATGTGCACACACACAGAGGCACTCGCATTTTATACGCAGACGCTCATTAAAGAATAATGATCTCATTCCATAATCAACCTAAGCAATATGGACCACAGTCAAATGTTGTAGAAACGTACAAACTATGAAGCTCGTTGACTTGAACATGTATTACAATCCCACCAAATGGGGTCAGCTAATCTAACCCCCGAACCACAATGCTCTCTGGGTGACCTTTGCAAATGACCCTTGAATTCGAGTTGTAGATTTTCACTTCTCGTCGTACATTTTCCCGAAGGTGTCTATCACAAATATGCATCTTTCACGGACGCAAAGTCGCAACAGTACAGTGCTGAACATTTGCCTACGACCGAACCGCACACAATAAGTCTTCGACAATCACGATGTAACACGATTTTTGTCCCTGGGTTGTTGTAAGTGTTATTTTTTCAATGCTTATGCCTAAAAAGTATAGAAAATTGCTATTATTCCCCATTAACTTTGCATTTTCTGACCAGGACTTTACGTGAAGGAATGACACAAACGCACACGTTTTCTCATTGAAAATAGGTACGTTTCAAAATATCACTGTCCTGTCACAAAAGCAAAGTTTGTGGGGGATTAATAGCCATACTCTTTGGTTCTTTCGGTAAAGTCACGTAGGTAGAAAATAAAATAAATCACGACGTTTCGGGCGCAACACAAGCGTCCGTCATCAGGTGGCAAAGCATGGTCTGCTGCTGAGACAGACTGTTTAAAACAGATTTTATTTTCTACCTACGTGACTTTACCGAAAGAACCAAAGAGTATGAATTCCTGCAGTCACGAAAGCTTCAAATCAAGATTGAAATAATAGCCATTTTCTGTACTTTTGAGGCATAAGCAATTATGAAATAACACAACCCAGGAACACATTTTATTTTGGTTAAACAGTCTTGTCACACTGTAAACCCTATTCGTTTTAAATGGGTTTGCCGCAGTGGTTTGCTAATGGTTCGCACGATGAGCTTACAATCCCAAGAAGGTCTACGGTTAGATTCGATCTCCAGGTGTGGCAGCCGATACAACTTGTGTGTTATGTTAATCCTCCCCCCTGTTACTCGGTCCACCCAAGCAGTACTGCACAGTAGTATCAATGGGTCACAGCGCACCAGTTCTGGGTCGATGGGGCCCTTCCCAAGACGTCTGGTGGTCCAGCGTGGAAGAGTAGGCCAAATCCCATTTTAGCCGGAGCGCTCGAGAGAGAGAGAGAGCTCCCTCTGGTGAGAAGACCCTTGCCGCCAGCAAGTGTCTTCAAGTCGGCAATTTGGAAGGGCTCGTTTCCTTTACAAACCTCTTTCATTCTCTTTGTGCCGGTCGCCCTTTGGCGCTGTCCTCTGTTCTAACACTGAGACGAGACTGTCTAAAGAAAAGCTGTCTTCAGTGTGGACCAATCAGTTTCAAAGACAACGCATCATCATATACTACCAGAGCATAGCTTTTTTTTTTTTGCATGTTCACAACCACAAGGATATGTGGTTAACGCAGTAAGTACATGATTCCTTGCAAAATGTTTCAGTTTGGTGTTGGAACATTTTAACACCTCCTGATGTATTGCCAGCAAAGGTGTCAAAACTATTCTTTAATCCCCTGTACGGATTTGCTGCGATCGTACGCGAGAGCGGAATGAAGTTAAATACCACAAGGGGTTTTGTGGAAGGATGGGCGACTTGAGTTGACAACTTTTCGAGTCACACCACGCAGTCAGTCACAGTCCGGATTAAGCTGAGCTACAATTTTTTTTGTGCGTGGTGTGTGTGGTGTGTGTGTGTGGTGTGTGTGGTGTGTGTGTGGTGTGTGTGTGTGCTGTGTGTGGTGTGTGCTGTGTGTGTGTGCTGTGTGGTGTGTGTGGTGTGTGTGTGTGGTGTGTGTGTGTGGTGTATGTGGTGTGTGTGGTGTATGTGGTGTGTGTGGTGTGTGTGTTCGTGTGTGTGTGATGTGTGTGTGGTGTGTGTATGCGTGTGCGTGCGTGCGTGTGTGGTGTGTGTGTGTGTGATGTGTATGTGGTGTGTGTGTGTGTGGTGTGTGGCGCGTGTGTGTGTGATGTGTGTGTGGTGTGTGTGTGGTGTGTGGCGTGTGTGTGTGTGTGGTGTGTGTGTGTGATGTGTGTGTGGTGTGTGTGTGTGGTGTGTGGCGTGTGTGTGTGGTGTGTGTGCGTGTGAGCGTGGTGTGTGAGCAAATCAACGCCGAGCAGTTAAACTCAACTATACAGAGGCAGCCAACTCAAGCGATACGCGAATTCATCGTTCAAACTTACGACTCTCTTGTCTGGCAGGAAGGAAGGTGATACCGAAGACACCGCCAGCAGCAGCAACAGCAAGCACGCGGTGTTGTAGGAATGAGCGTGGTTTGTTGCGCCTGTGCGTTAAATACACCACAGCCAGCAACCCAGAGCACGCGTGTGGCTCTGTGTGTGTGGGGCTCTGTGTGTGCGTGTGGCTCTGTGTGTGTGGGGCTCTGTGTGTGTGGGGCTGTGTGTGTGGCTCTGTGTGTGTGTGTCTCTGTGTGCGTGTGGCTCTGTGAGTGTGGCTCTGTGTGCGTGTGGCTCTGTGTGTGTGTGGCTGTTGCTGCCCGGCTGGGACTTTAAAGTTCGCCGTGGCATCCCCAACCCCACGGGGTTTGGGCGGTTCCTCCAGGACAGCCAATATCATCATCGTCATCATCACCACCACCCACTTGTCAAGAAGAATGTGCGCACAGCATTAGCAAGCAGTAGCAAGCAGCAACAATCCACACGGAGAATGAAAAACGCCCACGCTCTGTCATTGTCAACCCGGCGTCAGACGCAACAACTCACTCATATGATAATTGGTTTTTTACCCATCTATCTGGCAACAAAACTGACACCTTTTTTACAAGGAGTCATGTTTGCATAAACCCCAATACCTGCAGTCATAATGTGCACTGTCCTTGAAGTTGATTGGTCCACACCTGAGACAGCTTTCCTTAGAGCCTAGTCTCATATGGGTTGGACCAGATGACGCCAAAAGGTCCGTTTTGTTGCCAGATAGAAGGGTAAAAAACCAATTATCATATTTTTTTTACTGGCAAATGAGGTTCCAATGGTGTAAACTCATTCATAGTAGAGGGGCTTTTTGGGTTAGATCCCGTAAATATTCTTATATCTTTTTTTTTATATTTACGCGATCTAACCCCCCCCCCCCCCCCAAAAACCCTCTATTATGGATGATATTGCTCGCGAAAGCCTTACGCGTTAAACTGACAGCTCACTCGTTCCTTTGGCTTTAAACGGCGTCACTCAAATTGTAATATTTTGTGCGCGCGCGTGCGTGTGGATTTAACTCTCCAGCACACCGCTGTGTGTGTGTGTGTTTTTTTCTGTTTGTTTGTTGCTGAAGTCGTAACGACTGTGATTGGCACGTTTTGTTTACGTGACAAGACAACATTGCTCGTCTGGCCGTGTCGTTTGGTTGGTGGTGGGTTCACACAATTTAGATTTACGCCATCTAAGCCGCCAAAACATATTCATGAATCACTCACACACTCATCCCCCCCCCGACCTTCCGATGGCCACGTACGGTGCGAAAGAAGTTCAACATACATGTAACACACACACATGTGCAGCGTGACCAACCTCCCCCTCCTCCTTCCACGGACTTCGTAAAAAAAATACGACGTGTACGTGTACACGTGTGGGTGAAATCGCGTAAATATAAATGTGTCGTTAAACCCACCACCACCCGACACAGCCAATTAATTAGTAAGGTTTAGTCACGTAAACAAAACGTGGCCAATTCGTTACTAGCACAGCACACCGGTGTGTTGGACAGCAAATCCACAACATTTACGACAAACAATGGTTTATTTTCTTTTTCTTCTTCTGCAATGCCCTCTGTTGAAAACGTAGCACCGCCGCAGCCTATAGCAACTGTTTTTTTAATTACACGGTCACCCGATCGAGAGCTCAGGTATCCCCCGATGCTATAAATATCCTCAGCTTCTGAGATGTGACGAGATCTGGGGGGGAGGAATTCCGGGTGATTTTATCGACTCACGTGGTCATCCACACCACCGTACGATAATAATTGTCAATCGTAAGTTGACTCGCCGCATCGTACCCACGCCGTGTTCAGTCGCGTTTGGCCGTACAAGTAACAATGTTGGCAGCACATGCCCCTGGCCGCCTTTGTCTCTCTCCAGCGCTGATGTTTATACAAAGCGCGCACACAATCGAGTCCGGCAGGTCCGAAAACGCACGTAACCTTTATTGTCTTGCAACAAAGGAAGGAAAGCAGACAGACAGACAGACAGACACACACACCTGTGAAGTAGCGTCTCGCGTGTCACATGAGCATTCATGCGAACACCATCGTTAGGGGTCAACAGGTTTGCAGTTTTACACCGGCACGGATAACGTTAAAGGTAAAAAAAAAATAGATCCACTACCGAGAATTACTCTACGGAGGGGGGAGGAGGAGGAAGGGACCCCGCCACCTAACCCTCCTTCTCAAAAGGGAAATGGTGACAAACAAAATGCGTGGTTTGTGAGCAATCACGAGAAACAGGTTTTAAGCTGGCTGCTGTGAAGTTGGTGCTCAAGAGCAAAGGTACACTCACCTAACACGGGCTGGATGACGCATGCCCATCTATGAGACGTTATCTGCCTCGCCTGGTATACAGGAGGGGTCATGGGTTCAACCCCCACCCTGACGCCTGCTGCTGTATACTTGGAGTTTGCGTGGCTTTGTTTCCGGGTCCTCCGGTTTTCCCTCCAAATTTAGAATCAACAGTCACGCTAGATTTGAAGCTTTCGTGACTGCAAGGATTCATATTCTTAGGTTTTTTCGGTAAAGTCACGTAGGTAATTTTTTAATTATAAAAGTTAAATAAAAATAAAATAAAAATTACGACGTTTCGGAGGCAACACAAGCTTCCGTCTTCAGGTGGAACCGTCACAGCGCGATAGCTGTATCAAGTGATTAATTTTAATGTTTTACCTACGTGACTTAACCGAAAAAACCTAAGAATATCAACAGTCACGCGTCGAGAGTCTGTGGCTGCTGCTATACATTACCACGTGATAAGCCACTTTCGTTGAGCTATCATTAGTGGCAAGGCCGCTTCTGAAAAAGTGGGCCTTGCTTCGTAAAATAAAAAAAATAGTTTAGTTTATAGTTCTATGTAATCGTTTACAATTTCAACTCGTGATTATGAATCATTATTCCGCTCTGTCCTGTCTCGTGAAACTGTCGATCAAGGGCTAGATGGTGACAGGCCAGTGTATATGATTATATTATGAAGTTATTCATTTACAAATTTAATTATCTATGGTATAAACACACGTGCATAGATTATTGTAAATAGGTTTAAATTGAAAAAAAGCTTCCACTTGTGAGAAACCTGATTTTCTTGTCGATCACAAATGTCATGTGTGAGCTCTTCTCACGAGTAGGCGCATACATAATGTTATTTTGGATCGCCTACTCGAGTTCTATTGTATAGAATTATGGTGGTTTATTTTTTTCTTACCTATCAGTCCATTCATTATACAGATTTCTTTTTTAGGTTAGATCGCGTAAATATAAATGTTAAACCTGCCACCACCCGACACAGCCAATTAGTAAGGCTTGTCACGTGAACAGAACGTGACCAATTCGTTACTAGTACAGCACTAGTGTATAGTATAGTGCATAGTAGTGTATAGTGTAGTGTATAGTGTAGTGCATAGTAGTGTATAGTGTAGTATACTAGTACAGCACTAACCGGTGTGTTGGAGAGCAAATCCACAACATTTACAATCTGAGTACGACATTTCACCAGTAATTACAACCGGCATCATCAGGCGGCAGATACAAATCTGGTTGCCGCCCGGGTGGTGACGGGTTCATATTTATGCGATCTAACCCCAAAAAAACCTGGATTATGGATGATACCGATCACGAAAGCCTCCTGCGTGTTAAACTATCAGTTCTGGAAGAACTCCATTTCCGGGTAAGGCACTTGCCATTGAACAATAGCTGCCTGGTTCCACGGGTCTTGTACCCGAAATAAACCAACCAAGTGAGCTTCATCTGAAAACTGGTGCAAATACAGGGTGCTTGAAATAAATGTTAACACTTCCGAGAAATTGCAACAATACCACGAAAAATGTTTTGCCTCCGACCTCTGGAGACCACCTGGATAAGATTCCAGGCACGCGTTGACAACGATGACGAACACGTGGAGACTCTTTGACTTTTTTGAAGCTATTATAGATACATTTGTTATCATGTTATGGTGTATTATCCGTTCTTTTACCATTATGTAAGTGTTAACATTATTTTTAAGCACCCTGTAAAATGTTCGCAAAAACAGCGAGGTCTACCTGTCGACTCAGCAACTGGAATGGGCATCAAAAAAACCCCACGGTTACAATTAACTTCAGCGACTGCCACTAGTTATGTCATTAGTCAGTCCATTACTGTCTCTGCAATTAATGTAAACTTTCAGAATACAGTAGGACCCCTCTTAACGACGGTGATTGGTTCCACGAACACCGGTCGTTCAGCGAGTATAGGAAATAGACGTTAACGGCTTAATTTGTTCCGATAGCATCGAAAGTGACCACTTTTCACCCAAAAAACGTAGTTTATAATATTTAAACAATGGACATTCATACATAAGAATGGTAACAGCATTATTAACACATACTATTAAAATAAACATGGTTAATCGATGGATTAATTAATATTTACTGTACCCACAACAGCCCGTTGTTCACAGGGGAACGGTTGGTAAGCTAACACATTGGGCTCTTTGGAGGCACTACACTACTACACACCAGAGGTGTGGACTCGAGTCATGTGACTTGGACTCGAGTCAGACTCGAGTCATGAATTTGATGACTTTAGACTCGACTTGGACTTGCATAACAATGACTTTGTCCCACCTCTGAGGTGTGGACTCGAGTCATGTGACTTGGACTCGAGTCAGACTCGAGTCATGAATTTGATGACTTCAGACTCGACTTGGACTTGCATAACAATGACTTTGTCCCACCTCTGCTACACACTACACTACACTATACACTACACTACTATACACTACACTATACACTACACTACTATACACTACACTATACACTACACTACTATACACTATACTATACACTACACTACTATACACTACACTACTATACACTACACTATACACTATACTACTATACCCTACACTACTATACACTACACTACTATACACTACACTATACACTACACTACTATACACTACACTACTATACACTACACTATATACTACACTATACACAACACTATACTATACACTACACTACTATACACTACACTACTATACACTACACTATACACTACACTACTATACACTACACTATACACTACACTACTATACACTACACTACTATACACTACACTATACACTACACTATACACTACACATACTACACTATACACTACACTACTATACACTACACTATACATTACACACACGACACTATACACTACACAATGGGCTCTTTGGATGCCCGTCATTAAGCGATTAGTCGCTAACAGGCATGCTCGTTAAGAGGGGGTCGACTGTACAATAACATGTAACAACTTGAATTATAATGACCAATTATACATATGAGCAAATGGCACGGTCTAATGATTCTACTTACTGCTGTGTTTGTACTTCCTGTAATGTAAAACAAAATCTGATTGAAACGCTGCTCCCAACTATACACGTTGGTTCCCATTTAAACAACAAGAACAAAAAACCCTCTTATATAAGATAACTTACTGAGTGTAAAGACGCCGTGTTTGTATTCATTATATGATTTAATCGTGAGCTAACCGCATCAGCTAACCTTGTGCTAATGCGAACGTCACATCACGATCGTGTGTATTGTCATTCATCGTCGTAAGTGCTCGGAGTCACGGGTGCCCGAGGGCACGGGCGAATCGAATGTGAAATTGCAGAATGTTGATTTCTCTCTGTGCGCTTTGCGTGTGCTTATAATCTTGGGCTACAGCCAACACAAATAGTACCCCGCCGTTGAATCTGAAAAGACTTGTTTGGGGAAAGTGCTGTTAGCGAGCACCTATTAAGGGGCCGTCCATAAATGACGTCACGCGATTTTGGACGATTTTTGACCCACCCCCCCCTCCCCAATCGTCACACGGCGTCACAAAAAGTCAGACCCCCCCCCCCTCAAATATGACGTCACAAAGCTCTGCCCCCCCCCCCCAAAAAAAATAAAACATGCTTCAAATCGCTTTAATCTATTGTCATTGTAGTGCGTATTTAATGTGCCGCTGCACTCTGATGTTGTAGGAGAAAACATTTATTAAAAAGTCTATTTAATTACGGTAAGTAGAACGTGTTGTCTATATTTATGTAAAGTTGCGCATTTTGATGTGACGTCACATTTCTCACCCCCCCCCCCCCCTTCGTGACACATCATCACAAATGTCTGACCCCCCCCCCCCCCAGGTGCGTGACGTCATTTATGGACGGCCCCTAACCACTATATTACTATTTCCCAACACACAACAAACGCAACGTAATTCTCCAAAGGTTTCTTGTAAGGTCATGTGACACCCAGGTGTCATGGGATAAACTGTCCGAGATGACTGGCAGATGCACCGCCCGTGCCGTTCATTGTGTCTACTAGCAAGCTGTGGTTTGTGTTGCTTCTCGCTGTCAGCATCCACCACGCGTCCACGTCTTGTTGTTGCAAAGGGAGCAATTACCACCAACTGCGCAGAAGCTACCTTTACTTTCCTTCTGCTTTGAGGCCGAACTTGACACCACCAGTGCCACTCAAATTCAAGTGCTTCTGGACCACATCAGCCCATCCCTTCGCTCTACTCGCAAATTACCACACCTCTCTCTCACTCTCTGTGGATGCTGGTTACGTGGCCAGATCGTTCTCATTAAAGAGCAGCAATTACCACATCATCAGCTAGCAAAAGATGGTTGGCAGTTTAACGCGTCTGCTATCAACAACAAGGCAACTCCTATGACTAATTGGGAATGGGACGCAAGCGTAGGATTGATCACCCTGTCGCTGGCCGCCTTTGGGGAGGGTGTATAGTGTGAAAGGCCGAAACACCCTAGGAACCAAAGGTTCACTACTGACGATGCGCTCCCCAAATTTCACCAGGCTCACTGTTCATGAACTCTTGGAAGTGCTTGCACAAAGGATAGTAACATCTCATCCTGTGTTCTTGGAATCATTTCGCCACCAATATTATCCATAATAAAAGATTTTTTTGTGGGGGGGGGGGAGAGGGGGTCGGGTTTGATTGCGTAAATAAAAATGTGTCGTTAACCCCGCCACCACCCGACAGTAAGGTGTATCACGTATTCTTAGGTTTTTTTCGGTAAAGTCACGTAGGTAAAAACATAAAAATTAACAAAAGTAAAATAAAATAAAAATCACGACGTTTCGGAGGCAACACAAGCTTCCGTCTTCAGGTGGAACCGTCACAGCCACGACAGCTGTATCAAGTAAATGAGAGATTGCAAGAGCTGCCACTCCGTATATATAATGGTTGGAGAGGGGGGAAGGGCCAAGTACGGCACACTTTTTTATTAATATGGTAAGGTGAGGCTTAAGAGGGTGAGCCTTTGTTATGGTTTGTGACAACTAAACATGGTGAACATGGAACACCTGTAATAGTTGTCTGTCAAATAATAAATAAGATTGGTCAAATAAGTGTAGTGTATCACGTAAACAACACGTGCCAATTAGTGCGTTGTTGGAGAGAGTGAAGCCACAACATTTAACAATTCGCCGGTGACGCTGAGGTTGTACCCACCAAGCTCGCGATTCAAAGTGTGGAAAGTCCCTCTTAGGTTTTTCGGTAAAGTCACGTAGGTAAAAATAAATAATAAAATCAAGATTGATACAGTCAATTTAGCTGTGACGGTCCCACCTGATGACGGGGACTTGTGTTCTATTATTATTTATATTATTTATATTTATTAATTTTTTTTACCTACGTGACTTTACCGAAAAAAAACCTAAGAGTATGAATCCTTGCAGTCACGAAAGCTTCAAATCTAGAGTGTGGAAAGTCCCTCCACATGCGTTTCGTCGTCTACAAGGCCTGAGAATGAGAGAGGTTTTTTATTTTACAATTTTTGCTCTGATGTTCAGAGAGCTCTTGGGAATCTTTCACCGGCGGTTGCGAACTCTGCGTATGGTGCTGCAAGGATGATGTACATACATAACATCATCAACAAGTCACTTGCACCACCTCCCCATTAGCATCATTGAGAGAGAGAATGGCGATCAGAGCACTCACCCTAAGGATCAGGGCTACAGATTTGCTGAGCATATTTGTGTACAGCCTGTAACAGACTGTAGGGGCAAGTGCTGTTAGCGAGTAGGACCTATGAAGGCTGGCACGGCACACGAGGGGGTGGGTGGCCAGCGTCACTCCCGGCCGCCTTTGTCTCCCCTGTGGCAATGTTTACACACCGCACCAGGTTCTCATTTGAGGCTGAGCCGACCTAGGGGAGGCCCAGTCCCGGTTCAGATAATCGTCACTGATGTTGGTCGTGAGCCGGAATCGAACTCGGGGTTCGTAGCGCAGCGCGCTAACCGCTAGACCACCGCTCCCCACGTCTATGACACACGTACACGTACAGACATTTCCGCCCCACTAATCATGAGTAATCCTCGTCACGGTCTGAAAATTTCATTGCGTAACTGGCAAGATCCCGTTGCAGTTTCTAACGACTTTAAATATTTGTACAATGGAGGTGACCGTCACCCCACCTTATGTATGTATAGTCTACAACGCTGAGTCACAGCCACCCACAGAGATGAATGCCTTTCCCCCTCCCCCACCCACTTGTTGTTCTATTAGTGGTTTGGGACAAATGTGAAAGACAAGTGAAATAAGACTCAATACCATACCTGTCAACCCCTTATCAGTGCCCTACCTTATTACCGACCAATTCAAACCTTATCTCTAGATTTGAAGCTTTTGTGACTGCAAGGATTCATATTCTTAGGTTTTTTCGGTAAAGTCACGTAGGTAAAACATTAAAATGAATACAAGTAAAATAAAATAAAAATCACGACGTTTCGGAGGCAACACAAGCTTCCGTCTTCAGGTGGAACCGTCACAGCCACGACAGCTGTATCAAGTAAATGAGAGATTGCAAGAGCTACCACTCCGTATATATCTCCAACCATTATATATACGGAGTGGTAATCAATTTCCCCGCACGAGAATACGGGGTAAACCGTATGGGTTGAGAGGTACGCAATTCAACCACGTGCGTGGCGAACTGCTTCCGTTACGTCAAAAGGAAATTGTGTTCCCAACACAGCAGAATTCATGTCGGAATGAAAGCTAATCCTGAAAAGGTCTTCTTCGTACTGGGGCTTTGCCATCCTGGTCACTTAATGCCAAAAGATCAGACAGCGTGACAAGTTCATCTGAAATTATTGAGATGGGTACGAATACAGCCGGCATGAAAGATAAATGGGTCGTTAAACCAGCCGTCACCCGACGAAGCCAATTAGTATTGGTGTGTCACGTAGACAAAACATGGCAATTAGTTACGAGTTTCAGCGCACCGGTGTGTTGGAGAGTAAACCCACGACATGTACTCCAATTGTAACTAATTAGCACAGGTGTGCTAACCTAGTGACGAATTGGCATGTTCTGTTTACGTGACAAACCTCACTCATTGGCTGTGTCGGATGGTGGCGGGTTTAACGACACATTTATATTTACGAGATCTAACCCAAAAAACACACTATATTATGGATAATATTGGTCGGGAAAGCTTACTACGTGTTAAACTGGTATAAAAGGGTTGTTTTTACACCTATTGAGACAGTTGAACTTTGCCTGCTTGGTCTCGTCGTTCAAAATATTCACAGATACCGAATAACTCTTGTCTATTTTTTTTTTACGATGACATCTAACTCGGTGATCCTGCACGACTGGAAAATTCCTGAGACCCCTTCACAACAATTCTAGTCCAACAAGTTGTTCAAGATATCATCTATGTGCCACTCAAGTTACTCATGATTAATGCAATCTTGTATGTATGCATGTTGAACTTCTTTCGCACCGTACGTAGCCAACCGTGCTAATCAGAGGTGCGGAACCGTGCTAATTGACAACTGATGCATTTACTTTGGAGTATTTTATCAAGTGTGTTTCTGACGTAACGTACAAAGGCAACGCTCAGTGTATGTTCATCACAGCTCTTAAACCTCACACTGCTGATAACTTCACGTGCTTTGCAACCCACATTCAGAATTTTGTATTTTGTGAACAACACTGTCTACGCCAGTAGAATATTCCTAATGCAGCGACACGCCACATTTTTCTGTCGATTGATGAACTATTTAATCTGGTTAAGGACCATGCCAGTTTAACTAAGATGGTAACAAATGTTCCTTTATATACAGTCTTCAGGAATTGTGGTGATTTCATACAACTGATTGTGTAATACAATATAGTTTTTTTTTATCCTGAAAATAAGTGTAAGCCATTTGAGAAGCACAATGTTTGTGTTTAACAGATTTACATTATTTATTGTTCACAGAGTTCCTGTATCCTGGGTTCCTCCGGTCTAAATAAAGATTCAGATTCTGCCTGGGGATGGCCTTGCAGTAATCAATCACCTTCGTACTTCTCCCAACATTACGAGTAAACATTATTAATACTGGTAGGAACCACCTGGTTCCACCAGCCCACTGGGATTATTGTGTCCGTCCGTCCGTCGTGAATCCAAAAATGGGAGGGGTGGGGCCGGGTGGAGAGGGGAGGGTGGGGAGGGGCTGTGTGGGGAGGGTGGGGAGGGGCTGGGTGGGGAGGGGAGAGTGGGGAGGGGCTGGTGGGGAGGGGCTGGGTGAGGAGGGGCTAGGTGGGGAGGGGCTGGGTGGGGAGGGGCTGGTCACCCCGTGGTGCCCTTATAAAACTCAACGTTTAACCTACTCACGCCGGCTTGTGCCCGTTCTCACAGTCGGGCATATTTGCGGAATACACCACGCCGCCGTTGACCCTGGCCATTGACCGAGCAACCCAACGTTCCTACCAGTTCCCTCCGCAGGATTGCGTTAAGGGGGGTGGTTCTTTCTGCGGTGGTGAGGACAGATTTCAACATCCGGGGAGGGGGGGGATGCACGTGTTAGAATCACATTGCACACAGGAAGCCATCACACCACCACCACCACGAGCCGTGAGCCCTCGTGGAAGCCACAAGATTTGTGCACCAAGGGAGGAACGCGCTCGAGCAAAGCATGGACCCGTGCAACCCGCGTCCCCATCGGTGCTCCCGTTCAGTTTTCTCGTTGGTTGAGTTCACCGCAAAGATGTGGAGAGGTGGTGACACGTTGTTGCACGTTTGCTTCGTGTAGCTTTGCGCTGTGCACTGCAGGTGCCCTCCGAAATTGTCAAACTTGATGGAAATTTGGACAAGACTATTCGGGCGGTTTAAATCAATAAATCAACGAGCTCTGTGACTGTTGAGCATTTGTGTGAAAAGCGTTTGTGACAATAACAAAGTCATTAAAAACAACTTTTTTAAAAACACGCTTTAATGAAATGTACCGTACTAGTAATGGAAGAACTCCACGACTCTAGGAAGTGGCCCCGAAGCTTGCCATAACGTAAGGGGCCGTGGCCAATTACAGCCAACGTCAGTTGAGCGTGGACAATTAGACCCAAGTCCGAAACATAACATATAAAAAATAATGTTTCAAAATTTATATTTTTATTTTGTATTATAGAATATAGTATTGTCATCAGCATGGCATAAGTATGCCAAGTTTGCAGTCGATACCACATTGGGAAGTGGGTTAAAATTCAGTTACAAGATTTGAGGCTACAACAACAACAACGACAACAGAGTGAGTTAAATAAAAGCGCGTAATAACATAATGACGACGTTGCTGCTGCCTTCCTGCAAGTTTATATTACTGATTCGACAACATTATTCGAGATTGACGCTTTTGTGTGAACAATATTTAATTTGAAGCCTAGTTTGTCCTCACCAATCAACACAGCAGTAGCAGCAGCAGTAACAACACAAGAACCTGATAAAGGTGAAATAGAATAGCAAATACATAATTGATTGCATCGTGCACGATTTGAAAGTACCACGGTTGGATAAAAGAGGAACAGACAAAATACGTACAAACAAAAACGGAAGTTTAAAAGGCACTTCTCTTTCTGTACTTCACAGATTACATTCCTTTCAAAATAACCCAAAGTGTGTACCAAATGCTTTTTCCAAGAATTTGAATGTTCTCTATTCAAAATTTTTTTTTAACAATAGCAGATCATTCCATGTGATTTGATAGCCACGGATAGGGTGTTGTACACGATGGTCCAGATGTCTTGTGACCCCTCCATTGAACTCTCTACAACTTAAATTTCGATTTAAAGCTTTCGTGACTGCAGGGATTCATCTTCTTGGTTCTTTCGGTAAAGTCACGTAGAAGGGAAGTAATAAAATAATAAAAATATATTATTTTATTTTTTTATTTTTATTATTTTATATTATTTTATTTTATTTGTTTATTTTTATTATTTTATTACTTCCCTTCTACGTGACTTTACCGAAAGAACCAAGAAGATGAATCTCTACAACTTAACATGATTTTTAAAATTAAGGTTTAAAACTATAAGTGAATACGCAAAAGAACAAAAATGTTAGGGGTTAATTAATTGGGCACCACAAGACACCTGGGACCACCGTGTCTGTACATGAAGAGGTTTTATTTTTGTTACCATTCACAAAGAGTGGAAATAGATGAGGCTTTTGTCCCTACGGTCCCAGTTTATCCAAGGTCAAAAGTTGGTGGCTTAATGTTGCCTCATAAGACAACTTGCCCGGTACCACGCAAGGCCCTACGATTTGAGAGGCTTACAAGCAGAAAAAACTAAGTTGGTCTCATGTCTCCTATAGCCGTGACTCTATAACTTCTTGTGAGTGTGACCATTCAACATCTTAGCAGAGTTGTGTAACTTGGGCTTTAACATAAATAAATAAGCCTAAGTGTCTCAATGCTCACTTGAGTATTGGTCGGTGCCTAACTCCACCGATGACCCTAAATCGGTGATGAAAATTTCATATTTATATGGCAGAAGCTAAATCTGATGGACAACCAGTGTTGACATGCAGTAAAGAGATCCTTCCCAGTTCCACACTGGGATAGAGGAAATAGCTTCTCTCACTTTCTGAAAACTGTCTGTGCACTTTGGCTGCCCCCCCCCCTGACACAGGAAGATGTTAAATGTCACCGAGCGTCGTTTCATATCTACTGACGCAGAGCACGCCGCGGGCAACGTGAATATATAAACGTGTCGTAATTACAACTGATGAAGCTAGTCGTAATTACTGGCGAAACGTCGTACTCAAATTGTAAATGTTGTGGCTTGGCTCTCCAACACACCGGTTAGTGCTGAACCAGTGACGAATTGGCCACGTTCTGTTTACGCGACAACCCTTACTAGTTGACTGTGTCGGGTGGTGGCGGTTTTAACGACACATTTATATATTTCGATTTAAAGCGTTCGTGACTGCAGGGATTCATCTTCTTGGTTATTTCGGTAAAGTCACGTAGAATGGAAATAATAAAATAATAAAAATTTTACATAATACAATTATTCTCACGACGTTTCGGCCACAACGCAATCTAACCTAAAAAAAACCTCTATTATGGATTATATTGGTCGCGAAAGCCTACTGCGTGTTAAACTGGTATACGCTGCCTAACCTGGGCCCTCTTACCTCGGTCTAGAAATTAGCCGGTGGGTCCAAAGTCTCCTGGGCCTCGGGGCATGGGACAGCTTCCAAACGGGGATTAACGGTCTTGCCCGGACAGAGACGGCGTGATGAGTCTACGCAGAGACACGCCAGTCTCGGGATATCCGCTCCTCCCAGTTTCGTCCGCTCTCAGGGAAATGGCGCTTCAAAAAGGCCGCAGATGTTGCCAGTTTATTAGCTCCGTCCAATTTACTCGAGGATAATACTCCATGCTCATATCAATGGGAGCCTTTTTGCCGGCATCGGAAAGGGTGAAAGAAAGATAGGACAGGAAGCATGGGTGGATTGCTTCACAGTTCTGGCAAATCGCCACTTCCTGGAGTCGTGGAGTTCTTCCATTACTAGTACATTTCATAAAAGCGTGTTTTTAAAAAAGTTTGTTTTTTAATATTACTTATTTGTCATCGTTTACCCCTCAACCGATGGCACCACTGTTGCCAGGCGGCGACTGGTCAACTGGCTTCCGTCGTCGGCCTGGTAGGTTTATGAATTTGAGAACAAGGAGGGGCAGCGGCCTCAATAGTGGTTTTCATTTCACCGCATCTCCTTTTCCACGAGAACGCCGAGGGGTCCTGCCCCAGGGGCCTTGCGTTTGGCTCTCGCCACTTGTCAAGGGGCATCATTTGACACCTCGAGGTTCCTTCTAACCGCGTTACAGTTCAGCAAGTGATTTAAACCATTCAAAACGCTTCGGCTGAAGTGAGACACATCATTTTACCATATTAATAAAAAGTATGCGGCCCTTGCCCCACCACCTTCTCCAACCATTATATAAACGGAGTGGTAGCTCCTGCAATCTCTCATTTACTTGATACAGCTGTCGTGGCTGTGACGGTACCACCTGAAGACGGAAGCTTGTGTTGCCTCCGAAACGTCGTGATTTTTATTTTATTTTACTTTTTAATGTTTTTACCTACGTGACTTTACCGAAAAAACCTAAGAATATGAATCATTGCAGTTTACGAAAGCTTCAAATCTAGAATTAACCTCATCATTTTGTTACCAGCTGTTGCCTGATGAAGCTAGTTGTAATTACAGGCGAAGCGTCGTACTCAGATTGTAAATGTTGCGGCTTGGCTGTCCAGCACACCGGTGTGATGTACTCGTCACGAATTGCCACGTTCTGTTTTACGTGACAACCCTTACTAGTTGGCTGTGTCGGGTGGTGGCGGGTCTAATGACACATTTATATATTTACGTAAGCTAACCCAAAAAAAATGTGTTATGGGTGTGTGTCTACAAAAGGCCAAACAGAATTCACCAGCCCATTTGACAGCAGCCTGTTGCCACCGCATGCTTGAAGATTGTCACGTGTGCTCTTACTATTTAATAAAAGACTAACAGTGCCATCTCTCTGTGACGTATGCATGTTTGATTACCGAGTCTTTGAGCCAGCTGCTGAGCATTACAATAATACTGGTAGGAACCTCCTGGTTACACCAGCCCACAGGGGATTATTGTGTCCGTCCGTCGTACAGGGAGGGGCTGGGTGGGGAGGGAGGGGCTGGGTGGGGAGGGGAGGGTGGAGAGGGGTTGGGTGGGGAGGGTGGGGAGGGGCTGGGTGGGGAGGGTGGGGAGGGGCTGGGTGGGGAGGGGCTGGGTGGGGAGGGGCTGGTCACCCTGTGGTGCCCTTATAAAACTCAAAATTTAACCTACTCACGCCGGCTTGTGCCCACCCCCACAGTCGGGCATATTTGCGGAATACACCACGCCGCCGTTGACCCTGGCCATTGACCGAGCAACCCAACGTTCCTACCAGCTCCCTCCACAGGAGGACAATGTGTTCTAGATTCATGCGGGGCCAGTGAACAGTTGATCTCAAGGGTGCCACGGGAAATCATTTGGGCAATGACTGAGACAACTTTTCTCCCAGGCAACCGGGGAAAGCACAGCCTTAGATGTTTATCGATAGTATTGCTATAACAACAACCAATTACATCTATTTAAAAGGATGCACAGTACAAAAATAATACATTGCAAATGTACAATTAAGAAATGTATACAATTACCACAATTTAGATCATGAAGAGTTGGGTTGTTGTTGTTGTTAAAAGTGGTGGTGTTTGTTGTGGTGTAGTTATGGAGACAGTTCTGAGAACAGTGGGGAGTGGTTAAGGAGGGGTGATGATAGGGGTATTTCTATAATATGCATCATGGTACTTCTATAATAGAAAGAATAGAACATTAATTTGGAACGGTGGCAGCAGTCAATCATTAATGTGCTGTATTGTTTTTCAACGCCCTTGTAGGTTAGTTCACTACGATCCAATATCACAAAGATCCATGTGTGTGTGGTGTGTGTCTGTGCAAAGAGCGCATGTTACAAAAAAATCGCCCTTTCAAGTGCATTATTCAGAGCGGGCGATTCAATGGGGTTTGACATATCAAAGCTGGCAACGCCGTGGGGCCACCCCGAATGAGCTGTTGGCGGGGGCAGGATGACAATGTCCTTGCCGCAGTGTCACGTGTCATCACAATGGAGCAATGGCTGCCGATATATTTCACGAGGGACCCACGTGGTTATTGACTCAGCTTCGGCGCCTGAGAAAATTTGCATTCAACATTTGTTTCGGCGCAAGCAAAGAAATTACTAAAACAGGCACACAAATCAGCGAGTGTATCTATTGATATTCATAAAGTAATCATAATATATGGTTCTGTGTGAATCAGCTGCTGGCTATAGGGGTCTATACTCTCAATTTTTTCGGTAAAGTCACGTAGGTAAAAAATGAAATTAAAATTAATAAAAATAAAATATTAATTTTAATTTCATTTTAATATTTTATTTTTATTAATTTTAATTTCATTTTAATATTTTATTTTTATTAATTTTTATTTTATTTTTTACCTACGTAATTTTCATTTCATTTTTTACCTACGTGACTTTACCGAAAAAACTAAACATATGAATCTTTGCAGTCACGAAAGCTTCAAATATAGGGGTCTACTCAAGCTGTGTTGTCATTGGAGTTTCTTCTTCTTTACATGCTTCACAAACCCACCCTGACTGGTTCTGGAAGAAGCTCACATCTCTGCATCACATTTTTTTAAGCCGTGACCGGGAATCAATTTACAGGTCATCAGATTCAAAGCGCAGTCGTACGCTAACCACAGTACCATCGTTCCACCCCATTTTACTCACGCAGATCCATGACATCGAATACTCGGATATTTCATTACAAAGAGTTGCATGGATCTCATCTGATATCCTTACAGCCCTTTTAACACACTGTATCATCAATAATGTATATTTGTGGGGGGTTAGATCACGTAAATCTAAATGTATCGTTAAACCCGCCACCACGCGACACAGCCAATTAGTAAGGTTTGTCACGTAAACAGAACGTGCCAATTCGTTACTAGTACAGCACACTGACGTGTTGGAGAGCAAATCCACAACATTTACAATCTGAGTACGACGTTTTGCCAGTAATTACAACTAGCTGTTGCAACTAGCTTCTGTTTCGTTCCTTAGATAGAGTAGATGTGATGACGTCACTTGTGAGCCCTTCACGTGCGAAGGGGGGGGATGAATGTAAATTACAATGGGTATCCATTGCCGGTTGAGTTATTCATATGGTCAACCAACGTACATTATAATGCATGCAGATTGTTCTTGTACCTCCTGTACGTTTGCTTGCAATAAAATAGCAGTACCCTGTTATTATCTGCGTACAGGCAATCCCCATTGCTGTATGGTGGCCTGTACAGGCATGCGTTTAAACAATGTATTATTTGATGATTCATTGCATCTATAATTTCATAGCATTCACTCAAGTGGTAAGTGACTATGAACCTGGCTCACTGGAAGTTAGACGGGGTAAAATGAACTCGCATTTATTCTCTTCCCTTAACACATTAACAGGACATTGCAAACATATGTGTTTGCATCACTCCTGTAATACATTCCTGCGGAGGGAGCTGGTAGGAACGTTGTGTTGCTCGGTCAATGGCCAGGGTCAACGGCGGCGTGGTATATTCCGCAAATATGGCCGACTGTGAGGGCACAAGCCGGCGTGAGTAGGTTAAACGTTGAGTTTTATAAGGGCACCACAGGGTTACCAGCAGAGGTGGGACAAAGTCATTGTTATGCAAGTCCAAGTCGAGTCTGAAGTCATCAAATTCATGACTCGAGTCTGACTCGAGTCCAAGTCACATGACTCGAGTCCACACCTCAGAGGTGGGACAAAGTCATTGTTATGCAAGTCCAAGTCGAGTCTGAAGTCATCAAATTCATGACTCGAGTCTGACTCGAGTCCAAGTCACATGACTCGAGTCCACACCTCTGGTTACCAGCCCCTCCCCACCCAGCCCCACCCTCCCCACCCAGCCCCTCCCCTCCCACCCAGCCCCTCTCTGCACGACGGACACAATAATCCCCTGTGGGCTGGTGTAACCAGGAGGTTCCTACCAGTATAACTGCAGAGACATGGAGGGAGTACGCTGCAAGCCACGTTATCCGCAACACACAACAATAATCCTGGGGGAAAAAATCGGAGTTATATTTTTCACAACGCTCCTTATTACTTTGTTTTATTCATTGTACGGTGTTGTGTCGAACTGGGCACCAGATCTCGAGAGGGTCCTTGCCTGGACACATCTCGCAGTTCACCAGCATTGAGTGCTGATGAGACACTGCATGTCAAAACCGGTATCCAGTTCGCTTGTGTATGAACCAGTGCTGCTGAAATTGTGCACTCTCAGAAGGTATTTTGGTCGATGGAATTTGTGAAACATACTTTCTCTATATTTGAATGTGGAGATGCAGATATGTGAAGGTGTATTGGCTGCTTATTTATATTGTTACTTAAATTTTCCACAAGCATCATTTTTTTTGTCTCGGTATAATGGCAAGCGTGCATCTCTCCATGCTTCTTTGCAACTCTTTTCTAATTTTTGTCACTATATTTCTGATTCATAGCATGTAACATATCATTATAGCAAACATCTCCTGTAGGTACGATATCTTCCTTTTCATGAACAAGTTTATGTTTTTAAGATAACTATATTCACATGTGTTTGTTTCTTTTTAAATACATATCTTGAAAAACATTATTTATACCTGGCTAAAAACGAATTTATTAGCGCGACATTAAACGCAGCCAATGACCAAATACCTCAAAGTGTGCCCAATCTCAGAAGCTAAATAAGTTTGAGCCTTGGTAGTGCTTGGATGGACAACCATCGCACAAGTGTCCTCATGAGGCATCGGGGCTACATGGGAGTAAGAGATGGCAGTCCACTGTTGTCCTGTACTTCTGTGCTTCCACGTCTTTGCTCCCCCCCCCATCAACCCGCACCGACAAATGTTGAGGAGTGATGAACATTCAAAACAATCCCCGTGATCCGCGTGCACTCCAAACAAAAGGGGTGCATGAACATGTACACATTGAGCTTTACATGTGCACACATACAGTACCGTACAACCCTCGCGTGCAGCGAGGGTGGTGTCTCCTCTGTCCTTAATCCCGTGTCATAACATTACAACAACAAAACATTCTAACTCCTATTTAAAAACAGGCTGCAGGGTAATCCCATAATTGCACGGTGTGAGTGCCGAGGCAAATACATCATAGAGGTCACGCGTCTGTGCGTGACAAGCGGAGCTCAACGAAGTCATGTTTGAGGATGAAGAAGTGTCACGACTTATCCACCTGTGGAATCTGTCGCCTGTGCAACAGGAAGGGTGGGTGGCTGAGCCCTGGGCTCACGCCATGCTTGGCAAACTCGCGTTGTCAAGTCGCTCACTCGTGAATGGCAATTTCGTTATTGCGATAACTGTTAAAGATCACGGTCATTGGCGATGCAAGTTTACTGGTGTGCAGATCAAGACTCACAATAATGACACTCCATTGTAAGCTCTGTGCAAATGGTGAACATTCAACATTTCTATTTCAGAGGAATTCGCGCATTTCACAAGCATTGTACGAACATCTTTATGGAAATTGCACAAATGTACATCTACAACAAGTTTATTATGCGAATAGACCGGTCTCTGAAATGGAAACAATGCTGAATATTTAGCATTGCTTAAGGGCCAATGGAAATGTGTCTACCTTTCATATACTTTGCACTACTGTCATGTTTTAGTATTGTTTGTTTTTGCTACTTTCTAGCTGTTCAACTCATTGGATTCCTCCAGTATAAAGATTCTGATTCTGAGTGGGATTATTGTCAGCCTTGATCTATACACCCCTAGGGGTGCGAGATGCCCTTTCCGGGAGTGCGAGACATGGTCACATTTTTTTTTAGGTGTAAAATCATCGAAAACAAAAATCAAGCACGGCCACGTAAGTTACAACTTCAAGTTTCATTTATTCGGTATATCCGGCTCTTGAGTTGGGTGCAACCGCAACAAACAAAATATGAACAGAGAACATCTTAAAGCAACGACGCGCAACAGAAACATCCTGGATAAACCAGCAAATCTTCCAGAAAAAAATACCGTATTACAACGTTGTGTGCAAAAATCCCAGTTTCATCAAACTCTGTGCGTTTCATTAACACTCGAAATTTTAGTTGTTAACGACTGAGACAACCAATGGGGTGGCAAGGCTGCGGTAAAAGGTTGTAAGATACCACCGGCCCGACGGGGGAAATCTCTCGCAACAAGCAGAGCGGTTCATCTTCTTGGTTCTTTCGATAAAGTCACGTAGAAGGGAAATAATAAAATAAAATTAAATTTAAAAAAACATTATATTATTGTTTTATTTTTCTTATTTTAAAAATAAAACATAATATTATTATGTTTTATTTTTCTTATTTGTTATTTCCCTTCTATGTGACTTTACCGAAAAAATTTAATTCAATTCTTTATTATGTTTTTTTTTCTATAATTTTATAATAATATAAATGGTTTGTATTTTTTATTATTTTATTATTTCCCTTCTACGTGACTTTACCGAAAAAATAAAATACAAATCTTTATTATCTTTTCTTTTTATTATTTTATTATTTCCCTTCTACGTGACTTTACCGAAAGAACCAAGAAGATGAATCCCTGCAGTCACAAAACCTTTAAATCGAAAAGCAGAGCGGTGCCAATCGCCCGTACACTGCCCCCTGGTGCCGTAACTCGGGCACCGCACGCGGTCGCCACGTGCAGTGCCCGACTCGCCACGTGTGCCGGCGATGACGTCACCCGCGCGTTGCTCGCGCTGACGCCACTTCCGGATCAAGATGTCCGCGCCCAGCAGTGCACGTGTGGTCTGAACGGGTCCTCGGCCGTGCATCGTTTTTCTTTTCACAACGAGCCCGAGTAATCGTTGCGCACAATTAAGTCCACGTACACAACACACACACACATATACACACACACTACGCACGCAGATACAAAGAGCGCCGGTGTATCCGTAAGCAATTATACGCCCGCACACGAGGCACGAGTTGCTTCACCGCACTGTACACGCGCAGGCAAAGTTGCGCGTGGAGAGGCCCCGAGCGATGAACCGAGAGCGGCGTCAGCGTGGAGGGCGGCGTGGCGGACGGGGCGGCGGTCCCCGGCGGACGCAGAGGCGCGACGCGGACAGCGAAGACGAGGCCGCGGAGTCGAACTCCTACGACGCGGAGCTGGTACCGGCCGAGAGCGTACCCAGCAAGGTAAGGGCCACCCCCCCTTCCTCTCTCCCTCCCCTGGGCCTCACCTGGGCCTCGTCGTGCTCATGAACTGGCGGCCGAGTGTAGGCGAAGCCGGGAGTAGCAAAAACGTGGCCCCACGAGTAATGGACGCTTTCTTTGGTCACGTTTTGGTGTCGGGTGATATTTCAGAGGGTCGCCCAACTTGTGAGTCTTCGTGCTTGAAACGGTCTCGGACGGTATATTCTCTGCCGGTATCAAGAGCCCTTGTGCTTGTGTCCATCTCATGAGACCCATCGGCCGCCTTGTGCGATCAGGGACCTCACGCTTAATTCCATCAGGTTGTGCTGATCTTCGCGCTCGCCATTGCCTCTCCGTGTTGTGCTGCTTTCAGCTTGTAGCGTTCGAAGGTTCGTGCATGGCTTGTGTTCATTTCAGGCGCCTCGTGAGATCTGTTAGGGTCCCAGATGACCCATCAGCTTGGGTCTGCTCTCAGACTCTCTCCACGCACGTGTGCTGCACGCCCCAGAGTGGCCATCGGCTTAATGCAGCTCTTTCAGCGCACCATATGTTGCAGCCAATTAGCACTTGTTAGTTTAACACGTAGGCTTTCACGACCAATATTCATAATCAACGTTTTTGGGTTTAGGTCGCGTTATTTATAAATGTGTCGTAACCCTCCACCACCCGATACGGCCAATCAGTAAAAAAGTGTCACGTTGACAGACAAATAGTTCACTGCTTTAGCCCACCGGTGTGTTGAAGCGTGAAACCACAACATTTACAATTTTTGAGTACGACGTTTCGCTGGTAATTGCATTCAACACACCGGTGGGCTAAAGCAGTGAACTATTTGTCTTTTGTCAATGTGACACTTTTTTACTGATTGGCCGTGTCGGGTGGTGGAGGGTTACGACACATTAATAAATAACGCGATCTAAACCCAAAAACGTTGATTATGAATTAGCACTTGTGCTTGTTCTGTGATGAAACGGTAGAATACACTTTTTTTAAATATAAATATAGATTTTTTGTTTTCTTTTGTTAAATCAGGGGAATACTCAAGTAACAAGATCGTCTTGCTCGGCTCATATGGTCTAATTAATAATTACACATCAACTCCCCCCCTCCCTCACCGCTCGCGTTCTCGTACCGGGCTATTGTTCCATGAAAAACCAAAAAATTGAAAATAATTACGGATCAACTGACCGGTTCCATCTGATGCATTACGCTTCTGAATGCTCACTCTAAATGACAATTTGTCAATGAGCAATGTTGTCTGATACAAAAAAAAACACACAACGCACAGGCTTAACTTGCTGCTGAATGCGTTTTGCATTTCTGTTCTTTAGGAGAGCGTGAAGCATTTGAGTTTCCCCAGCGAAGATGCCTCCGATACGGAGCTCAACACACGCGAGCTTGTCAAGCAGCAGAACTGCAAGAAAAAGAAGTCTGGAGGATTTCAGTCCATGGGTGAGTGAATAACAAACGGCCACCGTTTACATTGTGATTTTTAAAGCTTTCGTGACTGCAGGTATTCATATTCTTGGTTCTTTCGGTAAGTCAATAAAATTCTCACGACGTTTCGACTGCAACAAGCAATTACAGTCGAAACGTCGTGAGAATTTTATTGTTTTATATTTTCATTATTTTATTGTTTCCCTTCTACGTGACATTACCGAAAGAACCAATAATATGAAGCCACCGTTTAGTAGGTTTCCGTGACCAATTTCATCCACAATACAGGTTTTTTTTTGGGTTAAATCGCGTAAATATATTAATGTTGTCGTTAAAACCCACCACCACCTACTAGTAAGGTTTGTCACGTAAACAGAACGTGGCCAATTCGTCACTAGTACAGCACACCGCTGTGTTGCAGAGCCAAGCCACAACATTTACAATCTGAGTACGACGTGTCGCCAGTAATTGCAACTTGCTTATCAGGCGACAGCCAGATTTGTGGAGAAGTATATATTTACGGGTATTTTCATATATTCTAAATGCCATAACTACCGTGACATTTTGAGAACGGTTTATTTTTGCTGTATGAAAGAGTTGAGTTTCTTGCAATTCTATTAAACAGTGCTACAAGTCTTCTTGGTTCTTTCGGTAAAGTCACGTAGACTGGAAATAATAAAACAATAAAAACAATAAAAATGAAACATAATAAAATAATTCTCACGACGTTTCGGCCACAACGCAAGCAGCCGTCCTCAGGTGAAGAACAGGTCTGTCAGAAAGACGCTTAAGACGCGTAATAAAATTATTCGTGAGAATTATTTTATTATGTTTTATTTTTATTGTTTTATTATTTCCATTCTACGTGACTTTACCGAAAGAACCAAGAAGATGAATCCCTGCAGTCACGAAAGCTTTAAATCGAAATTTAGTGCTATAAGTGTGATAGCAGTGTGCACTTCCGATTAGCACGGATGGCTACGTACGGTGCGAAAGAAGTTCAACATACATATGTGCGAGATAAGCTGCGAGGGGAGCAGGAGATTGCAGATCCGCAGTGTATTTTCAAATTTAACTGTGCAAAGTTATGCGTGCATTCTATACAACTATACCAGTTTCCCCCAATGTAATAAACACCCGTTGATGGAATTTGGGATGAATAATGTGATTGTTGATCATTATTTTGTTTGTGTTTTAAACCAATTGGAGTATTTTACTAAATTATTTTCTCACTGTTTGCAGGACTCAGCTACCCAGTGTTCAAAGGGGTCATGGGAAAAGGCTACAAAGTCCCTACACCGATCCAAAGAAAAGTGAGTCGCACTTCCAGGTTGAAGTTGGAATATCTGTGCAGTTAATTCCATATCAGAATCTGTATGCTGGAGGAATCTGATGAGCTATAAAGCACTCTTTCACAGATGTTCAGTCGAATGATTGTTTACAGTCAGGTCGCCTTAATGAATATGTAAATAATATTTTAACAGCCTTTCATATGGGACTTAATAATTCATTTCTATTTATTGCACTGACGTGTCCCATACAAAACGCAACACTTGTTGAACATTCATTTGTACGCTGTAGCAAATACACAATGCGTTTTGTATTACATCTGACGCACCACAGACATAACACGAATGCTGTATCTCATCGGGGTTTCATCCCCTTTAAGAATATTATCGTAACCCATATTAAAATAACTCCTCTTCTACATCAGTAACACTGTCTTGTGACAGGGATATAATTATGCAGAATTGCTGCATGAGAGGGAAAGGTCCTTTGTAGCTATGGAAAGACAGAAACGTTGTCTGACGTACCATTGGATAGTCACATCGCAGTGATATTTGACAACCTTATGCTCTGAAAAGGTCTATTGAAATGTAAGCCTATTATATATTTTTCAGTTACAAGTGCAATTTTAACAAAGAACAGTGTTCCTTTGATTGTTCTTCTCGAGTACACCACTGACTAATCCCATATTTTTTTATATTTGGCCTGGCGGTAAAATTGTTGCTTAAAAAGCTGGAGGTGTCCCCCCGGTCTCTCAATCGTGTGTGCATGCGGCCTTAAAGTTTAAAGTGCATATCGCCTGACACAAGCGCCATGGTGACGTCGTCGCCAATTCGTGGCGAATGGCGATTGTTGTTGCACAAGCATAAACAGCGGTGGTGCTATTTCTCCCCGCGCAGTGAATCCCCGTGATCTTGGAGGGCCGCGATGTGGTGGTGGCCATAGCAGTTGTTGTTGTTTTGCACGAAGCGTAAACAGCGGTGGTGCCGTTCCTCCCCGCGCAGTGTATCCCCGTGATCTTTGAGGGCCGCGATGTGGTGACCGTGGCGGCGGTTGTTGTTGTTGTTTTGCACGAAGCGTAAACAGCGGTGGTGCCTTTCCTCCCCGCGCAGTGTGTTCCCGTGATCTTGGAGGGCCGCGATGTGGTGGTGGCCATAGCGGTTGTTGTTGTTTTGCACGAAGCGTAAACAGCGGTGGTGCCTTTCCTCCCCGCGCAGTGTGTTCCCGTGATCTTGGAGGGCCGCGATGTGGTGGCCATGGCGCGCACGGGCAGCGGAAAGACGGCCGCGTTCCTCGTGCCCATGTTCGAGCGGCTGCACGCGCGCAGCGCCCAGGCCGGCGCTCGTGCCCTCGTGCTCTCGCCCACGCGCGAGCTCGCCCTGCAGACCAGCAAGTTCACCAAGGAGGTGCGCGTCACGCCGGGACCGTGCGACGGACACATCGCTTTGTTCCGTTGCGCTAATGCACACCATTGCTCACGTGCTCAGTGTTTATAATAATAATAAAAAACAATTGTGGCAGGATCACGTGGAATAGTTATCCGTAAGCATGCAACACTTTTTACACTTAGGTTTTTTCGGTAAAGTCGCGTAGGTAAAAAAATTAAATTAAAAGTTAATAAAAGTAATAATGGAAATAAAATAAAATAATAAATCACGACATTTCGGAGGCAACACAAGTCTCCGTCATCAGGTGGGACTGTCACAGCTAAAATTACTGTTGCGTTTCCACAGCTCGGGAAGCACACCGGGCTGAAGACCGCCCTCATCCTCGGAGGAGACAGGTAAGCATTTGGCACGGGCCCGCATGCCCGACACTCGGCGCACTCATCGGCAAATGCTTCCCTTAGTGGGATCTACCGCCGTGACCCTCACCCGTTCCTGTTAGTCCATGGGCCAGAGCAGAAATTGGTACCAACTCGGGTACCCTTAGTTTTACCGATGTATTTTGTATTTCAAGTGGTTATCACTTAATTCGCTGTTATTAGCCACGTAAGGAATGTGCAACAACTAAAGTTAAGCCACCTCAGGTGGTGCTGACAAGTGAACTATCTGGTGTGGGTTCATGGACTATGTGGAGAAAACAGGCTCTTGTCTCATGAATGTGGAATTTCCTCCACTGGCTCAGAGCCATGAAAGGAGATGATGCCATGCCCATTGGAAGAGGGGAGGCACTTTCACATTTTCATTACGTTTTACTTTGCCTTGATGTCATTGATCTTCTTGGTTCTTTCGGTAAAGTCATGTAGAAGACGGCTGCTTGCGTTGTGGCCGAAACGTCGTGAGAATTATTTTATTATGTTTTATTTTAATTATTTTATTATTTCCCTTCTACGTGACTTTACCGAAAGAACCAAAAAGATGAATCCCTGCAGTCACGAAAGCTTTAAATCGAAACTGATGTCATTGATTACAGATTTATGACTGTTATTGCTCGTAATAAATAGCTAACCTGCCTTGCTGTGGCGGATGTGGTTTCAACTCGGCATGTCTGGCCCGGGATTCTATCACTTTTATTGTTGTTTAATGACAATACTCCAAATTAAATCATGGCAGTGCCACGCAGTGACCTCCTGCGAGCTTTTTTAATGAGTTTTTTTTGTTACTCTAACTTTGTTTTTATTTCAGTGGTCAGCACACATTTTTTTTATTGAAAGTTTTCCTCATCGTTCACTGCTGAATTTGTGTTTACATTTCAATGACGCACGTGTGTCTTTCAGGATGGAAGACCAGTTTGCTGCCCTGCATGAGAACCCAGACATGTGAGCCAAGCTTTACTTGACGCGTTGTTGGCAATTCGTTGGTCCCGTACGCAATTTGGTTAAAAATAATTTAATCCGAGCTGCTCCAAAGCCTTCGGTGTCACCTGGTTGCCTGTTGTCGAGAGTTTATCAAAGCAGTGAATAGGTAAAGCCAACGCATACCTGCGGAGGGAGCTGGTAGTAACGTTGGGTTGCTCGGTCAATGGCCAGGGTCAACGGCGGCGTGGTGTATTCCGCAAATATACCCGACTGTGAGGGCGGGCACAAGCCGGCGTGAGTAGGTTAAACGTTGAGTTTTATAAGGGCACAACGGGGTGACCAGCCCCTTCCCACCCAGCCCCACCCCTCCCACCCCCCACCCAACCCCACCCTCCCCACCCAGCCCCTCCCTCCCCACCCTCCCCTCCCCACCCAGCCCCTCTCCACCCAGCCCCACCCCTCCCATTTTTGGATGCACGACGGACGGGCGGACACAATAATCCCCTGTGGGCTGGTGTAACCAGGAGGTTACTACCAGTATGATTTATTTTCTCGGTTGTATAATGGTACTGGCAGTCATAGGGGGACTAATTGCACATAATGGCAATCTAAAGTAACACATTTACATGATTTAACAACGCATGTATCGTTTACAGTACTTATCTACTCTCCTGAATTCATATTAATGGAATACTTAGATTAACACGGGGGACTACGTACGGTGCGAAAGAAGTTCACCATACATACCAATTAGTAAGTCACTGGTGACAAATTGCTGAACCCAAGACGATACATCTTGCCATAATGTATGGCTGTGGATGAACAAATCTGGAAGTTTAGATTGGGCTATGAATGCATTTTGTGGAGCACTATAGAGAGAGCTAATATCCAAGCAATTGATGTAACTTTTTTTTACTAAGGTACAAACACAAGTAAAATCCAGTTATCGTTTGAAATTGAGGAAAGTTCCCTTCCTCCCTTCTCTCTTCGCCGCACCTGTGCAGCATCATCGGGACGCCCGGCCGCCTCATGCACGTGGTGGTGGAGATGAACCTGAAGCTGCAGGCGATGGAGTACGTCGTGTTCGACGAGGCCGACAGGTGAGAGACACGCAGCCTGGATCGCCGCGGAGGGGCGGGGCTGCCAGGGGCGTGTTACCGGACGCTCCCGAGGTCCAAGTGACCTCGCCAGGCCAGGCGGACGGCGATTTCAAACCCGGTCACGCTCGGCAATTGACCCTTTCCCATTCCGATGGCGTGCGTACGTGTACGCACGTCGCCTGTTCTTCCGATTGCGTCCCGATGACATCTTCGGAATGTAACCGGAAGGTAAAATTCAAATGAAATAAATTTATCGCTACCGAGGCTCCCACAAGGCCATGCGGAAGGGCGCGTGGCACAGTTTGGCGGCAGCTATCACAGAGTGCGGTCGTGTCGCTACAGTTCTCTGCGGTGAGTACAATGTCTTTAAAAACAACGGCGCTACGCCTCTCTAAATAAAATGAACACTGAACCGCTTGCTTGAGATTCAGCGGCGAACGGGACACTCATCTTGCCAACTTGCAGCTGTCTCGAAACGGGACAGGGTCAAGCGGTGGTTTTTCCGGGTGCATTTGTCACATGCGACGCGCGAGAGCACGCCGGCGTTCGAAGGCCTGGTTTCCCTGCTGGGTCGGATTCATCATCTTCAGCCTGGCGGGAATTACACTCCACGTATTTATCTCCGCCATCGCTCGGCTCTGAAACGGCCGAGAACTCCTCCGCCCACCGGGCGGAAGCAACCCGTCCGCGAACGGGTGGATTGCAGCCGAGGCTTTTGCGGGCTTTCCTGCGCAACTCGTTCATGGTGGCGCGCGCTGTGCCCTCTTACCATTGGAGTTGTAAACTATAAACTTAAAATATTTTTGGTTATTTTACCAGGTTAAGGCCCGCTGAGCTGCTATGTAGCTCTTTTTCAGATGCGACCTGGCCATCGCAAATGATAGCTCAAGGACATGGCTTATTGCATGGAAATTTATAGCGGCCAAATAATCTATCGACGCGTGATGTTGATTCTAAATGTGGAGGGAAAAATCGGAGGATCCGGAGAAAAATCCGCGGGATCACGGGGAGAGAGAGACGCAAACTCCAAACATACAGCAGGCGTCGGGGTCGGGATCGAAATCGCGACCTCCTGCACACCAGGCGAGGTCGTCAACATCTGCTAGCCACCGTGGCGTAATAACGCGCGAGACGTCCGTGTCGTGCAAGACGTCCGAGTTGCACGGACGTCTGCGTTGCGTAGATGTCTCGCACGATGCAGACGTCTGTCACGCGAGCGTGCGTGCGTGCGTGCGTGCGTGCATGCCCCTGACCACCCACGCGTGCGTGCCGTGCCCGCCCGCAGGCTCTTTGAGATGGGCTTCGCCGAGCAGCTGACGGAGATCATCCGCCGGCTCCCCGACTCGCGCCAGACCCTGCTCTTCTCCGCCACGCTGCCCAAGCAGCTCGTGGAGTTTGCTCGTGCAGGTGAGCGCCGCGGTTGCAGGGCTAAGGGGGGGGGAGGAGGTCGCCACGTAACGCCCGTTTCAACCAAATCCGTCGTCGTCCACCATCGTTGATTTTGACGCTCCGCTTTCATCTCCGTTGGATGCCAGTCTCGCGCTTTCCCCTCTAAGTTCCACGATTGTTCGCTTAAGATAGTTTACGACGAGCTGTCGCTGCAACGACTGGTCTAACCGCTGCTGTTGTCCCCCGGCTCCAGGCTTGAGTGACCCAGTGCTGATTCGTCTGGACGTGGACTCCAAGCTGAGTGACCAGCTCAAGGTGGGTCAGTGCCACGAGAGGGCGGGCGTGGTTTCACGACTCGATCGCTCCTGAGCTTGCGGCTGTGTATCACGAGGTGTTTTTTGGGCAGCCGCAGGCATTGGGTGAATGTCTTGTGTGTGTGTGTGCGCGTTCACCCGTGCGTGATATGTTGGGGAACGGTGGTGTAGCGGTTAACGCTACGCCGCGCTGTGAACTCGGCGATCCGAGTTCGATTCCCGCTCACGGCCAACACCGGTCACGATTATCTGAACCTGTTCTGGGCCTCCCCTAGGTCGACTCGGCCTCAAACGAGTACCTGGTGCTATGTATAAATATCGATACCATGGAGACAAAGGCAGCCAGGCGTGGTGCTGGCCACCCACCCCCTCGTGTGCTGTTCTGGGCTTCATAGGTGCTCGCTAACAGCACTTGCCCGAAAAGTCTGTTAAGGCTATATGGGGGATCTTTGTCTTTGTGATACGTGTGGCAACGGTGGCGTTTGTCTCACGGCATTGCACATGGGGCGACCTGAGTTCTATTCCCAGCCGCAGCAGCAGCGTAGTAGCTCTGTAGCCATGGGGTCTCTCGGTCATCGGCTCGCCCTTTAATGAGCACGCGATGCGATGCGTGGCCAGGCCTGGCGCTGGCACACACCACTCCTTCATGCGTCACGTCAACCTTGAATGGGTCGGCAGGTTGGTGCAGTGGGTGTACAATCGCGCCTCGGTGAGAAAGTCCTGGGTTGGATTCCAAACTCTGGTGCCTTTCTGTGTGGAGTTTGTACATCCTCCTCCCCGCCGCCCCCCCCCGCTAGTTTTTCACGAGTTTGCTTCGGGTTGTGTGGTTTCCTCCCATAGCCAAAAATAACCTCGGAAAGTGTAACTGGTATTGGCCAAACATCACAATACCGAAAGGCGCCCTAAAAATTACTCTTGGGATTACACGCATCGCAACATCAGGCCCCACTGCTGTGAAAACTTGGGCAGGACCCACCTGAAAAAGAGTCTTGAGGCTCGGTGAAGCTTTGCTGGGTAACAGGCGCTCAACTCTCACGGCACCTTCCCCAATAGTCATACGAGGCCGCGCGGGGGATCGTCGTGTGAGCATAACGTGTGCGCGTGTGCGTGCGTGCGTGTACCAGCTGGCGTTCATGTGCTCACGCGCGGACGACAAGCCGTGCGTGCTGCTGCACCTCCTGCGCACGGTGGTCAAGCCGCACGAGCAGACGGTCGTGTTCGTCGCCACCAAGCACCACGTGGAGTACCTGCGAGAGGTATCGCGATTGTCGACGCGCACACAATAATCATCAACATAGACGCGTACTCGCAGATGCTAAGATAAAGATCTCCCGTGTAGCCTGAACGGATTTGTTTTGACTGCTGTGCCGTTAACGAGCACCTGTGAAGGCCGGCAGGGCACACAAGCGAGTGGGAGGCCAGCACCTGAGTGGTGATGTCTACACATCGCACCGGGTACTCGTTTGGGGGCTGAGTCGACCCCGAGGAGGCTCTAGGGGAGGTCTGCTGCGGTGTGGAAACATCACCACTTGGCAAAACAAAGGTGGCCAATCGTAGTGTTGGCCAGCCATCCCCCCTCGTGTGTCGTGCCGGCATTGATAGGTGCTCACGAACAGCACTTTCCCCAACAGTCTGTTAAAGGCTATACGGAGGATCTTTGTCTTGTGCCTCCGGTTTTTCCCTCTACATTTAGGAACATACGTTAAGAGTGTTTGGCTGCTATGAATGTCCACATGATGATAAGCCACTTCGTTGCGCTATCATTTGTGGCCAGGTCGCTTCTGAAAAAGAACTATGGCTCAGTGTGCCTGGTAAAATTTCATTAATTTGGTCACATGGTGTGGCTTCCGTGCGTTTGTGCCCGTATCCACTTGTGCGTGCGTGTGTGTGTGCGCTCGCCCGTGCGTGCGCAGCTGGTGAGCCAGGCGGGCATGAGCTGCGCGTACATCTACAGCGCCCTCGACCAGACGGAGCGCAAGATCAACGTAGGCAAGTTCGTGCACAAGAAGACCATGCTGCTGATCGTGACGGACGTGGCCGCCCGCGGTATCGACATCCCCATGCTGGACAACGTCATCAACTACAACTTCCCGGGGAAGCCCAAACTCTTCGTCCATCGCGTCGGTGAGTGGTGGGGCGGGGATTTGTGTTGCAAATATTGATGAGGCTAGTTGTAATTACTGGCGAAATGTCGTACTCAGATTGTAAATATTGTGGATTTGCTGGACTAGTAACGAATTGGCACGTTCTGTTTACGTGACAAATCTCACCGATTGGCTGTGTCGGGTGGCAGGTTTAACGACACACTCATTTACGCGACCTAACCCAAAAAAACTTTTGTCATGGATGATATTGGTCGCGGAAGCCTCCGTGGTGTTAAACCGAGGATCTTTGTGCCCTGTGATTCAGGCCGCGTGGCGCGCGCCGGCCGCCCTGGCACGGCGTACTCCCTGGTGGCACCCGACGAGATTCCCTTCGTCATCGACCTCCACCTCTTCCTCGGGCGACCCCTGCGCTTCCCCGCCTCCGCGGCCGCCGCTGCCGCCGCCGCCGCCAAGGAAGCGGGTAAGAGGCCTTGCCGTGGTGCGTCGCTGCGTTCACGAGGACGCGGGACCTCAACCCCCCCCGCCGCTCGCTGGACTTGCCAATGAGAGCCACGATGCCGAATGCCGCCTGCCGAAACGGGAGGACGTGTGTTAAAAGCGCGCGTGCGCGCTTGTGTCGCGTGGATTCTTCTCCGTTTTTTTTCCCCTCCGCGTTTAGAATCAACAGTCGCGCGTTTAAAGAGTATTCAGCTGCTGCAAATTTGCGCGTGATGATGATGATGAGCCACTTCGTTGCGCTGTCATTTGTGATAGCAAGGTCGCTTGTGAAAAATAACTATATAGCTCAGTGGGCCTTACCTGGTAAATTATGAATAGTTTCTAGTTATAGTGCTTGTGTGTGTGTGTTTTTTATATGTACTGTGTGTACACGTTGGGGGGTGGAGCGGTGACGCACAATGTTACGAACCCACCACACCCCAGTTCGATTCCCTACAATGGTGGGCGTCGGTGGCAAGTGATATCTGAACTGGTCCTGCCGCTACCATGAGTGGACTCGGCCGAGAATGAGTATTTGTTATTGTTGCAAGTGAACATCAGCAATGGAGATGCAAAGGTGGCTGGGCAGGGTGCTGGCCTCAGTGCTTGCCCCCCTCGGGCACTGTGCCGATCTCCAAAGTTGTTTGCTCAGAGCCCTTGCTCCGAAAAGCTACACGGGGGATTGCCTGTGTATTCTGTGCGCGTGTCTCTGATTGATGTGTGTCTTTCTGTGTGCGTCGCAAGGGTAGTGATTTGCATGTGTAATGCGCTTGCTTACATGTGTAATGCGGTTGTAAACGGCCCTTCTGAGGTGCCGTCAGGGGGGGAGGAGTTAGGTCACGTGGGGGGGAGAGGGGTTGAGTATAGAAGGAGGGGAACCGGAAGAGCAGAGGGAGTGACTGGGAGCCAGGAACAGAGGAAGGCCACGTAGGGCGAAGCGGGGTGTGGCGAGATCGCCACGAACACGGGGGAAGCGAGGATCGGCACCGTTGGCCAGCGGTGACCGACCCGAAGCAGCAAGGAGGCTGCAGTCAGCAGCGGGGCTGCACAGAGAGAGTGGGCAGCGGGTCTGCATACAGTGACAGCCAGAGGGTCTGCACATAGGGGTAGCAGCAAGTCTGCAGGGAGGAGGTTACAGTAGATGAAGCAGAGAGTCAGAGGGGTGAGGAAGCTATAATAGCAGTGAATAGCCGGGGGCTACAAATACAGGAGTTATAACAGAGTGCCGTGTGGGTAAAGACGTGAACCTGAATAAAGACACGAAGACAGAAAGAAGTGTTAGAGTCCTTTTATTACACATGCCTCGGCAACTCCACCAAATGCCTTGCATCTCATCCCAAACCATTTCCCGCACCTCCGATTAGCACGGTTGGCTAAAGGAAGTTCAAGATGCACGCATACAACCATTGCGGTGCCCTGCTGCAGCCTAGCCAAGGGGGGACCCCCAGTGGCAGCTGTCCCTATGCGGCGCATGGTGTATTCAGAGCCGGCCTGCAAACGGGCCTAAGTCTGCCAGTGGGGGATGACATTGCTTTGTTGTTTCCCCATTTATATTTGCGAGTAGCTTACAAAAGTGGTTAAACTTGAAGCGTAAGGCCGACACGCATGGCCCACTCTTTCTGGAATGTTCTCACGAGATCTTTCGACATACACTTCGAATCATTCGCCCACGCGTCCCCGCGGTCATTCACGCGGGCAGCATTAACCGGGAAGGCCCGCCGGGGTTCACGAAGCGCTCCCCTCCGTAGCTCTCACCCGCCGCGGACACGCCACAGGCCGCCGCTCGCCGCATCGCCAACCGCTGTCCCACCGCGCGTCATAACCCCCCCCCCCGCGCCCCCTCACGCCCCTCCCCCCACCCTCCCCTGTGCACGTCAACGCAGGAGGAGCGGCGGCGGCCGACACGGACGGGCTGCTCGGCCGCGTGCCGCAGTGCGTGCTGGACGACGAGGACACGCTGCTGCGCGCACAGCACGAGTCCTCGCTGGAGCTGAGCTCGCTGCAGCACGTCGCCGAGAACGCGTTCCAGCACTACGCCCGCACGCGCCCGGCGCCCTCCTCCGAGTCCATCAAACGAGCCCGGGCCCTCAAGATGGCGTCCATGCCCGTCCACCCGCTCTACTGTGAGGCCCGACGCCTTTCATTCGCTTCCGCGTCATCCTTTTACTGCTCCTACCGCCCACGGCCATCGGGGTTTCCCGTGTGCTTAACGTCCTTGATGTTTCCGTGGTTGTCATTCATTATTTTCACAATGAGACATTCCTAACGACCGGGAACGACGCCGCCGCCGCCGCTTTGTTTTCCCAGCCGAGGTCCTGGAGCAGAATGAGCACGAGAGGCTGAAAATCGTCGATGAAATCAAGAACTACAAGTCCAAGGCTGTGAGTCTCGCCGACGCTTGGCGCGCAGTTCTGGATTCCGCGAAATTCGCACGGAGACATTTAACGCGTTTGTCACGCGACGCATGGCGTAGGGGGTGGTAGTGGGGTGTTTGCCTTTTCAAACGTCGATTAATATTATTAAGTGTAATGCGTTGCATTGCGTAATCCATTGAAATGTATTATTAATATTCTTTGGGTCGTGTGTTGCGATCGAAACGTCGTAGTTTTTTGTTATTTTCTTTGAACCTATCTATGTGACTTTACCGAAAGACCCAAAGAATATAAATTCCTGCAGTCACGAAAGCTTTAAGTCAAGATTGATTATTAAGCTCAAGATATGAGCATTGCATTGTGTAAACTTTCATTTTTTTATTTGAATACTTATAATTTATTTTTTATGTTTGTGATCCCTACCACCACGAGAGGCCGCTATACCACAACAGACGTATTCAAAAATCTAAATCGCAACACCAAATTGTGACGATAATTCGATTCGTGCTTCGAGCGAATATTTACAGGGAATGCCAACGGAGGCCTATCACGGTTAAAAGCCTGTCGCAGCTTCGAATCGCCAAATCTGGTTAAAGAAATCGCACATCCACCGTCGATTCCTCGAGGTCATTCGCCTTTCGCCCTGCGGTGATTTCGGGCGCCCCGCAGACCATATTCGAGATCAACGCCACGAAGAAGACGGTGGCGAGCGAAATCATGAGGGCCAAGCGGGCCAAGCACGGCCGAGCCATCGGCAACCACCGCCAGGCCCTGCAGGAGAAGGCGGCGGCGACGGCCGCGCACTGAGGCCGGCCCGGAACCGCCGCGCCGCGTCGCTGCCGCCAACGAGGAGGAGACGGAGGAGACGCTTGACGTACGGAATGAATAACAGCGTGTTGTGTTTTAACCGCGTATCAGCGGGGCTCCGTACTTGCTTGTGACTGTTCTCTTCCGCCTTGCCCATCCTGCTGCTGCTGCTACTCCCCTGCCCACACACCCCCCCCCCTCCTCCCTACCCAGCTACGGACAGGCCTACCACAACCACTATCTCTATCACTATCACCAACTATTACTACCCCAATCACTATCACTACCCCTATCACTACCCCTATCACTACCCCTACCACTACCCCTATCACTACCCCTATCACTACCCCTATCACTACCCCTATCACTACCCCTACCACTACCCCTATCACTACCCCTATCACTACCCCTATCACTACCCCCTATCACTACCACTATCACTATCCCTATCACTACCCCTATCACTACCACTATCACTACCCCTATCACTACCCCCTATCACTACCCCTATCACTACCCCTATCACTACCCCTATCACTACCCCTATCACTACCCCTATCACTACCCCTATCACTACCCCTATCACTACCCCTACCACTACCCCTATCACTACCCCTATCACTATCCCTATCACTACCCCTATCACCAACTATTACTACCCCAATCACTATCACTACCCCTATCACTATCACTACCCCTATCACTATCACTATCCCTATCACTACCCCTATCACTACCCCTATCACTACCCCTATCACTACCCCTATCACTACCCCTATCACTACCCCTATCACTACCCCTGCTAATCCTTGCCTCCGCCCCCCCCCGGCTAAGAAGAGAACTACCCCAACCCCTCCTTAAACTCTCCCGCCTGTTCTCCCGTCCCCATAGCTAGACCAGCACTGTGAATCGCCCCCCACTCTTTATCTGAACCGCGATCGTCCTCCGTACTGCTTTACAATTGCTGCAAAACACCTTGGAATCGGGCGCCACATCAAAGATGAGGCGTCAATTAGCACGGTTCGGCTACGTATGGCGCGTGCAAAGGAAGTTCAACACGCGTAGATTAATCTATCCACGACTTTACCACTCCCTGTCCGCTCTGTAAGGGCATCAATAATTTCTAAAGTTTAAACAAAGCAAGGGTGCCGGGGGGGGGCGGTCTCCCTGCTCAAACGAACAACTAGGGCAGCACTCAGCCTATTTCCGACAGCCACGAGGCGGCCATGACATTGACGCATGTCCGTAGGTTAGAAGGGGGGGGGGGCGGGTCACTTTGTAGCACTGCCGTTGTTGACTTGCCACGACGTGTGGTTCAGTTTTTATCATCGCCGGAAACGACCGCGGGGGCCGCGTTGACCCCTGGGCGGCGGTTTGAACTTGTCGATTTTCTCAACGCGCGCGTGGGATGCCGTCGAGAACCGATTCTTATTTGTTTTAACCCGATGCCCTCCCCCCCCCACCCGCCCGCCGTGGCCGCGCAGGAGGTATTCTCCGAGGTCGTGGGACGGAAGCGGAAACGTCCCCAATCGGACGGCGATCCCGACAAAGGGAAGCGCAAAAAAGTGGACACTGCCAAGGACTGAAGAATTCTACATCCCGTACCAGTCCAAAGACGCCAACTCTGAGAGGGGGTGCGGCGTGCGGAACACACACACACGCACACACGGAGTGAATGCGTCGCAGCGTGCACGAGAGGGTTGTGGATTTATGCCGACCGTCGCCCGATGAAACCTGTTGCGATCACCAGCGAAACGTCGTGCTCGCTTTGTGAATGTTGTGCGTTCACTCTCCGACGCGCCCTCCAATTAGCACGGTTGGTGGGGGGGGATCTTTGTCTTTGTTTTATACTGTGCACGCGGTCCTGTTTGTACACAAGTGTGGTGCGTTTTGTGCCGTTGTGTGCGGTGCACGCTGCGTGTACCTTCCACTGAGTGTAACCATTGTGGTACGGGCATGGTAGGTGTGTGATGGCGGTGTGGTACATGCGAGGTAGGTAGGTGATTGTACGCGGTGCGTGCTGTGTGCCGCGTGTACGCGAGGTGGCACGTGTTGCGGTGGGCATGCCGTAACCAGTGCTGTGCGCGCGCGCGTGACGGGAGTGTGCAGGTTGAGCATGAATGGGAACACGGTGTTTGAACAGCAGGCGTCCGGGGCTGTGCTGGATCTCATGGGCGACGACACGCGGGACCTGGACAAGAACAAGCAGCTCATGCGATGGTCCGTGTGCGCGTGCGTGTGTGACACGGCTGGTGTATTTGAGCACAAGCTGGTAGTATCACGGTTAGCGCTACGCTTGCGCTACGAACCCGGCGGTCCGAGTTCGATTCCCGCTCGCCGTCAACGCCCGTGACGATTATCTAAACCGGTCCTGGGGCCTACCCTAGGTCGACTCGGCCTCGATGTGTAAGCATCACCACTGGGGAGACAAAGGCGGCTGGGCGTGGTGCTGGCCACCCACCCCCTCTTGTGCCGTGCCGGCCTTCATAGGTACTTGCTAACAGCACTTGCCCCACGAGTCTGTTAAGGCTATACGGGGGATCTTTATCTTGTCTGTGTATCTGAGCACAGGCCTGTTCACCTGATTGAGTGACTTCTGTACTTGGCTGCCTCGTGCGTGATGGCCACCAGGGGGCATTGCAGCAAAATCAATTGTCGTGCCATGCCCCCCCCCCTGTCTTTGCTCTCCACCTACACAAACCGGCACTGACCAGCGTGGTGAACTATGCCTCAGATAACCCACACAGTGTGGGGAGGCCCTCATTCAGCAGTAGATTGACAAAGGCTGAACGTTTTAAAGATTATTATTATCATCAATTATGGTTTGCGCACGTGGTCGTGTCCGTTATGACCGCCAAGGCTGCTGTCGTCAACGTAATGTGCTCCAGCGATGCATCGGGTACACGTGTCTTTCCCGGAAAGGCGCTTCCGCCCGATGTTTGATTGTGAGCAATTCTCTTTTTAAACTCTCTCTGTCTCGCCCGCGTGTGTGTGTGCGTGTCGCGCAGGGACAGAAAGAGGAAGCGCTTCGTGCGCGACTCCGGCAACAAGGATGGCAAAAAGAAAATTAAAACGGAGAGCGGGCAGTACATCTCCGCCTCATACAAGACCAACTTGTATCCTTTCCTGCGATGTCATCTGTGCTGGCAACCGCTGAAAATTTATCCTGGGTTAGAACCCGAGTTCCGGCCACCTTGTGGTTAGCGAGTTGATGGTTTCAGCTCGGTCACCCAAAGACTGCACAAATAAAGCATCAGGTTCTGGTTTTTAATTTAATTTGGCTAAATTCCAGGTCAGATTTTACTTATTGCTTTGACGGCCTTACACCAACGTTTTTGCATGAGCAGGTTGTGAGAAATTCGCCTCCCCTTAGTCTTGCTAAAAAGCAAAGGTCACTTGTAGGAATCTGAGAAGTAGTTCTCAGATATCAGCTTCTGTGGGTTGTTCTCTAACATGGGATGCTGCACTCTTTGCAAGTGTTCCAAACGTCTCCTGAGAGCACACGTGTAGCACGGTCGGAATATAATTTGGAAAAATACGAAAAAGTTAAAAATATCGGGGACTTTTTTTGGTTCACACTGCGCGCATCGCCACTCGCAACAGAACGTGACGTGTCACGCAGATTTGCCTTGTTGAGACATCTTGTACTTCGAAATTGAGGAAGTGCAATCTAATGTTGGGTAAGAGGCCTAACTTAAGTGCCTCTCTTTGCAGTTCTGCGGCATCAACTTTCAGGCGATATTTACGTAAAGATTTAATTAGAAAAACCCCTTGAGGAGTGGAACATTTTAGTATGCAAGGAAGTCCAAGTTCACCGACGTGAGTTCACTCTCCGCTAACCGAAAGCGTGTCGGAGTGTGTGACTTCACCCCACGACGTGAGTCTTGAGGCAAAATTAAAATATAAACACTATGAGAAATCTCCTTTACCAGTGGCAAAATATAGTAATAGGTTTTTACCCTTTCAACTGGTACAAAAACTGACACCTTTATACAAGGCATCATGTTTGCAATAACCACAACACAAGCAGTCAAAATGCAAACAAAAAGAAACAACTCTGATAATGATAATGATATGCACTGTCCTTGAAGTTGGTCCACACCCTGAGACAGCTTTCCTTTTCGTACGCCTTTTGGCATCATCTGGTCCAACACCAATGGAGACTAGGCTCTAAGAAAAGCTGTCTCGGGTGTGGACCAATCAACTTCAAGGACAGTGCATATCATCAGAGTCGTTTCTTTTCGTTTGCATTTTGACTGCTTGTGGTTATTGCAAACATGATGCCTTGTATAAAGGTGTCAATTTTTGTACCAGTTGAAAGGGTAAAAACCTATTACTAAAATATAAACGTTCGTTTCCAACGGTCCTCCGCACGCATTGGCCACAGGAGGAGGAGAGCGCCTGCCCCTAGGAATAGCGACGTCCTGCTCCACGTTGCCCGTGTTGTGGGAGCCTTGACCCTCGCGAGCAGCTACGCCGAGTGGCGCAAGAAGAACCGGATCGACGATCGCGTCTCGGAGAGCGAGGACGAGGAGGGCTGGCGGCGGCGGTGGGAGGAGAGGACGCGGCGGCGCGTGGCGAGGTGTGGCACCGGCGTGTAGAATCCGGATTTCCTCATTCTCTTGACCCTCTTCCTTATGCCCACCTCCCCACGCCCTTTGAACTTTGTCATCGCACCTCTGCTGAAAGTATTGCGCGCGTGCGGCCCTTTTGTGTCCATCAAGCCGAGAAGGTGACCGCTGAGGAGAGATGTAGCGATGAGGTCAGCCCGTGTGCAGGAGCCACACGTGGATTTGTGGCATCGCAGGACTGAGGGGTAGAGATGGCATGGGGAGGATCATGATGGTGATGTAATTTTTAATATTTAAAGCTTAGAGGAGAGATGTAGTGATGAGGTTAGCCCGAGTGCGCAGGAGCCACACGTGGATTTGTGGCATCGCAGGACTGAGGGGGTAGAGATGGCATGGGGAGGATCATGATGGTGACGAAATGTTAAATATTTAAAGCTTAGTTGTCTCGACCTTACAGCGTACGGAATGTACCACTAGACGGTGGCATTTATGTTTACGCAGTGTTTTTTTATTGCATGACTCTCACTGACCCCCGATTTGGAACTGCACCAGTGATTGTTCCTGAAAATGTTCTTGGCCCCCCTGTCAATGGAATCCGAAATTTCCACCACGAGCTCGAAAACGTACAAGGGAAATGAGTATTTCCCAACGCTCTCTCGGCGCGCGTGGGGAGAGGAACCTGGGTTTCGACTCGTCCGTACAAACGCGCGTTGCCACACGTGTGCCCCCCCCCCTTCCCGTTGTCTCTCGACGCAGGCGTAAGGGGTAAGAGGAGGGACGGCCGAGGCGGGCCCCCCGGCAGAGGGGGCCATCCGGGGTCCTCTCGCCGCGGCGGCGGAGCCGACAAGCAGCAGCACGTGCGCTCGGAGCTGCGCAACCCCGACCAGATCCTGAAGGCGCGGCGCAAGAAGGAGAGGATGGACTTCCTGCAGAGCGGCGGCGTGAAAAAGATGAAGGCCAGCCGGAGAGGCCAAGGGGGTGGATTCGGAGGCCATGGTGGCGGGAGAGGGGGTGGGAGAGGGGGCAGCCGTGGGGGGGGCCGTGGGGGCGGCCGTGGGGGGGGCCGTGGGGGCGGCCGTGGGGGGGGCCGTGGGGGGGGCCGTGGGGGCCGGAGGGGAGGGCCGGGGGGAAAGCGATGAATCCCGGTGAATGAAAGGGTGGCGCGTGAATCGGTGCGGAGTTATAAAAATCTTAACTCCGAATGACTGAGCGGGACCACGTCTTGTTATTCACAGTACCAACTTCAGCCATAGCTAAAAGCATTGATGAGGAAATTTGCTCCGACCCCTGACCCCTGGAGAGCGCACCATCGGAGCACTCGGGAGGCACGCTGCAGCCCTTAAGCCACACTTTTGTTCGCCGTGTCGTGCAGACGGCTTGCAGGACAGGTGGGGAAATAGTGCGACAGCGTTTACATGCAATGCCAGGTGAGGATGGTAACATCTCGGCCACCGTGGCGCGTCTTGGCCTCGGTAGCTGCGTCTTTTGGGAGGCGCGCTACCAGTCTACGATTGCTGCCGAGCAATACTAACAAAGCCAGGATTTGGAACTTGCACAAAGAGGGGTTTTTGCAGGCTTTGGCAGCGCACCATCTTTTTCCCCACCCACCGCCACCCCAACACTGCAAAAGTCTCTGCACGTACACAAGAATAATAATAATTACAGCTTGCACAGCGTAACGCAGGGGTTGACAACTTGCGGCGCTTTAAGGACTGTCGCTTCGTGACGTTTCTACATCGAGGACCACCGTCTCTCTCGTATTCACCACGTGCATTGCGGATCCTGAAATATTGTTTTTTTTCTTTCACGAATTCGAGAAAATAATGTCTTGTTATTTTGGTTGCCGACCTCTGGTGGTAGCGCCTTAAATAGGCGTCAGGGGGAGAAAGAGGGTCAATTGGGGGTCGACTGCCCAGGAAATTGACGCAGGTCAGAGGATTTCAGAAGGGCAAAGACTTGGAGCAGGGGAATGTTCCTACTGAGCAACAGTGGAAAGGGGGGTGGGTGGTTTGTAAATGAGTAAGAGAAGACGTTTGCGTGTGTTTCTGTGCCAATGAAGCGAGGCTTGGGAGAGCTCTGAAGGGGGTGGAGTGGGCCAGAGAAAGAGCGTCTGTGCACAGCCTGGACCCACCACCCCCAAGGGAGGGGCTCTACCCATCTGTGATGGGGTTGTGGGTCTGCCAAGGCCTACATCATCTTTTTGTGGGGTTGCATTGACTGGAAGTGCAACATGATGTAAGTTGGCTGCTTGTGTGAAACTTCGTTGGAATCCGTATATCTGCGCATACATTTCACCTTGATTCCTCAAGGTGTGAATTTTCCAATAGTTGGAGAGTTTAAAGAATATTGTAAAATATTGTGCAACTTCCCCCACCCCCTTTTATGTATTTCTAAATAAGAACAATGTGTTTGAATTCATAATAATGTAATAAATTTACACTCACATCACGACGCAGTGGTTACATTTGTGTTACTCGTTGAACATTTCTATGGCAGGATTTATCAAACTCTAACCCTGATATATTTTATAAAGCATTGCCCCGTAGACCTCCCCACCACCGTTTCCCCCCCCCCCCCCCCCCCCCCATTCAGTGTTAATCTCCATCTTACTCGAGGCCAGTTCTCGCCCTCTGTGACACAATGTGAGAATTGTATTTTCTTATTTTATTGTTTCCCTTCTACGTGACTTTACCGAAAGAACCAAGAATATGAATCCCTGCAGTCACGAAAGCTTTAAATCAAAATACAACTATTTTGTTTCATCAAACCTATGTATTTATTAACGTACATTTTTTTAAACGATTGAGAATCAAAGGGTTGCAAGGCTGCAGTCAAGGTTAAGAACCGCTTGTTTTAGAGGATATTCGCTCCACCCTTATAACACGCTGGCCAAACAAACGTCTTGGGAGTCGTTGGAGTTACCCACACTTTATCCAACACACACGTGATCTGTGGTGTACCCATTTATACTGCTGCCACGTGGAGAGGCAGGGGAATGCACGTGCTCGTTTCAACTGTCGTTCCGAGAGGTTCCATTGGACCGGTGACCTCTGACCTGCAAAGCCACTGTGTCCTGATAATTGATTTTTTACCCTTTTTATTAAATCCTTTATATTAAGTCCGCTTGCTTGCTTACGACCGTGCAAATCTTTCAGTCGTTTTTTAACCGACTTCACGTGATCCAATCGAGCTGACATTTTCCACACAGACTCGTTGTGCGTGACAATGTTCGTGAAATTTTTTTTCCTAAATTTTACACTTTTTAGGACAAAAATATATTTAATTACCAATTGCTTAATGGTGCAATGCAATCATCTGACCCATAGGTGGCAGCCATCTCAAGCCAGAGGACGAGAGGACTCTAGCCGCCAAGCATATAAAGGATTTATAGTGGAAAACTTTTTTTACGGGTTATACTTGTCTGGCAACAAAACTGACACCTTTTTTACGATGAGTCATGTTTGCATAGACCACAATACCTGCAGTCATAATGCAAACCCAAAACATAACTCTGATAATGTATGCACTGTCCTGTCCACTGTGTCCTGACCATGACTATTCTTGGCAGTGCCCTCTCTATAATTGATTTAGTAGCTTTATAGGAATGTGTTTAAACACTAAACCAAATTCAAACGTCATGTTCACATCCAGAGGTCAAAGTGTTGCCCGTTACTGTGCCTCACAAATGTGTGTGCAGCAGACATCGACTTGATGGACCTGTTTCGATTTAAAGCTTTCGTGACTGCAGGGATTCATCTTCTTGGTTCTTTCGGTAAAGTCACGTAGAATGGAAATAATAAAAATAAAACAATAAAAGAATTCGAGAAGACAGACCTATTCTTCACCAGAGGACGGCTGCTTGCGTTGTAGCCGAAACGTGAGAATTATTTTATGTTTTATTTTTATTATTTCCATTCTACGTGACTTTACCGAAAGAACCAAGAAGTTGATGGACCTGCTTTTCTCGTTTCGCGCTTGATTTTTTATTGTAAACTCTGCTGCCGTGAAATGACTCTCGTGTATCAGCTGACACTGCGAGCGTGGAAGGAGAGAGACTCGAATTACCGAACACAATCGACCACTGTCACAACGGGTGGCTGGGCAGAGGGCCGTGGGAGCAGTCCACACATTTGGATTCAATCTCCACTTTATTTACAACCCCATGGTATTTCAACTGGCCACGTAATCAGCGTCATGGCTAGTCACGTCTCCACGGTTTGCGAGTGCAAGTTTATTATTCCAAAGAGGAACATTTGGCCGCCTTGTATCGGCCAAGACGATACGATTCGCGGAAAGCGTACCATCTGAAATTTTATTAAGTTGCATCATTGTGCCATGTGACATGAAAAAAATTACAACAAACTCATGGGCGATTAACTAAAGTGTGTTTTTCTCGCTTCGGGCATAGACAAATTACCAAAAAAAGTTGGTGAGGTTGAACCGTGCACCTACATTCATATTTTTTAGTGTTAATCTTAAGAGTTCTTATTCACCGTAAGTTGATCATTTCTTCTTATAGCCATCTGAAGACGATAGTGCACGTAGAAATATATCGTATTTGTTATCAATGGTGGTGCAATTGTCCCTACAGAATTGTGAGAAGGGAATTTACCAGTGACTTAAGTGCACACACGTTGCCGTCATTTGTGAACTTTAACATTGGGTACATCACCGACATTACTTCACGTTACAAGCCGTGCAAATGAACGAACACCGCTAAATGTAAACAATTCGAGACTAATAATTTATTATTAACCATCAAAATGTTACCTCGGGATAAATTGTACAAAGCGAAACCGTATATTGTACCCCGACTCCGAAACTGGCTTATCCAATGTCGTCAACTGCTCAAACAACGTGAATCCCACAAGAGTTCAGATTGTAAAACAAGATATACGAAAATCATTTACAGCCTTCATGCTTAAAGGATTGTGCACTGGGTTATAAAAAAATCTCAAAAATGTTGGGAAAAGTATTGTGTTGTGCCACCAAGGACTGTACCGATATTATCTTTCAGGTCCACAAAGTCAACTTTATTCCCGTTTGTAAAGTGAGTGAGCAATGGTGGAGATCTGGAATTTATTACATTTACAAGGACGGTGGAATGGAAGAACTGTACCGGTAATTGTTGTGCCAACATTTGGTGGACTTTTACCCTGCAAGTGATACTGATTGGCAGATCGCGTTGTGTGTAGTTTATCATTCATCGAGAAGTACGTTTTAGCAAAACTTCACGTAGAGAAATAAAACCAGTAACAGGGCTACTCCCGTTATCATGTTTTAACCCCCTTGACTTTAAATCAAACATTTGTCGAAGCTGACACGCGGTGGCACAGTATGAAGCATCTACATTTTAAATTAACATCGTTTTATTCATTTTAACAAAAATCAGGAAACTTTATTTCAGAAATGTACGTATATATATTTTTTAGAATTTGTACACAAAATATAGGATTGAAATACAGGTCACATATAGCATTAGAATAATGGTGACTATGGGTTCACACTTGATATGCAATGAGAAAGCAATATCCATACTCTTTGGTTCTTTCGGTAAAGTCACGTAGGTATAACACAAGCGTCCATCATCAGGTGGGAAAGCATGGTCTGTGTTGCGCCCGAAACGTCGTGATTTATTTTATTTTATACCTACGTGACTTTACCGAAAAAACCAAAGAGTATGGATTTTCCTGCAGTCACGAAAGCTTCAAATCAAAGCAATACCCCCTTTGCACTGGGCCAGCGTAGCGTCCTTCCAGTTACGGGTGGTCCTTTCAATCCCTATTTGCCGAGCCGAGTCCGATATACTGGCCTGCAACCTCAGAACATTATCTAAATCTGGCTTGGGTTCAAGGCAGGTCAGGGGCGAGGTTAATCATTTTCATAAGCTGGCCTTCACCAAAAAAATCAAACCCCCCTCCCCTCCCATCTTGACTTCTTAACCACGATTGATTCTTCTCACAATATGAATTGGGATAAACTGCTCCTCCCCCCCCCCCCCGTCAATTCCTTAAACTCACCCGAATCGATTCTACTCCAGGCTGTAGGACACGCGCCCATCGCACAATTGAGCATCAGCCAAATGTTTTAAGTTTTCAATCAAATTTAAACTCCCATTACCAACTCTGTTTAATCTTAATTGGCGTCTTACTCGTATCAACTGCACAGTGATGCTATGATTGTAAATGGTGCTAATTGCCGACACTGCATCATCTGCATGCACCTTCACTCGTTTATTGTACTGACGTCAGTGGCACGGCCCAGGGGTTTTGCAGTGGGGGGGAAAAACAAAAACTTGCCACTTTCTTAAGCCAGGCCAGCCTGGCTTGGCATGACCCTGCCACAGCAGCTCAGTTCCATGGAGGTAACATAGGGTGTCAAAGTCTTTGGATCCAACAAAATTATTGAAGGCCACAAAGGAAAATTGCCCTTTAAGACCCCAACACTTGTTGCTTTGTCTGGGCGTGAGATATATGCCCTCTAAAACATCCCTTTACATTTAAGGAGTCGTGTAGGACCCAAGAAGAAAAGTGGTCAGCGTGTGTGTCACCTGCAACAGCGAGTGTGTGCGAGATGGGGAAATTTGGCATTGGAAAGTAACATTTTTAAAGTGCGGGATACACAAATAGGGGCGCACGGATGTATCGATGCATACTAATTAATATTCTTGGTTCTTTCGGTAAAGTCACGTAGAAGGGAAATAATAAAATATAAATATAAAACAATAAAAATTCTCACGACGTTTCGTGAGAATTATTGCTTAATATTTATTTATATGTATTGTTTTATATTTTATTATTTCCCTTCTACGTGACTTTACCGAAAGAACCAAGAATATGAATCCCTGCAGTCACGAAAGCTTTAAATCAAAAGCATACCAATTCGTCTAGCTTTTAAGATGCGGGCACTGAACTGCGTGTTTAAGCATCGGCGTGTTTTCTATTTGTATACGCTGTATGTAAATGTCATTCTCACGTGACCCTCTCCAGGCACTTGAGGCCGATGCATCATTCCCAAAAAATAATTCTCGAACCGAATAAACCCACCATTCCTAGCGCCATGACTACAGAATGGCACAATCTTGCAAAGAGTTGGGGTTGCTCACCATGACCAGTAGAGCAGTGTTTGTACTCTTAGGTTTTTTCGGTAAAGTCACGTAGGTAAAAAATAAAATTAAAAGTTAAAAAAAGTAATAATGGAAATAAAATAAAATAATAAATCATCAGGTGGGACCGTCACAGCTAAAATTACTGCATCAAGGTCCCACCTGATGACGGAGACTTGTGTTGCCTCCGAAACGTCGTGCTTTATTATATTATTTTATTTCCATTAATACTTTTATTAACTTTTAATTTTATTTTTTTACCTACGTGTCTTTACCGAAAAAACCTAAGAATATGAATCATTGCAGTCACGAAAGCTTCAAATCTAGAGCAGTGTTTTTTATTTTTAAGAGTTTTTCAAATATTTCACCTGTGTATTTTGCCTAAAGATATTGAACATTTTAAGGGAATGAGCTCAACCTTGCAAAAAATAGAGCTGTCTGGCCTTCAGTGTGGTGGTTATCGACGGCACGCCTCTCCTCAACCACACACAACAACCCAGAATATTAAAAGATCAGGAACAACCTTCATGCGAAAATTTACAATGCTTCTTGTAAGTGATTTACAACAAAAAAATTTGTGATTTGGTATTTTTGGAGGCGATATTAACTGAAGAGTTTTTGCTTTTCGTGTGCATCCACCTTGTAGATGCCTTGCCAGTGGCAGCTTGTGTTTTTGAGCTGGTGTGTTTTGTCCCTATAGCCTTGTGATGATACACGTTTAGTATTCAGGAAAGTAGCACATTAGATTTCAAAATACATTCCATCTGTCATCATTATGGCACAAAAAAGAACCGATTCTAAAATATAATTATATTCATATCACTGGACAGGAAATTATACCTGCAGAGACCTTCCAAGATGGATAGTTTTATATTGAACACGTATATACCCACAAGGAGAAAAGAAGCTGGTGGTGGCTCATTAGGCCCAACATTTGACAAATTCTACCAATTAGTGGAGCTTGAACATTCTAGTGTGTTAATTAGCCTCCCAATTGCATACACCAGCCCTCCGTACCAGAATAAAACATAGAACCCTTGGTAATCCTTCACAAAAAAGTGCTTAGAGTCCAGGTAACACGGGGTCGACGTTTGACACAAGACTAATGCCTACATGCTGTGTGCGCTCACTCTCTCTGCAAGGGTAAGAATGCAGCCTCATTTAAAAGCGGTGACACCTGCTTTGCTACGCAGACTGCCCGATTGTTTCCAGAGAGCAAAAAATCCAAAGCAAAACCTATCACAGAGGGCAAGAGCTGTACTCGTGTGTGAGGCACACGTCCGGAGCATAACCATGTAGTGCATGGGCTGTGTGGGACAGGGGGAACCGGCTGACATGCAAGTCAATGGTCGCTCACTGCAAGGGTGAGAATGGTTGCGGGATCATGATCCGAGACTCCATCTGCTGGATGAGGGGCACTGTAAAGAAAGGCAAGAAAATATTTTAATATACAGAGTCAGAATATTTCTACTGGAGGAATCCAATGAGCTACAATGTTTCAGATATCCAGTAGGGGCGTGGGTGAAGAACGTTACAACAACAAACAATAGAATATAAACATAAAATAAGAATCTGTGTTTAGTTGCGATTCAAATTTCTGTTGGTGGGTCAACTCAGCCCCTTTCCCTCAGGGGTCGACAAGAGTTTCCACTTTGTGGGATGTCAACGATGGCTGTTGTACGGATCAACTCAATCTTGGCGTAAAATTCGCGCTAATGTCTCAGAGCGTCGCCCCGCGATCGCGTGAGCAGGGAGACACTGATCCTGGGACAGAAATTAAAAACTGAATATTTCTACTGGAGGAATCCGATGAGCTATGAAGCTCTTTTTGACAGAGAGGTAAGAACTCAAGGCCAGCTCCAGTCATGTCCACATAGGCAATTGTCAGACATTTATATAAAATGTATATATAGTGTTATCCACATAGGTAATTGTTAGAAATGAATGAAGTATTATCGTGTTAAGAGATGTATATATATATGAAGTGTTATAGTATAAGAGATAATACCATGCATCATGGTTAAAATGTCTGTGCAAGACACAAACATGTATGGATGTAGTATCATCGTGGTCCAAATTTACCACGATTCTTTGGAACAATTACCTATCAAAATCACCTTGTAATCGTCCGCTGTTAGTAATGGGAATTTCTCACAATTCAGATGTGACGTTAATAAATCTAGCATATACATATTCTGAATGGGAAAAAACATCTCAGAATGCCATCGGGAAGCCTCACCCGTATAGTAAACATTCTCATCCCAGCCCCGCTTTTGCCAGGCCGAGTTGCGAGTGTCGTCGCGGTTCTGAAGATCCTTGTAGGCTGCCGAAAACACACGGTATCCCCTTCGCTCGATCGCCGTCCGTGACGTGCGTGGCAACGCAAGTTTGTAAATTGTGGGAAAACGCAACGGAACAATGACCGCAGACTCGAAACCAATTGATTTACAGCACACAAAGGTGTGCGCTGTCTGTACAAAAGCTCGCGGCTTTATCCAGACCACCAGCTCAAAGGAACTGAACGCGTGGACGTGCTGTCGTTTCGACTACCAACTCGACGAGTTGAAAAATGTTGCTGCCCAACAGGCAGCAGTGAAACTAGCTGTAGACCAGTTGCATCCTCAATATGACTCATCAGTACAGTACAGTCATTCATTTTTTTTGCTGCCATATGTCTCTGGAAGTTATGTCTTTGTTCGTTGTCATTTAGAGATTTAAAACACATTCCTGCGGAGGGAGCTGGTAGGAACGTTGGGTTGCTCGGTCAATGGCCAGGGTCAACGGCGGCGTGGTGTATTCCGCAAATATGCCCGACTGTGAGGGCGGGCACAAGCCGGCGTGAGTAGGTTAAACGTTGAGTTTTATAAGGGCACCACGGGGTGAGCAACCCCTCTACACCCAGCCCCACCCCTCCCACCCCCCTCACCCAGCCCCTCCCCACCCTCCCCACCCAGCCCCTCCCCACCCTCCCTACCCAGCCCCTCCCCGGTTGATCGTCGATTATTCGGCGCCGCATTAATTATCCGGCTGCTTACAACATTTATCCGACGGTCCCGGGCCGATCCGGCGAAACCGCTCAAAATTCTGTAACCAGGTCCGGCGATCGACACCATGTGTGTGACAAAAAAAATATCTACGCTGTATTTCAGTGTGAAATATTATATACAGTACATTATACACGACATACAACTACTTAAACAATGAACATACTGCACGTATATACATCCTACGCCGAGTCTTCGAGATTAGAGTGGTAAATACAGCACAGTAAATACCACCACTATTTAAAGTAGGATACTTAATTTTTGTCCATTTCTATGTTTATTTATGCCAATTTCACATAGCAAACAAATTCAAAACACAAAAAAAAACAACAGCCCCAAAAAACAAAGTCATACAAGAACGTGCAAAAATATGCCGTTTTAAATCACGATGTAGTGATTACCCGGCGTTTTTGAAAATCCAGCGCGCCCCCCCCCCCCACCCACCACGCTGCCAGATATTCGATGACCTACTGAACTTTTCCCCCGTAGATCACAATCGACAATGTACAACCTCCGGTGACCGCGTTATGTGAGCGCAGGTTTACCCCAGAGGTGGTGCACCATGTAGAGGTCACCGATCTGGGAGAAGAACCCCCCCACAGCCTCGTTGTTCTCCTGCCGGAAGCGGATGGCTCGAGCCCTGCACGCCAGCAAACCACAGATCCGCCAGCCAATGGTTTGAAAGATTGGGCCCCCCTGATGCTCGCGAGATTATAAATAACGATTATTAACTTTCGATTTAAAGCTTTCGTGACTGCAGGGATTCATCTTCTTGGTTCTTTCGGTAAAGTCACGTAGAAGGGAAATAATAAAATAATAAAAATAAAACATAATAAAATAATTCTCACGACGTTTCGGCCACAACGCAAGCAGCCGTCCTCAGGTGAAGAACAGGTCTGTCGGAAAGACAGACCTGAGATTCAGACGCTGTCTTTCCGACAGACCTGTTCTTCACCTGAGGACGGCTGCTTGCGTTGTCGCCGAAACGTCGTGAGAATTGTATTTTATTATGTTTTATTATTTTATTATTTCCCTTCTACGTGACTTTACCGAAAGAACCAAGAACATTATTAACTTGTCACGCGCACAGTATTCGCTCACTCTCGAAGACGGAGAGAGAGCGAGCGACTCGGAGGGGTAAGGCACCACAGGCACATACTGGACATCTGTGAAAAAGAGCTTCCTCGCTCATCAGATTCCTCAAGTTTAAATAAAGATTATGATTCTGACAAGTCGGAAGGCAGCCGTGCGGTGGGCCCCAAGCTCTGCGGTCCTCTACATATTAAGGTGGCGTAGGTCCATGAAATATTGCTTACATCTAGGAGGAAACCGGAACACCCGGAGAAACCCCACACGTGCAAGGGGGAAACACTGTATCCCATACAGGCTGAACGGGTGTGGAGTCCACATTCTTTATGTACTGCCTTCTGACATCTCGATACCCATGGGAAGGGAGGTTCACGACGTTTGTGCGATCCATCAACCCTCGCTGCCTTCCACAGTGCTGGATTACAGGCGTGCGTCGCCACCTCTGCCCGCAGATGCCCGCAGATCCTCTGACGAGCGCGACGAGGCCGAGACGCACAGCTGTTAAGGCAGTAGCTACAGAAACTTAAGACTGCCGAATAAAATGCAGTTTTAAAGGCAATGGTATCTCTGCAAGGCGACTCACCAGTTTTATTTATTTTTATTTTATTATTTTCCTTCTACGTGACTTTACCGAAAGAACCAAGAAGATGACTCACCAGTTGTTTCCCCATTCGATCATCGTGCCTGGCTGTCAGAATAAAAAAAAATTTGATTATACGGAGAAATGTAATTCATTTATTTATCACAATTGTTAGGGCATGGGACATCGATCGAAACAGAAATGTGTTTAAGAAATTATTTGAACATTAGTCAAACTAAAAGCTTAAATTATCATACAGTAGTAACACGTTTATATTATGTCATGACTACACTGCAAGATATTTCAGAATTAACATCCTAAGAGAACTACAACAACACAATTGTACATTTCATGATGATACGTGGCTGATTCAAATTTGACATTTGTCACTTTCTGGGCAAAGTATGTTTTGTTGTCCGTCCCCGCACATCCAATGAGCACGGTTGGCTACACACAGTGCGAAATAAGTTCAACATACGTACATATATACGTACGTATTTCACGAACTGAGCTAAACTCGAATGGAAGGTGTTTCTAAATGTGAATAACGACACGGCAATTCCCGTGGGTGCACTGTTAAAGGTGATTAATGTGGTCACGCTTACGCAAGGGGGCTTCTCATCTTAAAAAGGATGAATCTATTCTACTTTTCCCATGCTCGTGAGACGTGCAAGGAGCGGTGAAAATCCATAATACGGGTTTTTTATGGGTGAGATCGCGTAAATGTGTCCTTAAACCCGCCACCACCCGACACAGCCAATTAGTAAGGTTTGTCACATAAACAGAACATGCCAATTCATTACAAGTACAGCACACCAGTCTGTTGAAGAGCAAAGCGGTGGAAATAATAACTACACTTTATCAGTCCTACGCGATAAGCCACTGTGTTGAGCTATCATTTATGGCCAGGTCGCTTCTGCGAAAGAGCTATACAGCTCAGTGGGCCTTACCTGGTAAAATAAATAGTTGAGTTTAGTTTTATACTTCACTGCATTTCTCAGTGCAGCCTGATGAAGTCTGAAGCCTATAATGATGCTGTCATATACATATATATGTCGCGACAAATGGATGCGTTTGTTGGGTGTGGGTGGGTGGGCAAGAGACAGACAAGAGGGCAGCAACATGGAAGAGGCACCTTGAGTCTGTAGCTCCGCAGCTCGTAAATATTCGGCCCAGGCCTGGGGAGGGGCTCATTCCAGAAGCTAAACTCCATCAAGAGTTGGTTTTTACGTGCATGGAGCATTTTACTCCGTTCCCTCCTGAACTCCAGGTACTCCTGTGAGTGTCAAAGCACAACAGTTTAATATGAAACCATCAACTACACCAAGCCACGTTCGAACGCCAAAATAACGTGCAGTGCGTGCAAATTACTTTATAAAGCATGTACATTGCTGAATTTAATGTTACAAATTGATTGGGCGGATGTGCATTTGGATGCGATTGGTTATTTCGCAAAATACGTAGAATTCTCAGCCCAAGCATCCATCGTCTCGGGGTGCGTTAAAAGTAAACAACATGCATGCCTTGTTCTGCCTCAGTTTATTCATAACATCCATCAGAGTTGGATAGCCACCGATGTATCGCCACAGGTGCACTACACACAACACAAAAGCAGCGTGAGGAAAACACATCGCTTGGTCATGCTGCGTTGGCAGTCGTGCACAGGCACAAATTGCAACAACAAAAAACACACGATGCACACACGTCATTGACACTGCTTCACAAGAAAAAAAAAAGATATAATTGGCGACGTTTCAGACCATGGCCCTTCTTCATGGCACATAGATGTTGTATGAAAACAGGCCATTATCCAAAACCTCACCTATTTTTTCCTGAGCCTTAGCTAGTTTTGGAATATACTTAAAACGGTGTTTGTTGGTTCAAAGAGCGTATTCCATGTGATGAATGCACATTTGTGACCGGAATGGACTCGAAAGAGGTCGCGATAGAAAATGTTCAGAATAGTTAGATCCTCTGCAACATTTGTGATGACAATATATGCTGTATATCCTACAGGATGTTAGCTAGCAGCTCTGAGAACTCTGTATGTAGGTGCTCCAGTGACACAGGCAATAGGACGAAACAACGAACCAACATTCTGCAAAGACGACTACTGCATCGAGCACTTTCAGATGCGCTTCTGCAGCCGTCTGGGACGCTCTTTCTTCCAATATTAGTAAGCCACTGGAGCTACGCACTTTTAAATCTAAATTAGTTTAGTTTCGTTGTTCTTCACCCCGCACCTTCGATTAGCGCGACTGACTAATGCGAAATAAGTTCAATATATACACATACATACAAGCTTTTGTACCTTTATGAGTCCATACATGCATGGTGCTGTGCTATTCTTGCTCTGCCAGTGCTGCACATTCCCTATTATCAACAAGTGGCCTGCACTTGTTCCGCATGCTCAAGTGGCCAAGCACACCCTCGATGTAGGTTCACTGTTTTGATTTCGCAAGAGTAGTCATGTTGGGACCACACCCCCCCAAGCCAATGAATAGCTGTGAGCCTTCATGGAGTTCTGATGCGTCCATCAGGCGGGTACTTGTCTGAATGATGTCAGAAAAGTACCCTTCACCATGCCTCACTACCAACCATGCACATGCACCGAACAAAAACAGTGACATCCAGTTCATAACATGGACGCCCATGTAAACACACACGTCAGCATACAGACTCTCCAACCCTAAATCCACACCCCCTTCTCAAAGCCCGTCAAAGGAATTGCCCTCTCACTCCCCAAATCTACCACTGGAGTTTAAAAAAATTGAATAGCTCATTCCCTTGGTTATTTGTATACAAGTGTATTGAAGACAGGGTACAAAGCTTGTGCACTGAACTGGAAAAATAACCCTCCACCCTATCACTCCCACGTTCTCACCTCTTTGCTGCCAACTTAAGCTGACCATGATTGTACGGGAAATTCCAGGCTGATAATACCACGATGTGATTATTAAAAATGAAAGGATGGTGTGCCTCATCACATATTGAGTATTACTTATTCACTGTCGATCTGGCCAGATGGCACTGTGGTTACAAACCTTGTCTCTTCGCCAGCATTGGTGTTGCTACACAGGTCTACACACTTTTGTCGCTTTAGATGCTGTGGCTATGTAGTCCACACACTGGTAACAACACCACAGACTGCATTGCTCATACTGAAGACATGAGCAATGCACTGGAGATGTTTTTTTTTCATTCCCTTCGAGGGGCATTGCAAGTGCTATAATGATATGGCTTTGCAGCACACCTGCCCAAGATTAAGTTGACGCTCCATCATCTATATTGGTGTACCTGATCACTATATTGGTGGTACATACGAGTGCTGTGTGTGCATGCCATTGCTGTGCACTAAACATTAACGCTGTGTTTCTCCTTTAACTATTATGCTGTAGCCGAGCGCTGTATCCGATTGTAGTCTCGTACACTGTACCTATGCACTAGGCCACACTGGTATATTTGCACGTTTCATTCATGATATATGCTATGATGCGTGTGGCATACCCATGCGGTGCACATGCACACCATGCGTACATACCGGCCTGGTCCTGCTCGCCGTACCACGTGTTCCAAGAGCCCACCAGCTCGCACGGGTAGCTCGCATCGTTGTGCAATTTCATCAGTGCCTCCGCTCTGCAGTACGAAAACGCTGTCCATGAGATCCACAATGCACGCTGGCAAAGCACCAAAACCAACAGCTTGACTTTTTTTAAAATGTGGCTTTAATTGGAACCAAATAAAAACGCATCCAACATGGGCCATATTTCAGCATCACGTTACCAGAAAGCTCATCAGCATTTCTAGATTAACACAACATGGAGAAAAGATGCACTATGGAAAACGGAAGATAGGAAAGCGATTTGACAAACTTTTGCTCATCATTTTAACTTCACTGTGAAACTTTGCAGGTACAATTATACGGGTAACGATGATGAAGATAACACATCTGCTTATGATGACAAATATCCCTTGAGAACAGGTTTGAGTGCTTTGGGAAAACTTAGCTTGATAATGAGAGCAACACGCTGATGTGCCTCAAGAGAAACAAGGGCAATCATTGTGGACAGCCGATGACATTCAACCTAGAGACATACCTAACAGATAAGAGCTCTTTGGGATTGTTTTTTTTGCTTTGTATTATGCGAAGTAAAGCGATGATGCTCTCTGAAGATGAGTGATGCTCCATGAATTTTTTTGTTGGGAGACGTGGGCAGGCAATGATCAACAAGTGGTTGTGGTTAACTGTGAAAACAATTGCAGGCTTAAGGAAAATAAAAACAAGTAGAAAATAATGTTATGGACGATCTAAGTTTCACCTTTCAAAAATGTTGAGGCCAAACTCATTTTGGAGTTGTCAATGTTGCATTATATATAATTAAAAAAACTTTATACATTTCAACAAAATCTAAATCTTCATTGTACGATACACAACTTACGAGATTGTGTTGTAGTCCTCTAGATTTTCTGGCTTCACGTTGTGAACTGTCAAATGACAAAGATTGATTAAAGTTAACTGTACTGATTTGGTCGGCGCTTACAGCTATAAGTTTCCCACATTTTCAAGGGATGGTTTTTGTTACCCGACCGGTCTGTTTTCATGACCTGAGGATCCTAGATTTAATACAAAGCTGGGTGGACTAACCCATTAACTAAGCTGATGAACATACGATTTGGAATTATGACTATCGATGAATCCACATGCTTTTTCACCAATTCTCAAATAAATGTGAGCAGAATGGCGCACAAGTTTGGCTATGGTTCAAGTAAATTTAAGCCACGGGGTAAGCCTGTACGTATGTAGTGTTGAACTTCTTTCGCACCGTACGTAGCCAACCGTGCTATGTCATCTCAATCTAGATTTGAAGTTTTTGTGACTGCAGGGATCCATACTCTTTGGTTCTTTCGGTAAAGTCACGTGGGTAGAAAATAAAATAGCCCCGCCCACTTCCCCCCCCAGCCTCACGTCCTTCTCCTCACGTCCACGCAGCGTTCTCCCTCCCCCTACCCCACACCCCTCCCTCCCTCTCCCCTTGCTCCTCCCCCTACCCCACGCCCCTCCCTCTCCCCCCTTGCTCCTCCCCCTTTCTTACCTATATAACCTCTTACCACGGCAACTCTCTCTCCCACTTCAGCAAAAAAAAAATTTTCCCACCTGATGACGATTGCTTGTGTTGCAATCGAAACGTCGTGATTTGATTTATTTAACTTTTTTTTGTTATCCCTTCGTGACTTTATCGAAAGAACCAAAGAGTATGTCATGTCACTTGCATTTGCCCGCATGTCAAAGTGCATTCATGGACGCCAGGCTATTGATTTCATGAACTTTGTGCAAAAGAAACATTATCATATTTTCTGTCAAAACTTTGCCCCACACTCCATACAACACCATTTCACATGTGATATTTTCATATGCATGACAATACCTAACAATTTGAATAGAGTGTAAATACAACCACTGTAAGCAGCAACAGTGGTTGGCAAGGACATCATGTAATATGTACAGTACATATGTATGTTAGAGAAGAGATATTCAGTCATAGGTAGACTAAAAGAGTATTTTCATTAAGATGTACATAGTGCGAAATGTACCAACTATATTATTTAACACTGAAAGCAAGCGTAGCTACCTTTTTTTGTCATGCACATGGTGCTGATCGCCGGAATAATCAACAGCCTTTTTGAGTGGTTTCGCCGGATCGGACCGTTGTAAATTGTTGGAAGCAGCCGGATAATCGATGAGCAACTGCATACATGACCATAAAAGTGCGTCTGCCCTCGCGTGCATATAATATATGCACCGTACTGCGGTATTCCGAACGCACTTTGGAAGCGGGGTCCAACGTTGGTTTGCATACACATCAATACGTGCAGCGAGGCGCTTATTTATAAAAAAAAAGCCTGAACACGACACTTACTTTTACAAAGGTACGAAAATACCTCGACAAAAGATATAATCGTTATTTACATATGGAAGTATAAATGAATAAAGTAGGTTAAGTCCTGTTGATATTGGAGCGAAAGTGATGTCAAAAATACGATTTTATAATGCTTCATGAAGCATTATAAAATCGTGTTGTGGTTGTGTAAGATTACACAATCAAGCTGATTTATCTCGAGCTGTGAACAACAGAATGGAAGCCACCAGCCGCTCTATGCCCTAGCCAGTAAATTGGCAACTACCATGCTTGAAACTTGACAAGAATGGCATGCTCAAACACATCACCGTCACAACGAAAATGTTGGACCCATTTCCCTTAGAATCTGCTTGGCTCGGCGCATATCAAGCAGATCGCCATCCACTTGCATACAGTTGATCATGGATTATCCGGCACCGTGCTATTATCCATCCGGCTGCTTCCAACATTATCCGGCACTTCCAGGGCTGATCCGGCAAAACCGGCAAAATCCGCTCCAAAGGGCTGTAACCAGTCCGGCGATCGGCACCATGTGTGTGACAAAAAAAGTAGTAACGCTTGAATTCAGTGTCAAATATTATCGACAGTACATTACACACTGCATACAACATAAACAATGAAAATACTGCACTATATACATCACCCCACGCAAAGTCTTCGAGATTGGAGTGGTAAGTACGGCACAGTAAATACCATCACTTTTAAAGTAGCAAATTTATTTTTGTCTATTTCTACGTTTATTTATGCCAATATCATATAGTAAACACATTTAAAAACACAAAAAACCATACATCTAAAAAGAATGTGCAAAAATATGCTATTTAAAAAAATTATGATAAAAAAAAATACCCGGCGCTCCCTCCCCCTGAAGCCGCAGGATAATTATCGATGATTGACTCTATGTCAACATGGGAGCTTGCGCTGTGCACAAACTTAGTCCTTAAGGCCAGTTTAATACAATGCGAGTAGGGAAAACTGTGGATCTCCAGGCCCTCACAAAGAACAGGATTTGCGGTAATGAGGATTACAGATCGAATGTTTCTAACTGTAATTGGAACAAAATAACTATCTTACAATCCATGTTTGACACAATGCTCATAAATAATGAAAAGGAGACATGCAGTGTACGAATTGTAACCATAAATTGTTTTACACTGACATTAAAGTGTAAAATTATTCCATGATATGTAAAAAAACAAATGCTAACATTCACTATACATAGAACAAACTTGGAATAATCTGTTATCGTGACGCACACCAATATCCTCGGAATGCTGTTGTGTTCATGAATTCTGGGTGATGATGACCAATGAAAGGCTATGATATGATATCATTTCATGGCAATGAAGTGGATGGGAGACTGCTGAAGCCTGCAACTGGGATCCAGCATACCCACCACAAACACAGGACCTAACACTGAAACGAGCAATCATCGATGCTAACAAGTACGGCCAATTAGACCTACCCTCATCAATACCTACGAAAATGGGGAACAGCATCCATGAGCACCAAACTGCCTCAATGCAATGCTCACCTTACACGGATGACCATGATGATAATAGCGATGATGGGGTAGAGGAGCAAGATGCAATGTCAGTACGTGGGAATGTGGTGAGTGAACAAGTTGGCTCACGCTGCAGCTTGTAGAGGCTGCTCGTCTCCTTTTTGGAGAGCAGGTTAGAGTGTGCATCTGTGCGTGGGTCCACCTTCTGCACGAACATCTTCTTGAGCCACCCTCGCTCCTTCTCCCGGCATGCAGCCGACACGGACAAGCATCTGTAAGCAGAGATCGCAACACACCTTCTGTCAATGTGACACCGGAGCACACTGCAGAATAAGATATCCAGATCAATATGCAGACAACACGATTAAGAAAAGTATAGACACATTTAAGGGAGCTGGAGTGACAAATTTATGGATGAAGGTGCAACAGACTTAGGTTGCATATAGAGACACTAGGGGTTATTCGGGGGTACCTGCGGTGCCCTTCACGACCATTTACGGCCTTCGGCCAGGAAAGTCACGAAAAAAATTGCACACGAACGACGCATTCACGCAAGCACCCGATGCTCCGTTTTGAAGTTTTAAAATGAAACATCTTGGAATTGTATTATGTTTTGAATTAGATTATTTAATTTCTTCACTAAAAACTTATATCATTTTACATCTGGAAGACTTAATTGAAAAGGACATTTCGTGTGAATTTTCTCTCGTCGTTAAGTAGATGGCCTTTTTGGGGGTTCGGTTCGATGCGGACTTTCACCTATTTGGGATTGCAGGATCGAGATAAGGCGACATCGAGCTGCTGGCCGTGCAAGAAGACCGCCGTCTGCAGATCGATTCCAACGTAATCGAACGTCTGTCCCTGCGCATCCGTCATTCATGCAGGGGGCGCGTATGTTTGCAGCGCCCCCTGCATGAAAACGACGGAAAGTGCAGCATTCATCACAGATAAAGTTGTGTGCTTATATAAGAATATTTAACTGGCCCTCCAATTGTGATATGTCATGCTTAGATATGCAGTTTGTCAGCTATTCTAGAATTTGTAATAAACAGAAGCCATGAAGCTAAATTCACCAGTGTAGCTGTCTTATGGGTTCAACATTTCAAAGTTTTAATTAAGAAATAAACTATAGAAATATGGACTCTTATAAAATTATTTTATACCTACGTGACTTTACCGAAAGAACAAAAGAGTATGGATTCCTGCAGTCACGAAAGCTTCAAATAATGATTATAGAAATATGGTCACCGTTTCCACAAAATTGTAAGATAAGGATGGCACACGAACGTGGTTAATTTTAAAATAACCAGTTGGCCATTAAAAGGTTTTAAAGCCAATTTTGGGGTTAAATCAGGCTATCATTCCTGCAGAGGAGATACAATCAGTAACCCCTATTTAGAAAAGCAATACCGGTGCAAACTACCTGAGGCTGTCCCCTGTTATAAATATATGAAGTTTTCACAACTCACTCAGGGCCAACCAGTGCTCACTTGACCAGGTGTACACTTTGCTTTTGCGTGTACTGTAACACAAAGTGTGCTATCTATAATCGTTTTTGATTCATGTTAACAGATGCTTGAAAATCCCCCGCAACAAATGCCATGTCAATCGTTGACCATTTATCAATCCAGTAATCGCGTGGGACCGGGCGGGCATAAAAGGTGAAGCAAAATGTCATGCGAGAACGCGTGATGATTGGATGAAAGGGGTTCCCCACACCCCCGGCGTAACCTTCTACCCTATCCGGGTTCAAACACACGTGTTTACACGGCAAAAGAGGCTTTACAACGTGCTGAGTAAGGACTGTCCTTGTTTTCCAGAACCTTTGCCCGGTCACATTGGACTTTGTTCCAAAAACAACATGCTTTTGAAACAGTGGACCACGACGCATTTTTGGCTCAATGATCATTACAGAGTTCCAGTGGTGTATAACTTTCCCCACTTTGTCGATCCACTGCTGGATGAGGGCAAAACAACCTGTTGTGTATGGTGGTCATCAAACCCCAAGCGCTTTCTGAAACCTCAATCCTGCCTGGATTCCAAAATCTGACCAAATCGAGGTGCATCCCATGCAATTTGGTGATTGACAACAAATTTATCGTACAAAATTTACACTCACTTAAGCATTAGCCCGGTTAAATTTCGATTTAAAGCTTTCGTGACTGCAGGGATTCATCTTCTTGGTTCTTTCGGTAAAGTCACGTAGAATGGAAAATTGTTAAATTTTTCATTATTTTATTATTTCCATTCTACGTGACTTTACCGAAAGAACCAAGAAGACATTAGCCCGGTGTTAACTCTTCACTACAAGCACTGTGTTTCCGGCCACACTATAAATGAAATAGCATCATCGCCTCTGTAAGCCTATAATTGAAAGCCCTATGTGCAAAAATAACATTTCAAGCTATTGCATACGAATTATCACCGCTTGTTATTTTTGTGTAGTCTCTAGGGGTTCCTCGCGCGCACATCACTAATTAATAGCATTGGCCAAACTAAAGTTGATTTCATTTAAGCAAAAAAGTAATAACTCAAGAAACTAGAATACTGTCGTACCATTTGCAAGAGTGACCTGGGTGACCAAAATAATAACAGCAAAATCAAATCAATTGGAGTGCAACAATTAAGGATATATTTTTTAAACACTATTTAAACAAGTCTTAAAGATTTTTCGATTTAAAGCTTTCGTAACTGCAGAGATTCATATTCTTAGTTCCATCGATAAAGTCCACTTCTACGTGACTTTACCGAAAGAACCAAGAATATAAGTCTTAAAGACTCAGTGAGGCTTTGCTGGGGCACGCATATTACATTGTATGCGACGTAAATGCGGGTTGTTTACGTTATGCATCTCTGTGTTTAAAGTAAATAATTGAGCAATGAAATACCGCCATCACGATTGCAATGAATGTGTTACCAATCACTGTCAATACACAATTGCACGAGATCTCGAATAAACAACCACATGCGTGCAATATCAAGTGAGTCCCTACAGGGGGGGGGGGGGGGGGTTATTGTTGAAGGGTCGTCGCGGGAGGCCTAGCCACAGGCTACCGCAACAAAGCTAGGAAAACGCCTGGCTGAGCCCAGAGCTCCGAAGGGAAGACGCTTAACGGCGCTAAAAGTGCAAAAGTTATAAAGATACGTCTGGTGCCGGGGAAAAGGCGGATAAGAGGATTTACCTCGCAGTCGCAAGCGAACACGAGCGCCTCCCGAGACAACCGCGAGCGAGTTCCCTGGCGATCAGCGTGCACGGCATGGTGACGCTCGCTCCCTCCCTCACAACGAAGTGTGGCAGGCAATGCTGCCAGCGGGGTGGGGGGGGGGGGGGGAGATGGGCGGAGCCTAATTAACATAAATATTTACAACGTTTGGATGTATTTAATTAACATAATGTATATTCAATGTTTGGATGTTTCATTAACATAATGTGCATTCAATGTTTGGACGTGTTCAATTAACATAATATGTATTCAATGTTTGCACGTGTTTAATTAGCATAATGTGCATTCAATGTTTGCACGAGGATAATTAACATAATGTGCATTTAATGTTTGGACTGTTTCATTAACATAATGTGTATTCAATGTTTGCACGTGTTTAATTAACATAATGTGCATGCAATGTTTGCACGTGTTTAATTAACATAATGTGCATTCAATGTTTGCACGTGTTTAATTAACATGATGTGCATTCACTGTTTGGACGAGATTAATTAACATAATGTGCATTCAATGTTTGCACGTGTTTAATTAACATAATGTGTGTTCAATTTTGCACGTGTTTAATTAACATAATGTGCATTCAATGTTTGCACGTGTTTAATTAACATAATGTGCATTCAATGTTTGAACGTGTTTAATTAACATAATGTGCATTCAATGTTTGCACGTGTTTAATGAACATAATGTGCGTTCAATGTTTACACGTATTTAATTAACATAATGTGCATTCAATGTTTGCACGTGTTTAATTACCATAATGTGCGTTCAATGTTTGCACGAGGTAAATTAACATAATGTACATTCAATGTTTGCACGTGTTTAATTAACATAATGTGCATTCAATGTTTGCACGTGTATAATTAACATAATGTGTATTCAATGTTTGCACGTGTTTAATTAACATAATGTGTGTTCAATTTTGCACGTGTTTAATTAACATAATGTGCATTCAATGTTTGCACGTGTTTAATTAACATAATGTGCATTCAATGTTTGGACGTGTTTAATTAACATAATGTGCATTCAATGTTTGCACGTGTTTAATGAACATAATGTGTATTCAATGTTTGCACGTGTTTAATTAACATAATGTACATTCAAATGTTTAAACGTGTTAAGTTAACACAATTCATGGTTACATTTTTTGGACGTGTTAAATTAACATTATGTATTATTCGATGTTTCTCTTTGCTTCTTTCGGTAAAGTCACCTAGAAAATACATTTTATAACTTAATTTTAAAAAAAATCTAACTTTACCGAAAGAACCAAATATTAATTCCTGCAGTCACGAAAGCTTCAAATCATATTTGATGTTTGGCCGTGGTCGATTAACATAATTCATTATTTGATGTTTGGCCGTGGTCGATTAACATAAGTTATTATTTGATGTTTGGCCGTGGTCGATTAACATAATTCATTATTCGATGTTTGGCCGTGGTCGATTAACATAATTCATTATTCGATGTTTGGCCGTGGTCGATTAACATAATTCATTATTCGATGTTTGGCCGTGGTCGATTAACATAATTCATTATTCGATGTTTGGCCGTGGTCGATTAACATAATTCATTATTCGATGTTTGGCCGTGGTCGATTAACATAATTTATTATTCGATGTTTGGACGTGATTGATTAACATAATTCATTATTCGATGTTTGGACGTGGTCGATTAACATAATTTATTATTTGATGTTTGGACGTGGTCGATTAACATAATTCATGATTCGATGTTTGGCCGTGGTCGATTAACATAATTCATTATTCGATGTTTGGACGTGGTTGATTAACATAATTTATTATTCGATGTTTGGACGTGGTTGATTAACATAATTCATTATTCGATGTTTGGACGTGGTTGATTAACATAATTCATTATTCGATGTTTGGCCGTGGTCGATTAACATAATTTATTATTTGATGTTTGGCCGTGGTTGATTAACATAATTCATTATTCGATGTTTGGACGTGGTCGATTCACATAATTCATTATTTGATGTTTGGACGTGGTTGATTAACATAATTCATTATTCGATGTTTGGCCGTGGTTGATTAACATAATTCATGATTCGATGTTTGGCCGTGGTCGATTAACATAAGTTATTATTTGATGTTTGGACGTGGTTGATTAACATAATTCATGATTCGATGTTTGGCCATGGTCGATTAACATAAGTTATTATTTGATGTTTGGACGTGGTCGATTAACATAATTCATTATCCGATGTTTGGACGTGGTTGATTAACATAATCCATGATTCGATGTTTGGACGTGGTTGCTTAACATAAGTTATTATTTGATGTTTGGCCGTGTTTGATTAACATAATTCATTATTCTATGTTTGGCCGTGGTTGATTAACATAATTCATGAGTTGATGTTTGGCCGTGGTTGATTAACATAATTCATGATTCTATGTTTGGCCGTGGTCGATTAACATAATTCATGATTCGATGTTTGGCCGTGGTTGATTAACATAATTCATGATTCGATGTTTGGCCTTGGTCGATTAACATAATACATGATTTGATGTTTGGCCGTGGTCGATTAACATAATTCATGATTCGATGTTTGCCCGTGGTTGATTAACATAATTCATGATTCTATGTTTGGCCGTGGTTGATTAACATAATTTATTATTCGATGTTTGGCCGTGGTCGATTAACATAATTTATGATTCTATGTTTGCCCGTGGTCGATTAACATAATTCATATTCGATGTTTGCCCGTGGTTGATTAACATAATTTATTATTCGATGTTTGCCCGTGGTTGATTAACATAATTCATTATTCGATGTTTGCCCGTGGTTGATTAACATAATTTATTATTCGATGTTTGCCCGTGGTTGATTAACATAATTCATGATTCGATGTTTGCCCGTGGTCGATTAACATAATTCATATTCGATGTTTGGCCGTGGTCATTTAACATAATTCATGATTTGATGTTTGGCCGTGGTTGATTAACATAATTCATGATTCTATGTTTGGCCGTGGTCGATTAACATAATTTATTATTCGATGTTTGGCCGTGGTTGATTAACATAATTCATGATTTGATGTTTGGCCGTGGTTGATTAACATAATTCATGATTCTATGTTTGGCCGTGGTTGATTAACATAATTCATGATTTGATGTTTGGCCGTGGTTGATTAACATTATTCATGATTCGATGTTTGGCCGTGGTTGATTAACATAATTCATGATTCGATGTTTGGCCGTGGTTGATTAACATAATTCATGATTCGATGTTTGGCCGTGGTTGATTAACATAATTCATGATTCGATGTTTAGCCGTGGTCGATTAACATTATTCATGATTCGATGTTTGGCCGTGGTCGATTAACATATTTCATGATTTGATGTTTGGCCGTGGTTGATTAACATAATTCATGATTCTATGTTTGGCCGTGGTCGATTAACATAATTTATTATTCGATGTTTGGCCGTGGTCGATTAACATAATTTATTATATGGAGTTTTCCCGTGCTCGATTAACATAATTTATTATATGGAGTTTTCCCGTGCTCGATTAACATAATTTATTATTCGATGTTTCGTGAAAACGTTTAAAGCAGGCGCAGTTCGTTCTCGTCCACCAGGAAAGTTGTCAAAACGCTGGGTTGCAAATATAGCAGGGTCACAGTCTACACGCTCTCGACTTTTGGCAGTGTCAAAGGGACTCGTGTTGTTTAAGGTGCATGATCAGCCTTTCGTTGATAACTCAAATTGTGTTTGCGTTAACACATTTTTGAGAAAAGGACTGACAGTCACGTTGGCAGATAATTCGGTATTGCGAGTTCAAGGGCAAGTCCCTCTCTGTATAAGTGTGGGGGGGACAAAGATGTGATGCGATTTTTTAGCTGTCTCAGATTTATCATTGTAAATGGTTCTTGGGGTCGATTTTTTCTGTACTACGCGCTATGTTGTTGATGTGGCAATATGATTGTTGGTTTCGCCATTGAGCGTTACTTTTCCATTGCTGAAATATGGAAACAGCCCACTCCTATAAATGTTGATCAGGTTCGGCTTAAGATAGCGGGTGGAGAAAGCAAAGATTCCTTGTTGGAATTGCTCGGGCGTTTCCCTAATGTATTTTCTGAACAGACAGGGAAGGCGGTAACCCTGTGTCACACCATTGCATTGATGAACGAGACCCCTATAAGGTCCTGCCCATATTCTATGAAAGAAAGAATTCATAAGAGGGAATATCAAAGATGACAATGGAAGGGTTCATTGAGCACAGTCGTTCTCCATGAGCTTCTGTCGTTCTGGCACCGAAAAAGGATGGGTCTTGGCGCTTTTGTGTGTAATTTGCGTGAACATTAACTTTTTGAATGTCATATTCTTGACTTTTCACGTAGAAGGGAAATAATAAAATAATAATAATAAATTCTCTTTTTCTATGTTTTATATTTTTATTATTTTATTATTTCCCTTCTACGTGACTTTACCGAAAGAACCAATCATATGAATCCCTGCAGTCACGAAAGCTTTAAATCTTTGAATGCCGTCAACTTTTCTGAATGACTGAATGCTCCGAAGTTAAGATTGACTGAATACCGTCAACTTTTCTGAATGGGGCGTGGTCACGTGACGCCCAGGGGGGGGTGGGGCGGGTGGGGGGGGGTAGGGCTGGTGGGGGGGGGTGGGGGGAAGTGGGGCTGGTGGGGGTGGGGTGGGGCTGGTGGCGGGGTGTGGGGCTGGTGGGGGGTGTGGGGGGGTGGGGCTGGTGGGGGGGTGGGGGCTGGTGGGGGGGTGGGGGCTGGTGGGGGGGTGGGGGCTGGTGGGGGGGTGGTGAGAGGGGTGTGGGGGGGGCTGGGGGGGGGGTGGGGCGGGGCTGGTTGGGGCTGGTGGGGGGGGTGTGGGGCGGGGCTGGTGGGGGCTGGTGGGGGGGGTGTGGGGGGGGCTGGGGGGGGTGGGGCGGGGCTGGTGGGGGCTGGTGGGGGCTGGTGGGGGGGGTGTGGAGCTGGTGGGGGGGTGTGGAGATGGTGGCCGCCGCGTTGGACTTTGAAACTTTCTCCTTCACCGCCCCTCGGAGACGCAAAGAGATCTTACAATCAACGCTTGTTGGTCGATGTCTTTGATTTATCGCACTCGCTACGTCTCCACACACACGCCCCCCCCCTACCTACCACCACCACGTCGTTGAAAGTTGCGACAGCGACAGCAACAGCAACAACGACGGTCTCTCCCTTCTCTTCACGAACAACAACAACGACCCCGGGCCGGGTGAGTGAGTGCGGTCATCTTGATCACGTGAAGCTCCTCTCTCTCCCCTCAGCGCCCCCCTCTCTCTCCCCTCAGAGTCGTCGTTTTCCGAATCGATAAATCGTCGCGGACTCCCGAAACGACGCCCACGGAAATGTAACGCTTGGCATGCCCCATGCGACGTTTTTAATGCGCTAAATGTAACGTTAAGGTGGCCTAAGGCGGGTACGTATTGCATGGAATGTAACGTAACCCTGGCTACACGGTAACGTACGGAGTATAACGTAACCTAGTGTACATTGTACTGCACTAAATGTAACGTAACCTACGGAACATGGTACTGGACTCAATGTAACGTAACCTGGTGTACATTGTACTGCACTGAATGTAACGTTATCAAGTGTACACGGTAACGTACGAAATGTAACGTAACCTAGTGTACACGGTACTGCACTGAATGTAACGTAACGCATTCTACACGGTACTGCACTGAATGTAACGTCACCTAGTGTACACGGTACTGCACTGAATGTAACGTAGCCTAGTGTACATGGTACTGCACTGAATGTAACGTAACCTAGTGTACACGGTACTGCACTCAATGTAACGTAGCCTAGTGTACATGGTACTGCACTGAATGTAACGTAACCTAGTGTACATGGTACTGCACTGAATGTAACGTAACCTAGTGTACATGGTACTGCACTGAATGTAACGTAACCTAGTGTACACGGTACTGCACTGAATGTAACGTCACCTAGTGTACATGGTACTGCACTGAATGTAACGTAACCTAGTGTACACGGTACTGCACTGAATGTAACGTAGCCTAGTGTACATGGTACTGCACTGAATGTAACGTAACCTAGTGTACACGGTACTGCACTCAATGTAACGTAGCCTAGTGTACATGGTACTGCACTGAATGTAACGTAACCTAGTGTACATGGTACTGCACTGAATGTAACGTAACCTAGTGTACACGGTACTGCACTGAATGTAACGTAACCTAGTGTACATGGTACTGCACTCAATGTAACGTAACCTAGTGTACACGGTACTGCACTGAATGTAACGTAACCTAGTGTACATGGTACTGCACTGAATGTAACGTAACCTAGTGTACATGGTACTGCACTGAATGTAACGTAACCTAGTGTACACGGTACTGCACTGAATGTAACGTCACCTAGTGTACACGGTACTGCACTGAATGTAACGTAACCTAGTGTACAATGTACTGCACTGAATGTAACGTAACCTAGTGTACATGGTACTGCACTAAATGTAACGTAACCTAGTGTACATGGTACTGCACTGAATGTAACGTAACCTAGTGTACACGGTACTGCACTAAATGTAACGTCACCTAGTGTACACGGTACTGCACTAAATGTAACGTAACCTAGTGTACACGGTACTGCACTGAATGTAACGTCACCTAGTGTACACGGTACTGCACTGAATGTAACGTAACCTAGTGTACACGGTACTGCACTGAATGTAACGTAACCTAGTGTACATGGTACTGCACTCAATGTAACGTAACCTAGTGTACACGGTACTGCACTGAATGTAACGTAACATAGTGTACAAGGTACTGCACTGAATGTAACGTAACCTAGTGTACATGGTACTGCACTCAATGTAACGTAACCTAGTGTACACGGTACTGCACTGAATGTAACGTAACCTAGTGTACAAGGTACTACATGCACTGAATGTATATTTAATTAAGTAGAACGTGTTGTCTATATAGTATTTATTTAAAGTTGCGCATTTGGATGTGACGTCACATTTCTCAACCCCCCCCCCCCCCTAGGTGCGTGACGTCATTTATGGACGGCCCCTAATCCAGTTAAAATTTTAACACAGACTTAGACGTGTCCTGATTAAGTACTGTACTTAGCTGACGGGTACTGTACATACAGAATGTCACGGACACATACTTAACAGAAAAAAGGGGAAACCCTATTCTCACATAAACCTGTTAAACACATACCTAACACGAATGCAAACTTTACACATGTATATACACCTGGTTTGGGCACACAACTAAAAACAGTTGCATACGTGCCACTCTTAACAACCTTAAAGTTGACAGCCTGGCATAAGCACTTCAGCGATGTTCACCACCACCACCTAGTGGTGATTTGGTGGCTATTGCTGTTGTTGGGGATAAGCAAATGTTGTGAAATTCCTCATGCTATGATTGCAATGATTCGCACTGAACATCCACACCAGACCAGTTTCAGCCCCTCTCGTATGCGTCGGTATGTCTCCCAAGCAGCTTGCAAAGGATGGAATCGGTGCCACCCGTCAGCCGCGTGGCTATCTTTGGCGGCACACATGGAGACGAAATGTCCGGGGTGTGCTTGGCGCGCCACTGGCTGTCGGACGCTGGCGAGGCAGCTGCGGAGATATCTCGTCCGTCGTTCAGCAGCACGCCTGTCGTGGCCAACCCCCGTGCCGTGCAGCGCTGCACACGTTACATTGACACCGATCTCAACCGCTGTTTCACGCACGAACAGCTCGCGTAAGTGAGAGTGCCCGTCATCCCATCGTGTGCCTTGTTTTAGCCTGGTTATGTCTTTCCCGGGGGAATCCTTGTAAGCGTCAGAACACCTAGATACAAGGTATCTGCAATTGCAGCAGGAAGTATGTTTCCCACTTCTTGTTTGGAATCCAGACATTTTGATTCTATGAAGTATTGACTAGGATTAAGTGGTGGGCTTGCAGCAATTCGTCAATTAAAATGTATTGTTATGCTCATAATACATGCATGGAATTTTTTGTAAAGAAAAACTTTATGATTTATGTCTTATGAAAATTGACACAAGGTGAGTTGATATTTTCTGTGTGGAAAAGTAAGTGGGATTGGGCAAGACGGTTCGCTAGCAGGGGTTGATGGCCAATGGTCGAGAGTGGTAATGGTGGAGTGCCAGTCAAAGGAGAGTACATGCTAGAGAGGATAACCACCATGGAGATGGAAAAATAAGATCAGCTCATAGGATTGTGGCATCACTGGGCTATGAGGATGGAACCTGGCTTATGTCTAATAATGAAACTGCCTCAATTATTGGCTAATGATCACTTGATAAAATGTATTATCAAAGTGAATATCAACTTTTCATCTGGTCACATGAATTTCAGCTAGTTGAAACTATTAACATGACGCCTTTTTTGTATTTTGTGTTTTTGATTCACAAAGGGTGGAAGTAAAGGAGGACACCCCGTATGAGACTCTACGAGCACAAGAACTAAATCGCCTGTTTGGGCCCAAGGGCTCGGATCAAGCCTTTGACTTTATAATAGACATGCACAACACCACGTCGAACATGGGCAACTGCCTGATTGTGTCTAACTCCGCCGACATCTTGGCCTTGCACATGGCTCGATACATGCAGGTGATGCATCAAACATGAGCTGTTTTGTTTATTCCAAAATATCATGCAAGATTCAATATTTGTATATATTTGAGAAATATATATTTTACAATTAACAAATGTAATATACCTTCTTGGTCATGGAAAATGTCAATCAACCTACTCTTTGTTTTTTTCGGTAAAGTCACTTAGGTAAAAAATAAAATAAAATAAATGAAAACAACTAAATTAAATCACGACGTTTCGGGCGCAACACAAGCGTCCTTCAGTTTTCATTTATTTTATTTTTTACCTACGTGACTTTACCGAAAAAACCAAGGAGTATGAATCCTTGCAGTCACGAAAGCTTTAAATCTAGAATTAACGTCAATCAACTTTGAATTATTCTTGTCCACCGTAACTTTTAAACAATCAAGAAACCAGTTGTAAAGTAACTTGCCTATGGGTTCTCACCGATGCTAAGGTCCTGCCAATAAGTCAAGGCATTTTTCGAATCGTGATTATTTGAAAGAGGCTTTGATCACATGCAAACTCAACATAAAAAATTGTGGCTTGTGAAAAGCGTATTTAATTTTAGGTTCCCACACCACTTTGCACTGCAATTGAGATGCAGACGGGCAGTGGTTGGTCCAACTCTGGCCAGTTACGGAAGGATATTGGTTAAATATCTTTGGTTCTAATTTAAAGGATATCCTAAAGAATAACAATCATGTATGGCTTAATCGTCACTGGAAGATCACCAATTTTCTTCAAGGCACTGCTCCAAAATGTGTTTAATTTCTACCTTTATATTTACTTCTGACCTCCCACAGGACATCTGTAAGAGTGCAATCAGCCCAGTGTTCTTGAATGAGATGGCAGGTGTGGAGAGGTGTTATGCAACTAGTGTATCCAAACATGGCATAGGTAAGGATGTCTATTTGCAGACTACACAAGGCTTGTTTAGACTACCCAACTGGTTTCACGTAAACAGGTTTTGTGTGCACAGTTTTAATTTTAAATTAACTGCATTAGACAAATACATTTGTAATTATACACTCAAAGATGTTATGTTAGACCTCGTTGGTGAAACTGATTGTGGATGTATAAACAAGCTTAAGTATTTGAGTTCTCAAGTGCTGTACTGAGATTTGTGGCTTAAACCATTTGTTTGATTCTTTCGAAATCCCACCTGCCATTGTCCAATATCTGTTATTTTTTTAAAACTGGTTTTATTGTACTACTGTTGACTGGCTTACATTTTGATTATCTTTCACCTATCCACAATAAGTTGCCTTTTTTCAACTCTTTTATGTCTGCCTTTTTCATGTAATCGATTTTCTGGTAAGCACGCTCAACTACCTTGTGGCTTTTCGCAACACCAATCTTCTCTCTTTTATTGAAAACTACAGTCTACAGGATTATTATCACAAATCCAACTGACACACCAGTACCTAAAGGAACTTGCAACCCAAAACACAATTACTGTTGTAGTTACACATCTATACTGTGTGTTCCATGCTATCTTGAGACAAATTTAAAGCTTTTTTCAGTGAGGATTAAATTAAACTTTGCACACACCTGCAATAGTGTTACGCCTAATGTAAGCTGCAAACACATGTTGGCCAGCCAATGACATATGCGTAGGTATATGTCTACTATATTAAACCGATAGAATGTTAGGTTGCTTATTTAACTCACAACATGTAGTTGGTTATGCAATTGAAGGCAGTGTTGCTAGACGTATCAATTGTAAGGCTTATTTATAGGTAAAGGTGTTCGGATGTCCATTTTTGAGAGGCTGCTGACCATACATTGCGAGGCACTGCATTCCGTTGCTTTGTAATGCTTTTTATTTCACTTTCTGTTTCTCCATTTGATCTTCAGAGCAAGTGCCAACCCATGCCATGCCCTGTGCTACTCACAGAGCACCCTGTGCTGCAGTATGCCACAGGGAGATCTGTAGCCAAGCATAGCCTTGGTAAGCAAACCTGACGATCTTCTTCCACAAAGGGCCTTTTTTAGGTCACGTACAATACACCAACGTCTGCTTTCTTAAGGATGATACTATGGACACAATTGAGAAATTATTGAGTGTCATGTTTTTTGTTACTTATTCACCCAAAACCATGACGTGCATGGTAGTAAAGAAATTGAAGTCTGCTTACATTTCGATTGAAAGCTTTCGTGACTGCAGGGATTCATCTTCTTGGTTCTTTCGGTAAAGTCACGTAGAAGGGAAATAATAAAATGATAATAAAAAAAACATAATAAAATTATTAAATTTCGATTTAAAGCTTTCGTGACTGCAGGGATTCATCTTCTTGGTTCTTTCGATAAAGTCACGTAGAAGGGAAATAATAAAATAATAATAAATAATAAATAATAAAATTATTAAATTTCGATTGAAAGCTTTCGTGACTGCAGGGATTCATCTTCTTGGTTCTTTCGGTAAAGTCACGTAGAAGGGAAATAATAAAAATAAAACATAATAAAATAATTCTAACGACGTTTCGGCCACAACGCCTGTTCTTCGCCTGAGGACGACTGCTTGCATTGTGGCCGAAACGTCGTGAGAATTATTTTATTATGTTTTATTATTTTATTATTTCCCTTCTACGTGACTTTACCGAAAGAACCAAGAAGTCTGCTCACATGTTTTAAAAAATGCCGATCCACCTCTGAAACTTCGTCTTAATCGTTTCTTGGACTGAAGCGCCGCTATCACGGGTTCGATATTTTTTGGAGCACGCTGGCCATGGCTTAAATGTGATTGAAATGGACAGCTCGTTTGAATTTGCTAATTTTAAAAACAAGACACAAATGCAATGAAAAACCAAGCATTTGGAAATAGGACATGCGCGTATTGCAAAGTAACTGCATATATTTTATAGTGTGTACGAAAAAATAGATACAAATTTTTGCTATTAGTGTATACTATTGTAGACTATTAGGTATGTGTAATAATGTATTACAACTTGCAACGATCATCTCAAGGCTCTTCGTCATCTACGTCCACTCATTACCATCGATATTGCGAACACCCTCGCCTGGAGTATAGTCGGGTCTAGCATCGACGACTGTAATGCCATTCTCATCATCATCAAAGAAACATCCTCAAATTGCAACGATTAGAGAACAACCTTGCTCCTGTCGTCCTTGGTGTTCATCATCTATATGACTCGACTCAGCCACCGCTGTCCATACTCTTCATTGGCTCCCTTTCGCCAGCAGGACAAATTACAAAATCGCCTGCCTTTGTCACCGTGCCTTCACCGCCAGTTCCCCATCATACCTCGCCTCACTACTGAAGCTCAGTGTAGAACCCTAGGCAGCGTCACTCAATCTGCTTCGAACACCAAGATCTCGAACTGTTACAGGCTCACGTCGGTTCTCTGCTGTCGCCCCCTTGGTGTGGAACTCTTATCCCTTTGCAAATCTGCAACATTAAATGCACTCTGACTTTCAAGAAAACATCTAAAGGCCTATCGGTTTGGTCAGGCTTTGGAGCCGCCCTGGGTTTGGCTTCATGCCTCTGAGTTGTTGACTTGTGTGCAAAATCTGGACCGTTACAAATGTTATTATTCAACTCTTTTTGTACATTATTCGGTAGATTTTACAAATGTCACGTGCTGAGGGTTTGGCTTGATTTTGTATAGCTGCCAGTTCACATCTAAAGAGATGTGAAGTATTAAAGCCCCAAAGCGGTTTAAGAGAAATCAAAAAGTTACAGTGGCCCAACAATGGGTGTGCAGAGGACATGCACAACAACCTCATTTATCCACCAGCCTTTAAAAAATGGTAAAGCAACATGTGAAAAATGGCAACTCTAATCCACCATTAATTATTGAGGAACTATTACACAACCCCCTACAGGGTGTCCCGAATAATGTATAAACACTTGAATTAGCCAAACTAAATTTCAGAAAGGGATGATGCTCAATGTGACATGTACCTAACATGTTACCGTGTCATGGACTGATCACGTGTAGTCAGGCAAACTTACCCATGAGGCAGTGCAAAACGCAAGATGGTGCAAGCTCTCTTGACCTGAGAACAACGCTTACGCCTTGCCTCGACACGTGTGAGGAGAGAATTAGAGTTTTAATATATACCATCACGGCTTCCAAACACAATTTTCCTTTAATTATCTTCTGTTTTATACTTTTATGATGCGTGTTTTAGCACTAGAGCTTGGGCCTCAACCACAAGGTGTTGCACGGGCAGATGTTCTCATCCGCATGAGGAAGCTGGTCACAACGGCCCTTGACTTCCTGCATCTTTTCAACACAGGTTGGAAAATTCTGCATTTTTTTTCTTCCCACGCACGGGACACAAATAAAATAACTTAATCCAATTTATGTGGGAAAGATCTGATGGACTCGTGTAGAGTGTCAATAACATCATGCACTCATTGGAAATTATCCCCATTTTTGTGTGGCTTTATAAACCATGTGGCTGGACAAAGCACAAAGGTTTGCACGAAATATTTAAGCCAGTGTTTTCTCGCACAGTTGACAATTGGCATACACATGAGTTTTGCTCATTTTGCCCCTTTTCCCATTGGCACAACAACTTTGCATGCAGCGTCCATCTGCACTTGCACAGTAGCAGAGCTTGCAGCACCCACCCCCATTCTGTTCGCACGGTAACATCGCCAGCTCTACTGTCCCGTTGGGTGTCTTCGCTACTTGCACCTAGCAGTATATTTTCCCTCAGTTTCCCATGTCATTTTTTTATGTTATGTATTTGTCAACGACTGCCAATCCAGTCTCTGAATATACAGTAAAATTTTGGATTGCGAGAATAATTCGTTCTGGAAACGTGTTTGTAATCCAAAGCACTCGTATATCAGTTGTGATCACGTGACGCTCAGCAGACAAAGCGTATACACGTACTACTCGTATTGCAAGACCTCGCTCGTTTATCAAATGAATATTTATTTTAAAAATTGCTCGTCTTGCAAAATACTCGCAGACCAAGTTACTCGTAATCCTAAGGTTTTACTGTATATACATTACGTATTAACAGCCTACATTGCTTTAACGTTGTGACGTGGCTTCTTGTTGGCAATGCGTGACGTAGGACACGAGTTTCCGGCTGGCAACTTGGAGGTGTGCCGTGTCACTGAGCGCATTGATTACCCTCGGGACTCGCATGGGAATTTGACAGCCGTCATCCACCCTGATCTACAGGTCTCTACTGCCTACACACTGCATTGTCCATCATCAAAAGGGTGGTTTTGCTCTTTTCGTTAATTCGCCTCTAACTTAAAAAACCATTGCAAACATTTTACACCTTAATATCTATGCTTTTTTACCCTTGCAACCTGTATTTTTGTCTTTGCAGTAGTCCCATATCTCTTTTGTAAAATATCTCAAAATAGAAATCCAGGAATGTCTTATCAACACTTTATCGATTAGTATCTTAATTTATAACTGAGTTATGTTTTACATGTTGGTATTTATTAAATACAAATTTTAATTAAAAATTATAATTTACTTCATTACATTTTTAAGTTTGAATTCCCTTCAGTATGGAGTTTACTTATGAATCCTACACTATTTCCCTCAGCACTGCTGTTGTCTTTAACCTCAACACACATACCACCACCCCAATTAAAGACGAGTGGAGATGTAATTGCATTGGTGCATTTTCTCCTTCATCACCCTCGCAGGATCGTGACTGGGAGCCACTGCATCCAGGAAAGCCTGTATTCCTCACTCTGGATGGAGCAACCATTCCGTACAAGGGCCCTAGTGTCACTATCCCTGCCTTTATCAATGAGGCAGCCTACTATGAGAAAGGCCTGGCCTTCTGGGCAACCCAGCGTGAAATGCTACACTTCCCAGCTCTTCGCGTGGATGGGCAAGCCAGCCAGGCTCATATTTAATTGTTGTGCCTTAAGTTGCTCTGCACTGTTAACAATCAAATTGCATCACACGTACTTATAGATCTATTTTAAAACTAAAAGTAATTTTGTACTAGCATTCGAATATGTCGACAATATAAATTGCCTAAGGTGTATCAATAACTTAGAAAATCTGGCACCGTATTTGCAAAATGTTTTCTACTGTAAAGTTGAAGATGAAAGCTCTGGTACTTGGCCTAGATTAGGCATTACATGCTGATGTTGCCTTATTTTTCTAAATGTGTAAATTCCCCACAATAGCAATTGGGAAATAATGATTCTTGAGCTTTTTGGGGCTTGAAATGCACTGGTTTCTTGGGTTTATGCAGTAAAAATTATTTAGCAAATATGAATGAACGCTAATCGATGGACTTGGACTGACCGAGATAGTACTAACCGAGTGCCTCACATCTTTGGTTTTATCTCCTAGTAATAACTAGTCGGGATAAAAATATATATAGATTTGCAATGCATTGGATGTGCTTAGGGATTGTTCATTATGTATGTATGTTGAACTTCTTACGTAGCTAACTGTACTAATCAGAGGTCCGGGGAAGGACAACTAAACTAAACAAAAATCAGTGCTAAAGAAATGAGTTTTCAATAAAGACTTGAAATTGCTTACTCCAGTGGCTTCATAATAGGAAGAGCGTTCCAGACGGCTGCAGAAGCGCATCTGAAAGTGCTCGATGCAGTAGTCGTCTTTTGCTTGATGGCTCGCCAAAATCCGCTGCGAGGTTGATCGGAGTTCGTGTGGTTTATGCTCATTTGTGAGACCAGCAAGATACTGTGGTTCATTTGTGGCAAGCACTTTGTGTGTATGAGTGAGACCTTATAATGTATTCGTTTGGCAACCTGGAAGGCAATACAACTCGGCGAGCACTGGACAGACATGGTCGGATCTTGCAGTACCCGTCAGAGAATTTTATACATGCAGTGAGTAGCAATATTTTAGTCTTGTCGATACTATGGTAAACACCGCGTTATTGGCTATGTCATGACTCAATAGTGGTTGAATTTGTCGTAGAGCCTCGATATGAAAATTGCAGGACTTGACTACATTCTGCATGTCGTGAGCAAAGTACATATTCTGTTCGAGTATGGTGCCCGAGGCTCTTTAGATGAGTATAAAATTGTATCCTGAAGTCCATGACCGCCACACCTGATCCACAATTTGCCTGAGTCCCAACCAGCCGAACCTCCAATTTTTCTGGATTAAGCAGCATTTTGTTTCGTGCAAACTACACGTGTACCGCTCACATGCAATATACGAGGTTACCGAGGCTCTCCAAATCTAACTTTAACTTCACTATGGTGTACAATTGTGTATCATCAGCATATCGAAGGAATTTGATGTTATGGGATAAGATGACATCGGACAGATGTATGTTGAAAAAATTTACCCGTAAAAACAAAGTTTTTCACTATAAATCCTTTATATGCGTGGCGGCTAGAGTCCTCTCGTCCTCTGGCTTGAGATGGCTGCCACCTATGGGTCAGATGATTGTCTGCCACCATTAAGCAATTGGTAATTAAATATTTTTAAAAAATTCCCTAAACAGTGTAAAATTTTGGACATTTTTTTTCACGAAAATTAATTGTCATGCACAACGAGTCTGTGTGCAAAATGTCAGTTCGATTGGATCACGGGAAGTGGGTTAAAAAACGACCGAAAGATTTGCACGGTCGCAAGCAAGCAAGCAAGTGAACTTAATATAAAGGATTTAAAAAAGGAAGGGCCTGAGGATGGATCCCTGTGGTACGCAGACCAAGCACGGCATCGGCGATGACTGTTCGTCGCCCAGCTTGAACTGTGATCGACCTTTTAGGTATCCATCCTAGTGCCGTACCCGATACACCGAACCTTGACCTTAGCCGCCGGATGAGTATCTCGCGGTCAATAGTGTCGAAGGTGGCTGAGAGATCGAAGCCAATCAATGCTGATCTTGTAGAGGTCATCGGTCATCTTTAGTAGAGCTGTCTCAGTGCTGTGGAACTTCCAGTACGCCGACTACAACAGTTTGAATCTGCCCGTTGCAGCGACATGGGGAAGTAACCGCTTCGGACACAGGTGCCCTATGACCTTTGACATCGTACTCAGGTTTGAGATTGAGCAATAGTTTGCAGGATTACTGGCACAAGCCAGCTTTTTTCAGGAGTGGTGTTACCTGCGCCATTTTGAACCGGTCTGGGAAACAGCCCTGACTGAATGAAAGATGTGCCAAGTGGACAATTGGCGGCGCAAGCACTTCCAGAGCACATTGCTTCAACAAGGATCCTGGGAGGACGTCGAGTGGAGATGACTTCATGTGAAGTGATGGAATCAAAGAGAAAACGTCTTTTGAAGACACCGGCTTGAACGTGGTTAGAAAGGTGTCCGGGTGAGTGCTTACAATTTCAGAAAACGTGAGCGGGGTACGATGGTGCGATGCGAGGGAAGACGTGCAGGAGTTTGCGATGGTGATCGGCTTGTTGGTGAAGTAAGTTTTGTAAGAGGTGCCAAGTTTCAGTGAGGCCAGGGGATCGTGAAGGTGAGGGACCATGTTGCTACCAAGATGTAGAAGATCCTTGAGGGTTTTCCAAAGGATGTGTGGTTTTCCAAAGGATGTGTGGTTTTCCGGTAGCTGTTTTGATGCGTTCTTCAATTTAGAAGGAACGTGAGGCAAGGATAAGTTCGTTGGTTCTCCTACAGACAGCTCTGTAGGCAACTCGATCAGCAGGAAGACCACTGTGGGACGCGATCCTTTCAAGGCGCCTCCTGATTCGCTGAGCAAGGATGGCGTCTCTTGAGATCCAGCGAGTGTCGTGGGAAGACTGCCTCGTGGTTCGTGGTTTTAATGGTGCCAGCTTGCTCAGCACCACCCTCAGGTGAGCTTCCAGTTGAAGAGCGCGGACAGTTGGATCTGATGATGGGGATTAAATTGAAGGCGAATTTTCGAGGAGGTGCTGTAGAGTGCAAAACTTGATACCCTTGAAATTACGGGAGTGGTGGGTGATTTTTGACGGTGATTGGCTTGGGAATTAGAAGGGAAAATAGTATGAGGTGGTGGTCTGAGTAACCAGTTTGGAAAACTCTCAGTGCAGAGATGCGACGATCCAGGTCAGGTTCCAGAACCAGGTCGAGCATACTCTCAACATTTGTTGAGGAAGCTCCGGTAATTACCTGAGTTGGTGATGACCAGGTTTTGACAGGCCAAGGTTGACTCGATGTGGCTATCATTGGAGGCTGGAAATTGCCGGGGCAGTTAAAGTCTCCAGTAAGCACGAGCTTGTGAGATGGGTTGAGAATAAGGTAAATAAATTCGGAAAGCTCGTTTAAGAAGGTAGTGATGCTACCATCTGGAGGGCGACAGATGGAAATGAGGGAAAGCAATCGGTGTTAGTAGTGAGGAACACGGACTGGACCTCAAACGTGGTGGGAGCCATCGGTAAATAGATCTGGCAGGAAACGGACCTAAGGCGGCTGTTAATCCGCACCGCATGGACAGCAGCAGCCAGCGTCCTCCAGGCTCGCACGTGGGATCAGCTGGCCACGTTCACCCGCACAGCCCCTCCAGCTGTGCGAGGCGGCAGGCAAGCCGGGCTGTGTGGCACCGCAGCAGCCGGCGTTTGTCAGCTGTTGCAGCGCCGCGGGGCTGCAACAGCTGAATAAAACAACAAGAAAGATGTATTTCGATTTAAAGCTTTCGTGACTGCAGGGATTCATCTTCTTGGTTCTTTCGGTAGAATGGAAATAATAAAATAATAAAAATAAAACATTGTGTTTAAAAACATAATAATAAAAGAATACAATTTAAACATGATGTTTTTTATTTTATTACTTCCATTCTACGTGACTTTACCGAAAGAACCAAGAAGAAGAAAGATGTAGTGGAAGATGAAAGTAAGAAGCGCAGGGGATAGCTCAGAAGGACGTGGGTAAGGTACCGAGGGTGTGGTCATAGTAAACCCGCTCGAAGTCCCATCGACACTTCGACTCGAAACTCTAAGCCGGACTCGGTAAGGGGCCGTCCATAAATGACGTCACGCGATTTTGGAGGATTTTTCACCCCCCCCCCTCGTCATCACACGGCGTCACAAAGTCAGACCCCCCCCCCTAAAATATGACGTCACAAAGCTCTGCCCCCCCCCCCAAATATAAAACATGCTTCAAATCGTATTAATATATTGTCATTGTAGTGCGTATTTAATGTGCCGCTGCACTCTGATGTTGTAGGAAAAAAACATTGATCAAAAGGTCCATTTAATTAAGTAGAACGTGTTGTCTATATTTATTTAAAGTTGCGAATTTTGATGTGACGTCACATTTCTCAACCCCCCCCCCCCCCCTCGTCACACGTTTATAAATAACGCGATCTAAACCCAAAAACGTTGATTATGAAATATTTGAGTAGATATGTAATGATCTACATGCTTGTAACAATTCACTCCATCCCCCCTCCCACCTCTATTCTGCAATCTCACAATTATGATTCGGGGTGATGATTTTTTTTTTTTGCAAATAAGAATAAATGCAATGATTTCAGTCAACATTGAACTGTAGTGTCACGGTTTGCACAAAAACCTTGAATTTGAATACCAGCATCACTGTAAAGTCGAAAGTCCTTTCCACAATGTAATTCCTTCCCAAGCCGTGCAAGCGAGGCGTAACTAAAATATGGGGTACTCAGGGGTAAAGTTCCACAATATGGAACTGGCCCAGCACCTGTGAAGTGCCGTGTTAAAGTGTTGTGCTTCTACGTAGGGCAGAAATGCTCCCGTGTTTAGTTAGCAATAATCTCAGATCAGTCAACATTCACTTCACAAATAGAACATCCTGAAAATCCGAACTTTCATTTATTTCTGCCAGTTTCTTGTGTTTGCATGTGGTTTTATATACTGTACCGTACTTATAAAGTCCCCCAGTCAAATAAAAGTCTATAAGTTTGTATAAAACTTAAAACAATAACACTTACTCATGCCCTCTCTTCTTTGAGTTCAATATTTTGCCAAGATAGAAATTTGTTAATCGAAAATGTGTTCGTACAAAATCACATTTTCTACAAAAATTCGGAGTATATTGTTCATAGACTTTATTACCAAAGGATTGGGAGACACATGTAATCCTGCGTAAGCCTGCACGTAATGGAATCAAGTGATTGTTTCTGATAAGCCGGTTCATCGGTTCAAGCACCCATTGCTGCGTGCCACTGAAATTGGCCTGTGTGCACTATTTAAAAACTTGCTCTGGCCATGGAGAAAAGTACGTCTGCAAAATCTATACACTAACCTTTTTGATACATGTGTTAATCTGTGATGTATATTTGTACCAATATTAATATAACCCTGAATTAAAAACTCTGGCAATATTTATGGAATTGGGAAACTTCTCAACTCCACATCGTGTTTTTTTATTGCAATATTTAACCTGGATAATTCCTTGGGATGGAACATCGCATTTGCAAGGGTGTGCAGGGGTTGGTGAAGGAGAGACATAACTGGTTCGAATGTTAGTTTAACACGTATGGGCAACGGGCATAAAAGGGCACTTCCCCAGCCGATCGGGACCAGTTGAAGACCGAAGCCGAAGACCAGCAAGACCCTGAGACCCGTAGCCCCCGCTGTGCTTATCAGGGCCGGGACTCTGTGCGGCTCAGTGGTGAGAGCCTGCGAACCCCTGGCCCGACGTCCTTGTAAGGGCCGGGTCCAGTGGGTCAGTGGTCGGAACTCTCACCCTGGCAAGGGCGAGTTAGAATCGCCTCCCCCTAGGCACCCATAGGACCCTGAGTGTAGTCCTGTGTGTTAGGACATGTTCGCCCGGAGGCAGTACCTCCCCAGACAGTGGAGTTAGCGCTGAGTGTCCTGGGACTGTACTGCCGAGCGAGGTGTAATAATAGTGTTGCCTCTAAGAACTGTCCCCGGCGTCTCCTGAATCCACAACACTACACAGACAATAACAGGTAGTCCTATCTTATTGCAACGCAAACGACAGGATGTACAAGAGCAATGTACATGCATAATGTACCCTTCCCAAAATTGTCATTTATATTCATTCATTAATCCCCCCCCCCCTTCACAAGAAGGGCTCACAAGTGACGTCATCACATCTACCACTATTTAAGGAACGAAACAGGAGGATTTCTCCACTAATCTGGCAGTCGCCTGATGAAGCTAGTTGTAATTACTGGCGAAACGTCGTACTCTGTAAATGTTGTTGATTTGCTCTCCAACACGTCGGTGTGCTGTACTAGTAACCAGAGGTGGGACAAAGTCATTGTTATGCAAGTCCAAGTCGAGTCTCAAGTCATCAAATTCATGACTCGAGTCTGACTCGAGTCCAAGTCACATGACTCGAGTCCACACCTCAGAGGTGGGACAAAGTCATTGTTATGCAAGTCCAAGTCGAGTCTCAAGTCATCAAATTCATGACTCGAGTCTGACTCGAGTCCAAATCACATGACTCGAGTCCACACCTCTGCTAGTAACTAAATGGCACGTTCTGTTTACGTGACAACACTTACTAATTGGCTGCGTCGGGGGGTGGCGGGTTTAACGACACATATTTACACGTTCTAACCCAAAAAAAACTATAATGTGGCTGGTTTTAATGTTACATGCCACTGTAGTTCGCTTTAGCCAGGAATTGAACTCTGGTTGCTGGATACCTCGTGCAGTGTGCTAACCACTATGTCACTGTTCCTTTTCTGTAAATGGCTGTTTGAAATTTCAGTTCTCTTTTACAAAAGAAGGTGCCGATTTTTCAGATTTGCAGTTTTCTGCGTTTGACATGCAAGTGGGATAAAGTGCATTTCTCATTCCAATTCTTAGACGTGAATCTGAACAATGTTTGAGTATTGCTGATAAGTGGAGTTTACGGGGTTAATTGGAACCAATGATCAACTGAAGTCCTCTTGTACCACAGGACGAAACCTTTATGGTGGTCAAAAAATCTCGAAATAACAAATATATTTAACCAGCATACTAATAATATAATTTGACACGGATTGGTAAATCATACTATTTGGAGAAGATTGGTAGACATTGTTCTGCTTACTTAGATTATTACCAATATTGCATGACTGATAGATGAAGGCAAGGAAATATAAAATATCCACATTCAAATGTTTAAAAAATCTTGACAAACCTGGTTAGAAAACGAAATAGATCAGATGATTGATGCAACCAATATTTTCCGGTTATTATTTTGACTCAAAAACCACACAACCTGCACAAAACGTGATGTTCTCTGTGCCTTACAAAGATGCCGTTAACTGTGGTCACAAGGGTTTATTTTCACCCCATTCAAGTAGAGACAACCGGTTTTTGGTACGGCTCCAACCTGGTGATGTGGGACCAGATCAGTTGGACTGGCTTGAATTAGATCCAGCTGAAACCCGTTTTGCAAGGAACAACCCTGGGCTCAAGCACGGCTCAATAGGGAAAACGATTTCAACAATGTGAACATTCCTTAAAGTAAAGTGAGAGTGCTGAAAAATCCCATGATGATTGACACAACTTATGGTTTATTGTAAGAGGTGATAAAAACACGTAAACGTGGCAGCAGCATGGAATTAACTTCCACCTCTTATACGTTTCACCACTGTCAGATTGACTAACTTAACACTAAGGACAGGGCCTTACTTTTCACAGCTGTTACCGCTGGTCGCTTTACTGTGTATATGCAATCTTGTTAAATACGATCAGTGCAATTATGTTTCAATACCTGCGTGTGACAATACGCTCAGGAGGTAAGTGCCAATGTCGAGGCCTGCTAGCCATATGCCGTGCCCCCTCAAACACCTTCCAGGGTCCCTTTGGCTCCTCAACATGCACCCCCCTCCCCCATGGCCACGTGTTCCCCAGCTACAAAGGCCAACGTACTTGGAGGACATTTCGTACAATCGTGAAAGCTTTCAAACTGCTGCACGATACCTGCACAATACCTACGATAACAATCGTGGTAACGCAGGCCAGAATGCCAGAGTTGCTTGTTCAGTATTCAAAGGACACTTGAAATCTCACAAGTTAAATACATTGTCTGATCTAAAATCACTATTTGAACAATGTCAAACTGTTCTCGCTGGAAAGTCATCAGCTATTGCTCAGCCTGCTTCAAAGAGTTAGGGTGTGTTTGTTAATTAAGTTATGCTGGGGCTGAGTTAGAATATTTAATATAAAAACGTGCGGTTTGCCGTGGTGTGTTTCATTATTACTCTCAACGGTGAGAAATTTCAGGCCTCGGGACATGGGCGGGTTGAGGAAAGAGCCAATGAGGTCATTGGTAAAGGGACTTTGTTGAGAAGAAATCTTCAGTTCTTGTCTTGTCATAATTGCACATTTTCTGTCACGATCACAACAATACCATGTTCGTGTTATGATGTTACGTTACATCCTCGTAAAGTGCTGGACATATATAAGTACAGATATAATTTGTCAAATTTGCATTAACAAATTGTCACCGTCGGAAGGCACGTGTTTTTGATGATATGAACACACCCGTATGTAAATGAAGTCCTCTCGTTGTGTTGATATTTAATACATTTCAAGAGTAGGAAGTTCCTGTGTTACATTGTGTTGTGTGCCTTTCTGCACGATAGCTGCTGCTTCTGCAGCGGAGTGTAGGGCATTTATTAGCACGCTCGAGTGCTTAAGCACTGCAAAAGTATGCCCATATAGTATGTTAGACACATCGAGAGATGCGATGGTGAAAACCTGAACTTTCAAAAGGCACAGCGGTAAACTGCAGCGATTAAGATGGACAAATAGTATAATTTAACCGAGAGCACAATATACAAATGTATAATACCAATGTTGTGGAGCGTCATTATGGACGTCCACATTCAGCGATGGGTAAGAACAGCAAAGGCACCGTCTCGCAACCATCGACCGGCTCTAATGTGCTTAAGCTAACTCGGGTTTTCACTCGGCATGCAATGTGTTTCAATTTGATTCTCGGTGAAAATCGAGTCGCCAACAAAGAAGACGTACGGTCGCGGTGAAAGGTGCACAGGTAAATGTATTTCAGCAGTGCACATTTTGATTTTTAGTAGGCATCTAATTCATAATATAGGTTTTTGGGTCAGATCGCGTTATTTATAAATGTGTCGTAACCCTCCACCACCCGACACGGCCAAACAGTAAAAAAATGTGTAACGTTTTCAAAGGACAAATTAATTGACTTATTTAGCCCACCGGTGTGCTGAAGAGAGAATCAACAGCATTAAAAATTTGAGTAGTACGACGTTTCGCTGATAATTACAATCAGCATCAATCGTCCGCTCCAGCAATTCATAACTCCCTTCCCGTGTTTTGCCTCCATCCCAGGCAGCCAGACTTGTTTGTTTCCTTGGCTATAAAGTCTCCGCCTAATCTGCGATTTTTCACACACTTGTTTTAAAACAACATGGCATTTGAATGCAATACTGTCTGTCCTCCTATAACGCGCTAGTTGCGTTCCTGAAGAACACCGCGGTTATGGGGAAAAAAATCGTGTTACAATAAATCGCATAGGGGTAAAGCACAGTCCGCGATAAGACGCGAGATGCATACGCAGGCTAAATAAAAACTGAGGCGCATGGGTAGCATCTACAGGGTTTCCCATAAGTCTAGAATCGTAGGAAAAACACAGCTCTGAGTTATTGGCTCGTGGTCTGGATGCAGCCTGTTAAATTCAACAGTGACCTCCCTCTGACTCAGATTTCCTACGAGTAGAATTATCTGGACTCGTTCTTTCTTACTCAGAGGCATCCTGGGCCTGCAGAAACAAAAACATATCAATGAGTTTTTTTCCCCCTACGATTCAAAACTTATGGGCCACCCTGTAGAACTTATCCAGCAGTATCCCAATGGATTGTGCGATGCTGCATCGAGGAAGCCGCACAACCGCTTATTCCTACTCGCACTATGTAGTTCTGTTTGGTCAATCGCGTTATATCCAATTTGCATCCTGCGTTATAAAAACAAAAAGTGTTCCTCAATACATTCATCGCGTTATATCTAATTCGCGTTATTAAAACACGCGGCGTCATAGGAGAATACACTGTAGTATTCTAAACGCACACAAAACATCCCCTTACAAATGTTCCTTTAATTACTCATTTGGAAAGTACTGTACTTAACAATCATCGTCTCCAACTGAGAAATCTCTGCAGGACCATCCTGCAAAAAATATTCAAAATGAGCGTCCGGATGTCCTGGATAAACGATCATATTCATAATAATACTATTAATATATAAATGGTGTAGCATGTTTCAAGTTATCCCAAACGATATCACGTGCACGCAGTGATAAGTCACCAAGCAGAATGTTATTGCACAGTATCATAACGAGAGCATAATAAGGACGAATTATATTCATTAAAACGAGAAGAGAAGATCCGTTTGTTTGCAGCAGAAAACTATTCTCACAATCCCATTACTCGGGACCATCAAAAGTAATCAATTACACCTCTCCCCAACCTATTCCGAAGTCTAGGTGGCTACGGGCAGCAGCCAGTAACAACAGAGTTGTGGTGTAAAGGAGCCCAGCCAGCCAGAAAACTGGAGGCATAGATTTAGAAAAATATAAATACCGTAGTTAAGTCATGTATACATGGCTGTCAACCCATACGGTTTAGCAGTAGTCTTGTACAGGGAAATTGAGTTTTCAGGTCCATACGATGTACAGCCGTTTCAATACGGACAAACATTTTTTTGTCTATTTGTTTGTGTTTCTCACTTGTGATGGGACTTTGTAGGATGATATTTATAAGGGCACGGGGTGACCAATACGGTCTGCATTCTCTTGGTTCTTTCGGTAAAGTCACGTAGGTAAAAATAATAAAAAATAAATAATACAATAACAAATTTTTCCTTTTTTTTCTTTTCTTTACCTACGTGGACTTTACCGAAAGAACCAAGAGTATGGATCCTTGCAGTCACGAAAACTTCAAATCTAGAACGGTCTGCATTGGTCTGTAATAAGCTAGATCATTGGTCAGGGGTTGAGAGCTATGTGTATGCAGTAAAATCGAAACGTCGTGATAATTTTTTTTTAATTATTTTTCAATCTACGTGATTTTACCGAAAGACCCAAAGAATATGAATTCCTGATTTTACCGAAAGACCCAAAGAATATGAATTCCTGCAGTCACGAAAGCTTTAATCCATGCATTATTGTTAGGCCTCAGTGGGTAGTTTTAAGGAAGACGATGATCTTCTATGGCTTGATATCTTAAGGATGAGCATTAAAATCCCAAGAAAAACCTAACAAATCCCATCCCCCCAAAAAAATCCATTCCCAATGCATCCCAATACAGCTCTCATCCTACAACCATGACTCTTGTGAAACCCAAGAGTCGCGAAGGGGGCGTGTTGAGTAAGGGAGGGGGCGGGGCGTAGAGAGGTGGGCGGGGCGTAGAGAGGGGACGGGGCGTAGAGAGGGGGGCGGGGCGTAGGGAGGGGGCGTGGCGTAGAGAGGTGGCGGGGTGTAGAGAGGTGGGCGGGGCGTGTAGTGGTGGGCGGGGCATGTAGGGGGCGGGGCGTAGATAAGGGGGCGGGGCGTAGATAGGGAGCAGGGCGTAGAGAGGGGGGCGGGGCGTGGAGAGGGGGCGTGGCGTAGAGATGGTGGGCGGGGCGTAGAGAGGTGGGCGGGGCGTAGTAGGGGGCGGGGCGTAGGAGAAGGGGGCGGGGCGTAGAGGGGGGCGTCCCCACGATGGGCGTGTCCCGGTGGCCCCCAACTCCTTATAAGGTGAAGGGGGCATGAGCCTCGCGGGTGACGTCACGGCCTCCATGCTGGTGTCCGAGAGCTTTCGAACACGTGTGTTCAAGGGTATATCGTTGTGCGTGTGTCACCCGCCCGACCGCCCGCCCGCCTTGCTGCTGCCTTGCCTGTACGCACCGCACAACCACTTTACTCGTCGTCGGCCGTCTGTCACTCGCGTTCACCGCAACACACGCACACGCGGAAAAGCACCATGGTGAGCAAAACGGAGGACAAGAAGCCGCTCTCGAAGCGCACGAAAAGTGCGGAGAAGGACGCGAAAAAAGACGAGTTGCAAGCGAACGGCTGCTGCGGTAAGAACCCCACCGGGTCCCGGGTGCAAAGCGGTTCGCTCGTGTCCCTTACGAAGCGTTCGCGTTGCGTTACACGTGGAGTGTTCGTGTGTTCATCCGCTGCGGCACTGTGTGTGCTGTGCGTGTACTGTAGTTTGTTGTTGCTGTCGTATCGAGCTCAGGTGTTCTTGCACGAGATGCGGTGCGAGCTTTGCCACGGCGTGCTGGTGTTGACCTACCCCGTCGTGGTGTGTTGGTGGTGGGTTATTGGCCACACACGGTGGGATCGTTTTAACCACCGTGGGGGGTGATGATGGTTATAACATTCCGGCGTTACACCTGGGCGTTTGTGGGGGGGGAGCAAGGCACGAGAGGTCAGAAAAGACTGCAAGGCAAGTGTGTGTAGGTCTTGTCTCAAATGTGGAGCAATCCCCAGCCCCCCCCCCCACTTCTCGATGATGGAAGATAGATGATGGTGAAGATGTTTAATGAAGATCGTGGATGCTGCTGGTGGGTTTTGTAACCTCGGTTGCATAAGCAGGGATGGTGGGTTGGTGTTGTGCTGTGTTTAATAACCGACTGCAGCTGGGCACAATTATACGAATGTGGTGAACTTCTCCCATGCAAACAAAACATTCGCCTTTCTGAACAAAAACAACGTTGCGTGTGAATGCTGTGCACAATCACCCTCCAACTTGTCCATCGGAAAATGTGACTGGCAGCTCTGTCGTGATGAGACGAAACAAGCTTCCTTGGCTTGGTTGGGTCTCACTGTCGGGCCCATATCACCACATTGCATGTTAACCGTATGTTGAACTTCTTTTGCACCGTACGTAGCCAACCGTGACAATTAGGAGGTGCCATGGGGGGAGGGGCCGGGCAACAATCTAAAGACAAAAAATCCGTTCTAAAGAAATGAGTTTTCAATCTGGACTAGAAGATGAAAAACTCTAGTGGCGTCCAAATATCGGAAGGGAGAGATCACATGCACATAACCATACAGGTGTTTAATAAACCTCTTGAGACTCTAAGCTGAGAGCGAAACTCTCAGTCAGCTGAGACAAAGTCTTTTGTTTTTAAACGGGACCTTGATTTAAACAAGCCTATACTAATAATGTCTGGGTCATTTACAAATGCCTGGAGCTAGCTATTGCCACGCCACGTCGCTTGTGTGACTTGTTTGACCATACTTCCCCACACCACGGGATATTTTTTGTTTGTTTGGTGCCAGTATTAAAGTTCCAAAAATAAGAATGGGTTTCACCCCTTTCTGGCAATGCAACAGGTGTTAAGATGTTTCAGGTACGCATTAACCACACGTCAATTATCCGATAATAATAATATATGCATTAGACTTTCAAACCGATTGGCCTGCATCTGTTAAGATATCGCTCGCCACTGATGTTAGCCGTGAGCGGGCCCAAAGTGCAATGTGCCCTACCCCCTTACAACATAGTACTGTACAGGGAGGTCCAGATGTATTGTGACCCCCCCCCCCCCCCCATTTACCACATGAATATGCAAAGCAGAGGGGGGGGGGGGAATGTTAGGGGTCAATACAATTTTGGGGTCACAAGGCATCTGGACCACGCTGTACCAGTACTGTACTGCACGTGGCCACACTGATAATGTCACCCACGCAGACTGCCTGCAGTGGTGCTGTTGGGGATGTTGTTGGGGGTGCTGTGTGTGTGCGTGCTACTTCACGCATGGCCCTGACCTCGTGTCGGCACGCGGACCTCAAGGTCACCAACATACCTCAAGGTCACCAACATATCTCAAGGTCACCAACATTACCTGCTGTTTGAAAGGCGAGCCGCTGGGTAGGCACTGTGCCGCCTCACCTATCACGAGTCACGTGGTGGTACATCAGGTGTGTGCGGGCACACGTGGCATTAGTGTGTTTGACCTGCGGTTTGCTAACGGACACCGGTTTTCATATCGCGAGATATGTCGCCACTGCCGTTGCCCCTCTGAATCGCAGGTCTTTTGAGCATGCGCTTAGATCTTAGTTTATTTGTTAAAACACATGTCTTGCTAATACGCGTTATGCTTACCTGGTTTTTTTTTTACCTAACATTTATTCCACGCAAGCGAAATCAACGTTACCTTTTTATAAGGCAAGCGCGAATGTTGATGCACGGGAGGTGAGTCGTTATAATTGATGGCAGAGCGACTTTGATAACCACTCCACGGCAGATGAAAACATTAAATGCACAGACCGTTTTGTCAATCCAACACCGTCGTAGGTCAAGGGGGTTGTGTGACCACACTTCACTATGATGCTCGGTGCTCTGCATACGAACCCAGCGAGCCGAGTTCGATTCGCGCTCACGGCCAACACCATTGACAATTATCGGAATCGGTCCTGGGCCTCCCCAAGTTCGAATCGGTTTCCTCAAATGAGTACCTGGTTTCGGTGTGTAAACATCGCCACTGGGGAGACAAAGGCGGCCGGGCGTGGTGCAGGCCACTCGCCCCCTCGTGTGCCGTGCCGGCATTCATAGGGGCTCGCTAACAGCACTTGCCCTAACAGTCTGTTCAGGCTGTAGGGGGGATGTTTGTCTTTTATGATGTTGAGTGAAGTGGAGGGGGCCCAGGACCGGTTGGGATATCATTCACCACTGATGTGAGCCATGGCCCAGCAATCTAACTCGGGTTGCCGGGGTTCATAGTGCAGTGCGCGAACCTCTGCACCGATTCTTCACCCCGATAGCAGATCGGGTTTTCCTTAATTATTTTCGTGCACCAACAGCACCACTGTATTGAGCCATTCTTTCACACGAGTAGCAAAATGTCCCTAGCATGTGGGTTCAAAGTGTCTGAATGTACAGACAGGGTGGTCCAGATGTCTTGGGATACCCCCCCCCCCACCCTCCATATGAATTGACCCCTACCTTTTTTTAAATCCTTTATATTAAGTTTGCTTGCTTGCTTACGACCGTGCAAATCTTTCGGTCGTTTTTTAACCCACTTCCCGTGATCCAATCGAGCTGACATTTTTCACACAGACTCGTTGTGCGTGAAAAAAAAATTATATTTAATTACCAATTGCTTAATGGTGGCAGCCATTCATCTGACCCATAGGTGGCAGCCATCTCAAGCCAGAGGATGAGAGGACTCTAGCCGCTACGCATATAAAGGATTTATAGTGAAAAACTTTGTTTTTACGGGTAAATTTTTCTCCCCTTACATATTCATTTGTTTTAAATTAACGTTACTTTTTAAAAGTTAGTTTTAGATAATAAATGGGTGGTCACAAGACATCTGGACCACGCTGTATAAAAGTGTTCACTTAGAGGACCCACAAGGGCCATCTTTTCCCATGTCCCTGGAGTTGAAGATGTGTGTGTGTGTTCTTTGGCAGTTCACTGATTTTCTGTTCCAACTGGACCGAGCTGGTGTTAGAAATACATGTGAATTCCTGCATTAAAATGTCGCAACATAGAACGTATCTGGAATTCTGGAAATTAGTTTTTTTTTTATACGGACCAGATGCGATTCATGTCAGTAACCATACTGGCAATGAGTTTTAATTATCACAATCGGGGCCTATATGACGAACTCTACTGATCGTACAACACATTTGGTTTCTTTTCACAGGACAGCATATTTTGTCCACACTTGCTTACATGTCACACGTTTTGTGCAGTTGCAAGTCTAAAACAATGTTGATCGCATTGTTTTTTTTTTGGTTGTGATGTGGAAAATGTACAACATCGAATTTTGAGTATTAGGTTGTACTGTATCAAATTGCACAACATATACGGTGCTGCAATGGTTAAGTACTATAAACCGGGCAAATATGCATCGTTGAATAGTGTATTAAAATACTTAGCCTTGTGTACAGTAGTTTGTATCTCTTTAAGACTTTTATCCATTATAAAAGTGTCGGCGTTCCGTATGTCCGTTTTTTGTCCGTCAACTAAATCATGAGAGCCTTTCAGAAGGCCTCAATCAAAAAGTTACAGAAAGTGGACCCCTCCCCCCCCCCTCGGATGTGGGGGTAAAAAGTTGATCCAACAGATATACAACAATTGTCAACCCCCCCCCACCCCGCCCCATTTAATTTTGTTGTCATATATACCTACACACCCTTCATACACCCTACATACAATAGAGTCAGTAGTATCTACTTAGTCGGTAGTATCTACTATAGAGTCATATAGACCTACACACCCTACACACAAGAGTCCGTAGTATCTGGGGGGGGAGGACAACAGTGGTGGTGACTGCTAGATGAGCCCCTCTGCAGGAGCTAGAATAAGGCCACAGGCTGCCGAAATTCTAGTATAATAAAAAAATACAGTACACTATTATTGGCAAGAGGCATAGAGGTTTAAAAATAAGCAAAGTCGAAATGGCACAAACGGAATGAGTGTCATGTCATTCCTAAAAGTGAGGCCTCCTGGGGCTCCTGAATTATGTGAGCATGTTGATTTGCAGTTGAAGAATGACCGATTTTTGCTTTAGAAAGGACAAAAACCTCGTTACTGTAATGTAAACTACGTTAGTTACATTTTGTGGACAGGATGTACTGTAAATAATGTTGAGGATTTTTGTAAATAATGTTAAACAGTTTTTTTTATTTTACCAGGTAGGGCCCACTGAGCTGCATAGCTATTTTTCAGAAGCGACCTAGCCACAAATGAAAGGTCAACAAAGTGGCTTATCACGTGGAAATTTTTTGCAGCCAAATACTCTAAACTCATGTTTCTAAATATGGAGGGGGAAAAAAACTGCAGGACCCGGAGAAACATCCACGCGACTACGGAGAGAACATGTAAACTCCAAATATACAGGCGGCAGGGTCGGGATGGAACCCATGACCTCCTGTATACCAGGCAAGGGAGTTAACATCTCGCCACCGTGGCATCTATAATAATGTGACCAACTTGTGCAGCCAAATTTAGACAGAATTGATGGTATAATTGTGTGCTGTATTTCTAGAATGTTGAAGGGGGAAGTTGTGAATCCTTTACTTGTACTGTCTACTGTGACTAATCATTCAGAAACACGGGCATTGACCAACACATGTAACAAACTGAAAATTGTGCAAAGTAGCGTAGAGATAGGCACGCTTGGAATTACATTGAGAGACAGAAAAGAAGAAACGGTAATTAGAGAACGTAGCTTGATTACACAATTGAAAATGTTAAGAAAAGTATACTATGTATGTTGAACTTATTTTGCACTGTACGTAGCAAACCGTGCTAATCAGATGTGTGGGATGTGGGACAACAAACTAAACACAAAACAAGCGTTTCTAAAGAAACTAGTTTTCAATCTGGATTTAATTCCATGCGGGGAACTCTGTAAGAATGATCGTCCTGCTTGGGCAGGGACACTTCGTTGGAAGGGATGATGGGCGATATACAAGAATAATGACGGAGTGGTAGCCAAGGAATCAAATTGCAAAGAAGATGTCCACAGGTAAAAGTGGAGCGATTAAAAGTGAGCTCGGGTGCAGGTGCACCATGGATTTTTTGACGTCACGTGATCGTCAAAGATGGCGACGGCTTGGGTTTTTAGCAATTTTCTGAGATTGGAGCTGTTGACACAGAGGTTTGATAAGCAGAGTAAAAGCCACTACATTCGTGGCCTAGAGGTCAAAAGTGGACATTTAAGTCAACCTTACATATGTACATACCCACGCGGCTTTCTCATGGTCCACACGGCTTAGTATTAGGGTGCGCTAACTATGCTGAGTTGGTAGCTCTCGGCTCCATATCTCTGTCTTGGTATCCGACATCCAGTCTCTATAAACCTCTGTGGCACTGGTGCTTATCAAGAATGTAATGATTCACTCCTCACCGTGCTCTCAGTAGGAACAAATGAGGGTTACGATTTGATTCAAGGAATTAGTTTTTTGTCCTGATTTGTTATCCTGCTTTCTTTGTATTGTATTACCTGTCTTATATGTTTAGTGGTCTCATCTTCGTGTCTTGTTGAGTCTATTATCCGAAAAGTACTTTCGTGAGTAATTTGCGTAGATTATCTTTTAGACACGCTGTTGAAATTCTTTCGCACCGTACGTATCCAACCGTGTTATTCGGAGTTGCGGGGTAAGGACAGCAAACTAAACACAAAGAGCAGTTTGAAAGAAACGAGTTTTCATACTATCTTTAAAAGTGCGTAGCTCCAGTGGCTTCCTAATATCGGAAGGAAGAGCGTTCCAGACGGCTGCAGAAGCACATCTGAAAGCGCACGATGCAGTATCCTGAGCTTACGAATGGATTTAAATGGATTAATAGTTACATTCCGAGTACTTACTGCAAATAAGTATTTGAAGTCCCCTGTGTGGTATTAAGCAATAAGCGTTTATTTGTCCTGTTACTGTATGCCTGCATTTGTTCTATAATAGCTGCAGTATTGTGAACTCCACATACGCAGTGATGCCTGCCAGAGTGCTGTTTTCCACAAACCTGAACTGACCGGGTTGGTGAAGTATGGTCAAAAACAACCAGAAAGACTGAAGCCGTGCGGGGGGGGGGGGGGTCTTCATCCAGCAATTGATTGACAAAGGTTCATAAATTATTGTAATATTTATCGGTGCATCGATTCGTCAGTTGTAATCGATACGCTCGCAACACATGCACCGAACTGTGATTATAAAGACTTTTTACATTTTGACTTGGATACAAGCATCGTCTGGGCACGGGGTTGCCCTTTGTCCCAGTGCCTCCAGTGTCGTGCGTGTGCTGCTATCAAATCCACTCGCTTAAGTGGGTATCTTGCAAAGTGCTGCCAAGTGACAATGCATTGTTTTTGTGCAGGTGACCAGTTTAACCACATACCAAGTGAGTGTAAAAAACAAACTCGCTTGGTGTATGGCAAAGCAGCCTCAACATAATCCAGTGTAATATAAAATGTCACGCCATTGGGTTATCTCAACTTAGTTTGTGATGTTCTATTCCTGTTATTACACATTTAAAGTGCCCTTTTAGGACAGTGCTGTATGTTTAACTCTGCACCTCCCCATTGTACACGTGACCAAATTGCCTGGAATGCTCCCCAATCTCAACATCTCGGAAGCCAAGCTGGATTGTGGTGCCTGGATTCGTCCTTGGATGGGTGACCAAGGCTGCGCGAAATACTTGTGTGAATAGACATTGCAGGCAGTAGAGGGCAGCTACATCAGGCCCTTTTTTGCCAGTATCAAAAGTATGAAAAAATTAACCCGTAAAAACAAAGTTTTTCACTATAAATCCTTTATATGCGTGGCATCGGTTTTATTTTGAGTGTGTTGACACATATCCAGAATAATTTTCTGTGTTTAGGAAAAATATATGATTGTGTTAGTGAAAATTTTTTTTCCCTAAAAAGTATAAAATTTTGGAAAAAATGTTCACGAAAATTAATTGTCACGCACAACGAGTCTGTGTGGAAAATGTCAGCTCGATTGGATCACGGGAAGTGGGTTAAAAAACGACCGAAAGATTTGCACGGTCGTAAGCAAGCAAGCAAACTTAATATAAAGGATTTAATAAGTTTAACCCGTAAAAACAAAGTTTTTCACTATAAATCCTTTATATGCGTGGCGGCTAGAGTCCTCTCGTCCTCTGGCTTGAGATGGCTGCCACCTATGGGGTCAGATGATTGTCTGCCAGTATTAAGCAATTAGTAATTAAATATTTAATTTGTTTTCCCTAAACAGTGTAAAATTTTGGAAAATGTTTTTCAAGAACATTAATTGTCTCGCACAACGAGTCTGTGTGCAAAATGTCAGCTCGATTGGATCACGGGAAGTGGGTTAAAAAACGACCGAAAGATTTGCATGGTCGTAAGCAAGCAAGCAAGCACGTAAGCGAACTTAATATAAAGGATTTAAAAATGAGTCTTTGTATTCGCCTTTTTGGCGTTCTCTGGTCTGGCACTGGTGAGACTAGGCCATAAAGAAGGCTGTCTCTGGTGTAGGCCAATCAATTTCAAAGACAATGCCCATCTATTATTAGAGTTTGTTTGCATGTTCACCGCGAGTGCTGTGTGTGGATAATGCAGGCTTTATTCCTTGCAAAGAGGTTTCCATTTGGTGTTTGAACATCTAGGCGAAAGCCTACGTGTTAAACTGATCTTAAAACCTGTTTTATTGCCAGTAAGGGTAAAAGCTATTCTTAATTTTCATAGTAGAGAGTAGTGCGAGCAAAATACGTTCTGCTGCAGTTTGACCAACTCTACACTTGACCAGCACGGTCAGGAATGATCAAAATATCCCTCCAAGGCTTGGAGAGGCCCCTTATCCAGATGTGGATTGACAACAAAACAACTGGCAGCTCTCATTGTACCCCACCCCCTAATAAACAACAAAAAAAAGCTTTGATTTGTATAGCATCAGGATGCTGCTGCCTCTCGAGAAGATGTTACAGAAAGTCGGATATCCGCAGCCACGTGTGCCGTTTTATACTGGCTCCTAAAATTCCATCGATTTTTACGTTGGCATCTCATTTCCTGGGACTGGTTTCAGCCTTCTGGCACAGGGAGTACAGTACCGTGTTTAGTGAAGGAACGTTAAACATTTACTCCGTTGCTAGCAGGCAACTGAAGGTAATTTATCCATGGCAGGTAACATTTTGCCATGGGTAACACGCCCCGATTGAGTAATGGCTCAACAGTAAACTGGATAAACTGGAGAAAATCCTCAGCTTAATGGCCTCTAGAACACTGCTCACCACAGCACCAGCAGGAGTAGGTTTCATGTGTGTGCACGTTCTATTTTGTCGCGGGTTGCATGCTGTACCGCCTGCGGTTGTGCTTTTTGCATTGCAACTTTTCCAGTTGGGGAATGCGATTGTATAGGTAAAAGCGAAAAAAACTCCAAACTGAAACAAATTCCCGGGAGATGTTTCTGTGTTCACCCCAAAACGAACTGCCGGCAAACTCCTCTGTTGGCCGCGGATGAAAAAGCCAACGAGGGTTTGTTTGAGCGGTACACATCGAACGTGTTTTGAGAACCCTCGGTTTGTCAAAACAACTTGTGCTGATGGTTCGATGTAGCACCACAATCTGAAGCAACCCAATGGCTTGTCGGTTCGGCGTGACCAATACACCTTAATTCCGCTGTTGTGTCATTCGGTGGCATTACCCCTAAGCGCATTATGACTTCTCTCGGCGTTTAGCAATCCAATGGAAGTGACGCAAGGGAACGAGCAAGTGAAGGTCCCTTTTTCACGGCCGTAACGTACATCATTGCATCTACTCTCTGCAAAGAGGGTGGTACGAAGGGTAAGGTCGATGTAGCCATGGCCGTGTGCCAGGTGAGAGAACATGTCACACTCCTATGACAGAGACCAGTCTCCTCCATAGGAACAATCGAGTTTGACCCACCTTAGCCTGGTATTGTTTTTTAAACGTATCAGAAGAATGATTGATTTCATGTGGGACCCAACTGGAGATTTGAACTTGGGGTTCTACAATATGTGAGTCAAATGGTCCAACGACAGCTGCTACCTGGTTTGAGACTGCACGATCTTCATTCCCTTGTTTAATCCACCGCTGGTCTTAAATAGCTTTTGCTTGAAATACTTCACACACTGCGTGGAGCAATTCACAATACAGTGGACTTATTATCATTCTGTTATTCTTTATTCGCACGAAAAAAAAGACAAGCAGAGCAAATAAAAAAATAAGTAAAAACGGTGGTGTGTTTGAGGTTGGAATCCGAAGAGGGCGTTTGTGAAAACCAGACCAAAAACAAAAGAACAAAGTATCTACAACACAGATTTTGCAATTAATTAAACAAAGCATCCTAATTACAATTAAACATGTTAAAATCGCTGTTCCAAAAACCATGTCTGTTTTTTTGTGTGTGTGAGAGTTGGGCAATAATAACGAATCCATCCCAGCGATTCTGGATATTGTCTCGATTTAATTTTACTCCATTCAAGAATCATTAACAAAAAGTAAGTACAATAGTGTACATTGCAAATTACGGTACTGTGGTTGCACTTGTGAATAGGAGATACCACTGTTGTCAGAACACAGTAGATGATGATGTATATTTTAGCAACAAGCCCATGAGCCAATAATGTATTGCGTCAGATGCTAACAACACGCCTGACATTTCAAACGATCCTATCTTGGCCTCATTTTAATAACTCTCAGGCCTGAGAGAGGGGCACCCAGTTGATTTGAATCCCCATGCATTTGAAATGCTTTTTATTGTCTCGAATTAATTTTACCGCTCAGCCTTGGCCGTGACGTGCACGTACATTGTGTCACGTACGCGCTTTGCCTCCGAAATCGAGGGATAACGCCTGGTAATGCGGAGCGGATGGAGACGGGATTGAGGCGGGGGGCGGCCCCATGTGACCGCTAATATCACTTGACCCCCAAGCCGCCGTGTCGTACGTCGGCTTATTTGCGCGACCTCGTCTCCTTGCCCCGTCGATCGCCCCCTTTTCTGGGTCGCATCAAGAGTTCGGCTTTTGGCACGCACTGCGGCAAATCTCGCCTCGCCCATGTCTCGCGATCCCCACTCGGAAACCGAATAAAATGATGAACGTGCATTTTTAAAACTCGCGACCCTCCCGTTTTGTCGGTGCGCGCACTGGGATATTTGGCTGTTGTATTTAACTTTTAAATTAGTTCATGGCCTTGTATGTCGTGAGTGTACAGCTTGCGTTGCTGTTATTATTAACGTTGTTCCTGTACTTAAAAAAACTAAAAATGAAGTCGGCTTTGGCGTATTCACTGCTGGATGGTGGTGGCCATAGCGCGTCACCGTTGTCCATCCCTCGTGTATGCTCCCGCTCTTGCCACAATCCGTCTGCCTCCCGCACGTGAGCTGATCCTATCACTCCAACTCCACGGTGGTCAGCCTCGGGGATGTCCCCTCCCTCCTCTCTCTGTCTGCCATTTTATCACCAATCTAGTTCCATCAGCCACCATCAACTTTACTCGTCTGGAACACTAATAGTCCAGCATGTTGCCTTTCACGCACAAATGAAAAAAACCCTCCGGTGTATGACTGCGTTCATCCACAACAGACCGTACAGCGTATAACGAACGACGCAATGCCCGATCCACACATATGAAGGAGACATCGTCACAGTGATACACTCAGCTACTCCTGGCGTGGTTATCTGGCTTGAACACCTGAATTTGAGATTGTAATTGTTGCTCTGCATCTACATCAGCAGCAATACGAAAGAAGATTAGGTTCCGTTTTTCAAACACATGCTACATCTTGCTTTCACTGAGAATGAAAGTGCATATAACTCTACTGTACTTACTATTTTTAACCCATGGGTTGGGAGAATTCACCTTCTGCATGCTCACTTAACGACAGCGATACGGGGTCACAATTCGAATCGTGAATGAATGTGTTGGTACATTTTACCATTGCAGCGAATTCAATTGAAAGCAACATGACCCTCGTGTGCCAGCAAGATAAACTCGGAACACCGATTAGAGGCCTCGCCATATCATTGTGGTGGTTTGACCATACTTCACCTTTTGGGGTTGATGAACTCTTGTTACCAGTTTTATCACGTAGTTCGCTAATCACCACATGCAACTATTTAAACGTTGTTAAACCACAACCGATTAATCCAGTAAACCGTTTGAATAATAATCTAACTGGTCCACAGTCAAGAACCGGTAATCGTTTTCGGTGGAATTTGAATAATGAACGCGCCGATTGCCACGCACGAACTACAAATGGCACGGCAGACCAAGTCCACCGCATGGCACACACATCTTCCCTCCTTTCTCAGTTTAAATCTACAAGTGCAACTTCCGCACCAGGAGATGGAATCAAACCGGCGACCTCTGGATTGGAAGTCCAGCACGCTCGTGCCATTTTACACCATGGCATCTGCCTTCGTTTTTATCATTTAGAAAGGTAAAAAAAAAGTGATTTGTTGCTAGGGCTTTTTCTATGTATGTGCAGATAACCAGTAACCGTTTTTTCTCTATTAAAAACACATTCCTGCGGAGGGAGCTGGTAGGAACGGTGGGTTGCTCGGTCAACGGCGGCGTGGTGTATTCCGCAAATATGGCCGACTGTGAGGGCGGGCACAAGCCGGCGTGAGTAGGTTAAACGTTGAGTTTTATAAGGGCACTACGGGGTACCCAGCCCCTCCCTCCCCACTCAGCCCCTCCCTGCACGACGGACACAATAATCCCCTGTGGGCTGGTGTAACCAGGAGGTTCCTACCAGTATAATAGACGTATCTGAGAGTATAGGAAGATCTGAGAAATGTTTGAGCTTGTCCAGCAGAGGGCGCACTCTTCGAGACCCAAAAATGTTTGGGCATGAGAGATGCAGTGTAAAATGCTTTGCCCAATAAAGAACCCTTCCCGTCTTGGTGCCCGTGTTTCCAGCGGCTTTTTAATTTACGGGTAGTCCATAAAGAATTAATGGTCTTTTGAGGCTGTCCGTTTATTTGACTGTCATGAAGTGTTAGTAAACATTTTTTTCTGGATTTCACCGGTGGTGGTTTTTGCGCCCCGCGTGGGCTCTGCTTTTTAAATCCTTTATATTAAGTTCGCTTGCTTGCTTGCATGCTTGCTTGCTTGCTTACGACTGTGAAAATCTCTCGGTCGTTTTTTAACCCACTTCCCGTGATCCAATCGAGCTGACATTTTGCACAGACTCGTGCGAGACAATGAATGTTCGTGAAATTTTTTTTCCAAAATTTTACACTGTTTAGGGAAAACAAATTAAATATTTAATTACAAATTGCTTAATGCTGGCAGACAATCATCTGACCCATAGGTGGCAGCCATTTCAAGCCAGAGGACGAGAGGACTCTAGCCGCCACGCATATAAAGGATTTATAGTGAAAAACTTTGTTTTTACGGGTTAATTTTTTGTGCATACATACGCCACTGCGCCGTGGTACAGTGTTTACGCATAGCCAACCGCTGAGGAGTGACTATCGCACATGATTAAACCGTCAATCCTGGGCCACACAATGCATCGCGTGGAAATCCAATTTTATGCTTTTGGTCATGGGAATTTGGAAGTGTTTTTTTTCGAGCGGCTCCAAATTTATGCAACGTGCCGAGAGATATAGTAATGCGAATTTTTTTTTTGTTAGGATTAAATTGGCGCATTGCAAAAGACGTGGACGATTAAATACCTGGCGGAGGGTCCGGCACGTTCGGTGCGTGTGGCTCGGATGCACGGTGAGATGAAAAAACGTGGTTGTTTTGGACAGAGCTGCCCCGCGCGATTGGTGCAGGCGCTGTGGCATTTTCTTTGGTTCGTCACGGACTCTGCGTGGTTGACCTTCAAGCGGTAATTTTATACCTAGAGGTCGGGGTGGGTACTCGTTTTTTTTTTTAAAGAGGCAAATATGTATTTGCCTATCGCTGCTGGAATGACAAGATCCATTTCACCATGAATTGATATATTGATGTGATACGGCTGCCTTTTGAACACAAATCTCACGCTGACATGTTGTAATGTACGATAAAATGTTGTGCTTGTTACAGTTTGAAGGACGCCTAAGTACAGTTCTACGCTATTGCATGGATAGTACTGTCCAGTCATGCATGTACCTTGCATACCATATTTAGGGGTGTGGAGGGGGTGGTTGGTGTAACATGAGTGGTTTATAACGATACTTTAGTAATGAGCTTAATAGATAGTCATGTTGGCACATCTATGGGTCAAGTCTCTTGTACGTTTATCATTTCGTGGTGGTAACACTTTTAGCTCGCAGGAAGGAAGGGCCTTGTTGGGCATGATTCCAGATGTTGTGGAGGTTCATGGTTCACATCCAGCAGTCGCCATGATTGTTACCGGGGGGTGTTTTAATCGTTAAAATAACCGCCGTCTGCTTTTTTACAGTGGACGTTAAAGGTCCCGCGACATCATTCGCAAGAGCTGTGTACCGGCGTCGAGGTCCAAATTTACAAAATTTGAAATATTTCCTGCAACTTACCCCCATTGAGAAGACACCTATAGCAACCATCGCCCCCTCCTGACGAGGCGCCGTTAGACTCTGCGAGGATTTGCTCGGGTCAACAAGCGTGACAATAATGTCGTCTGATAATTTCGCTTTAGGTGCGTTTTGCATGTTAAAAACTCTTTGCGATCCAGTACAGCACTGTAAATGAGCTTTAACTTTGGAACCTCATTTGCCAGTAAAAAATATAATTGGTATTTTACCCTTCTATCTGGCAGCAAAATTGACACCTTTTTTACAAGGAGTCATGTAAAAAAAAGGTGTCGGTTTTGTTGCCAGATAGAAGGGTAAGAAACCAATTATCATATTTTTTACTGGCAAATGAGGTTCCAATGGTGTAAATGCTTACCCCGAGCTCTCATACTCTGATGGTGCATTGTCTTTGAGTTGTGCGCCTTTTGGCGTCATCTGGTCCAACCCATGTGAGACTAGGCTCTAAGGAAAGCTGTCTCGGATGTGGACCAATCAACTTCAAGGACAGTGCATATATTATCAGAGTTATGTTTTTTGTTTGCATTATGGCTGCAGGTATTGTGGTCTATGCAAACACTCCTTGTAAAAACGGTGTCAGTTTTGTTGCCAGATAGAAGGATAAAAAAACAATTATCGAGCTGTAACTTCTTTGGATGGATTTTGTGGCACAGCACTTGCAGCGAAATGTTTTAACTGATAGATTTTAAATTGCTCTTGGGGAGTCAAGGGTTTGGACTCGTATTTCCCATTTTTAATTCTGGCCTTAAAAATGCAAGTCGAAGCAGATTAAATGAGGTCCACTGGGCCAAAGATGTGGGATTAGACCGTTTTAGGGGAACACTTTTGTTGGAGACTGGGTACCCGTTTCGGATTTAAATGGAGACACGACAGTATGGCAAGCGAAGCTCTTGCATGCAGGGTGTAATGTGAAGTATATTACGATGGTCGTTGCTTTATTTATAAATTTACATATTTACAGTGTGGTGGAATTCCTCGTATCCATGATCATATTATCTTTGGCCCTGAATTTAAGTTTAAAAACTCTTCTTCCTTCTTAACCGTAATTTTTTTCTTCCAAAGAAGTCATCCATCAAGTGTTCATGGTGGGAGGCTTAATTTATTCTGTAATTTACAATAATTGCCCTGGTGTTTTTACAAGACGAGTTTCTTCGACCCGCGTTTCAGAGTCTCACCACGGCGTGCTTGTAATTGTGATCATTTGCTCTGCTCTACGTGCGCTCGCTCCCCTCTAGGCGCACGCACTCCAAATCCTCCGGCGTGCGCACTCGCTGCACCCCGCGTGCACGCGTTAACCCGGCCTTCCAGCCTGCACAACACCCACTTTCTCTGCTGCGCACCGCCGTTATTTATTTATTTAGTTTCAAGCAGGCTTGTGCAGGACGCACCACGAGGAGGAGGAGTTGGCGAGGCAGCTGCTGGGACTGCACCAGTGAGTAATTCGGCAGTGGGCCGATCTCTGCGATGAACGAAATCGGTTATCTTTGCAGTGGTGAGATGGACCATGGCATTGCAGCAGTGTGGGGGGGGATCCCTTGAGGGATGGCGATGGTGTGCGGGGGGGAGATTTATCGAGACGTGCGTGGGAAAATGGATAATGACGGAGATCAAACGCGTGATACAAGAGACGGCGATGAAGGGTGACGCCTACTGCGATGGCTGTGTATTACGACGATAGTTTTCCTGCCATCGCCACATCTAAGCCACGGCTGATTTACGACGCAGCCGTATGGTGCGGTACGCTCAACTGCGATTGGGACCATACCTGGCAATGGTCCCCCTCCCCCCCCTACTGGCAGACTGATGCCCCAGGGCACTCTTGCAAATGAGACTCATATCCTAGTCTCATGAGTGTCTCGCCTGGTTAAACAAAATCAACTTAAAACACTGAACTTGCAGAAACTGGCTTCGCTGGCGAGGTTGTACGCGAACCGGTCCCTCGGCTCCTCCATTCCCCCTCTCCCTTCAAAGCGCAATTTGCCACTGCGTGGAGAAGTCCGTTTCGGCATCGTCTCCCGTGCGTGACGGGCGTCGTGAGAAGACGCGGCAATACTGCCGACGTGCGTGCCCTTTATGCAATACGGCAAAACTTCTCCAATGACTGACGTTGGTGTGGGTGGAGGGGGGGGGGTAAAACCTTCATCCAGCAACAATGAAAGCGCTGTGCTGCCTGCAGTATAAATAATGCATGGGGATGTATCGCTGCGGTGTTGCCTTTGGGTGCCAAAGTGTAATTGGCTCATTGGCCATGCAGTGCCATGAGTGTTTGTTTACTCTCCCAGCACGGGTTGGTGGAGGTGTCACTGCCCCCCCCCTCGTCTCCCACCTGCTTCCACCATCATCGACACCATCGCAGGCAACCCCAGTGGGTGCAGGGCTCGGGAATAATGGCCTGAGCTGATTCAAACGGAGCTGCAACTCCGCAACGTCACCGCTGGATTCAAGGCCTCGCTCCTTCCCCTCCCTCCCCACAGCGTTGTTTGCTCTCTCATGGTCCCTGCAATGCCACTGTCCACGTCACTCCCCCGCGCGTGAAGTTATCCGATTTGCTTGTGACGATTTGCCCCTTCCCTTGGTCATGGCCGTTTGACGAATTGGAGCGATTCGATGACAAAAACAACCCACGCATTTTTTTTTTGCCTTGGTTTTTGTCTTGTCTCTTAGACTCGCTAAACTTAAGAACCCACTTTCATCACGGGGTGGCTTTCTTAATTTTATCTGCGGCTTTTTCAATTTTATCTGCGGCTTTCGATTATCTGACACTGCTATGAGCCCTCCTTGGCCATGTAGCCACGTTGTGTATGCCACTGAGGTACAGGCTGTCTTTGTAAGGAAGACGTCCCAACTCGAATTACTACAGGGTAATCATTAATATTGTACTGTGATTACAGTTTCCTTTTGGTGTAAGCGACCTTGAGCAGGTGGCTGAAATTCCACATTCCCATGATGGGACCGTCTCTAACATGTGATGATCACTGTTGACTTTCTCTGCTCGTCATGCTACTCGGCTCTGTCATAACAGGAGGAGTCTGGGGCGATTCCATCCTCCTGAACCAAGATTTGAACTCTCAACCATTGCAATTGCGAATCACAAATTGGCACCGTACCGATGATTTTCACAAATTGGTCACATTTTATGTTGATGAAACCGAATCGTGGCGAAGTCGCTACATGCCTCCCCCTGCTGTTGCCGGGTGTTCTTGTTGAAGGCTCCACATTTCAGCTGCATAGAGCATTCGCGAACGCTGTGCCGACACGGCACGCTTGGCACAACAGCACTGCGGCGTGGTATGTGTCTCTCGCTGCGTTTTGGTATGCACGGTGCATCCGTAGAGCGAGAGCTTTACGAGCTCCCGAACCAGCTCATTAAGTGAACGGGGTGGCACCAACGATCAAAGGCGCCATCACACACCCTTGCCCTGCAGACAAAGACCCCCCCCCCCACTCACCGTATAGCCTATCAACAGACTGTTGGGGCAAGTGATGTTAGCGAGCACCTATGAAGGCCCGCGCGGCACACGAGGGGGGTGGATGGCCAGCACCACGCCCGACACATCGCACCGGGTTCTCGTTCTAGGCCGAGTCGACCTAGGGGAGGCCCGTGACCCGTTTCAGATAATCGTCACCGGTGTTGGTCGCGAGCGGAAATCGAACTCGGGTCGCCGGGTTCGTAGCGCGACGCGCTCACCGCCACACCGCCGCTCCCTCCTATAGAAAAGACAAAGATCCCCCATATAGCCTGAACAGACTGTAGGGGCAAGTGTTGTTAGCGAGCACTTATGAAGGCCGGAACGGTACACTAGGGGGGTGGGTGGCCAGCACCACGCCCGACCGCCTTTGTCTCCCCAGTGGCAATTTTTACACACCGCACCAGGTACTCATTTGAGGCTGAGTCGACCTAGGGGAGGCCCGGGACCAGTTCAGATAATCGTCACTGGTGTTGGCCGCGAGCGGGGGAATCGAACCCGTGTCGCCGGGTTCATAGCGCAGCGCGCCGACCGCTACACTATCGCTCCCCACCCTCCTATACAGACGCACGCACACACACGCACGTCTGCGTGCCTGCAGTTGGGAGGAGTACACGGAGTGCGCTCAATAATTGTATTAGTGCGAGCAACCTGGGGCTGCAAAGCAAAACGTTTTACATGTGTAGGGATGTTAGAGAGAGGGCCGTTATGCATGGCAGCCTATGGGAAAGAAACACAGTGGGCGGGGCTACGTGTGTGCACAGGGAGATGCCCTCTGCGACGTCCGAGCCAGACACCCTGGGGGGGGGCTGGTTCGGCGTTACGATCCCCCGGGGCCCCACCCCTCAAGGAGGGTTGGGTATAAAAAGGGGTCGTTATATGGGCTTAGTCAGTTATGTTATAGTTAAGCTAAGAAGTCGGAAGACGTCGTAGCTAGAGCCCTGGACTCCCCCTGATCGCCGCCCTTATCAGGGCCCCACGGGATCAGGCTCGAGCCAGCGGCGTGGTCCCGTGAACCAGAGCCAGTGCTCTGGGACTCCGGGTACCGTAGCCCGATTACCAGTGTCGGGCCAGACAGCCTCCCCTAGCTCTTTAGTGGAGGACTCAGGGGATAGGCTATGGATAGCTAGGGGTATTCCCTGAGTTATACGGGTGAGGGGGCCGCTACCCCCTCTAGTGCTGTCCTGTACTGGCAACTTGTTAAATAAATATACGTGTGCCTCAACTCCGTTGTCAAGCGTCCTCGACGGGTACTTCATCTGGCGTCAGAAGTGGTAAAAATGGAAACGCGCCATACAGCTCGGACCAGGGTACCACGAGAGGAGGACGCCGCGGAAATCGCCGAGCCCGAGACAGAGCAACAAGATGGGGTGCAGCCGGAGCCTGGCGCCTTCTCACCGGGACGTCAGCATGGAGAGGGGCCGCAGCCAGATGCACTACGACTGGCTCACGAACGGCTGGCGGAGCTACTTTATGCCGCTGCCGCCACACTGGAAGGCATTACGCGGTTGGGGGCTGGTGGTCCACCGCAGGGCGAGGAGAACCGGCGGCCGGAGCACTTTCCCGCCATTTCAGCGACTTCAAAATTTGAATTTCCCGCCATGGACGCCGCGGCTGTTCGGGGCGTGGCCAGCTTAGACATCGGCTCCGACATCGCCGTCGCCGGGGCTGCAGCGTCATCGCAGCCGAAGGATGCGTCATCGCTGCCGCGACAGGCGATGCCATCGGCCAGTCGCGCCGAGGCACCGCCAAAGGGAGGTGAAAGCAACCTGCGGGAGTCCACATCGACCGCTGCGCTTCACCAAAGACTGCCCCCGCTGAAAGAATTCATCGGTGCGGAGGGTGACTGGGGCGGCTTCCGGCGACGCTTCCTCGCCCATCAGGAGATGGCGCGGTGGTCCGACGAGGAGGCCCTTTGCGCGCTGCCGGCGCTCCTCGATGGGGACGCGCTCGCCGCACTCACGTCGGCGCCAAAAGAGAAGCGGGCTACACTACCAATGGCGCTACAGCTGCTGGCCGGGGTCTATGGACCTTCAGCCGAATGCCGTCAGCAGTTCTACGATCGCAGGCGGGGTGAAAAAGAGTCGCCTCTGGCTTTCCGGACAAGTCTTCTGGCGCTGGCAAAAACAGCCTTTCCCCGCATGGACGACGACGGCGTGGACGCAATGGTCGCGGAGAAGATCCTCCTCTTGGCGGACGACCTCGACATCGTCGTCATCGCACAAGGGGATGCAGAAATGACCTCCCTCCAGGCTGCGCGACTCCTCCACGCCAACCTTCTGCAGCAGCGGCGAAAGGCAAACAGGGCATCGGCTGGGCGTGCGGTGGCTGCAGCCACCCTTCCGTCAGAAGAACTTTATGCCGTCGACCATCGACGGCAACAGACGACGGGGGCGCGGCCGGGTCGGGACGGGTCGAGGCGTTTCGACCGTCCATCGTCTCCATCGGCGCTCCCGCGGTGCTTCAACTGCGGCATCCGGGGCCATGTCGCCTCGGGGTGCCGTTCTCCTCGACAGCGGGGGACGACGCCTCGACAGGACGCCGGCCCTCCTCTTCCTCCTCCCAAGCTCCAGCACCATGATCCGGCGAGTCGCGGCACCTCACATGTTTGGCCAACGCACCCACCTGTCGCACACTCTCGCACCGTAACGAACGGGGGGCCGGTGGGGCGCTGCGATGGACCGGCGCGGATCACTGCGGGGACTCAAATCGAGCCCGAGCGGTGGTCCGTGTTGGCCCATCGCGTGGTGGCCGCGGCGTCGGGATCGTCGGCCGTGGTCGGTTACATTGATGGGGTGGAGGTACGCATCATAGTCGATACAGGGGCATCGGCGACAATTATTTCGGAACTAATTTACAATATTCTACCGGTGCAGAGCCGTCCTTTGCTACCGGTTAATGTCCCTTTCTATGCCGCTAACGGGGGCTCTCTCGGCATCGTGGGACAGATTCGAGCGCAAATTTCTATCGGGGACATCAAATTGTCGGGGCCGATTTTTGTCTCCTCCTCACTGGCAGTTCCGTGCCTGCTGGGGACGGACTTCTTGGGCAGGATGCCAATTCGTATTTTGATCGACCAAGGATGCATTGAGCTTCCGTCGGGGCGACGTATGGCGTTCCTGCCTTCCCCTGTAGCGACTCGGACGGCGTTCGCGACGGTACCGGCGTTCGTCGTAAAAACAGTGCGTGTGCCGCCGGGGGCACAAATGCTGGTACCTCTTAAACTTCGTAGGCCCTTCGCTAAGGGTGTTGGGGATCAGGGTGTTGTGCTGGGGCCGTCTAGGGCCGGGGTTAATGGGCCTCATTTAATTCCGGCCCAGACCATCGTAAGGGGGGACGAGGATCCCTTCATCGCGGTCCTCAATGTCGGGTCGCAGACAGTAGTGGTTCCCCAAGGGACTGTGCTCGCTCACGCGACGCCGGTGCCCTGCGAGGAACCTGCCGTGAACCACATTGACACTGCTGCTCGGACGCACCCGCATTCGGACGGCGATGAAGGGTGGCTCGACGCGCTTTGTGCGGGATCGACGAACCTGTCCAATTTAGAGCGCCAACGGCTTAGATCGCTGCTAAAGGAATTTTCCGACGTTTTCAGTCGGAATAAATACGATTTGGGTTGTACTCACCTGCTGCGTCACCATATTGACACGGGTGACAGCGCGCCTATTCGCCAAAATCCTTTTCGGTTGAGTCCCGCCGAAAAGGACCATGTCAAATCGGCTGTCGATGACATGTTAGCCGCCGACATTATCTCTCCCTCTACCAGCCCTTGGGGAGCACCGATTGTCCTGGTTAAGAAACAGGATGGCTCGTTGCGGTTTTGCGTAGATTTCCGTCGCCTTAATAAGGTTTCGGTTGCCGACGCATACCCGCTCCCACGGATGGACGAATCGCTGGACGCCTTGGCGGGAGCGCGATTCTTCTCCACACTAGATTTACTTTCGGGATTCTGGCAGCTTCCTCTGGACGATGACTCGAAGCCTAAAACCGCTTTCCGTACACCGCACGGCCTGTTCCAATTCAACCGGTTACCGATGGGCTTACACTCAGCGCCGGCAACCTTCCAGCGGTTGATGGAATTGGTTTTGGCTGGATTGCAATGGGAATCGTGCCTGATTTATTTGGATGACGTAATTGTTTTTGGAAGAACCTTTGACGAACATCTCCAGAGGCTGCGGGCGGTTTTCCAAAGGATGCGGGCTGCTAATTTGAAATTTAAGCCCCAAAAATGCTATTTGTTTCGCGAGTCAGTGCGTTATTTGGGGCACATCGTGGGGCGCTCGGGTATTGCTACCGATCCCGCCAAAACGCAGTGTGTCAGCTCCTGGCCAATTCCGACCTCGGTGGGGGAGGTGAGGAGTTTTATTGGCTTCGCTTCATATTACCGACGGTTCGTCGCTAATTTTGCTACAATTGCCAAACCCCTACATGCTTTGACATCAAAAGGGGTTCGGTTCCACTGGGGTCGGGATGAGGAAGTAGCTTTCTGCTCCCTTCGGGATGCATTGGTGAAGGCTCCTCCTTTGACTTACCCCGATTTTTCGAGGCCGTTTTTGCTCGACACCGACGCGAGCAACACAGGTATCGGAGGCGTGCTTTCCCAGGTGGTTGATGGCGTGGAACGGGTGGTTGCGTACGGCAGTCGGGTGTTGTCTCCAGCGGAGCAAAAATATTGTGTCACCCGTAGAGAACTGTTGGCAATTGTTTTCTTCATCCAACAGTACCGCCCATATCTGTACGGTCAGCATTTCACTGTCCGTACGGATCATGCGGCACTGCAGTACGCCCTGAAGGTTCAACAGCCATCGGGACAATTGTCCCGATGGCTGGAGGTCCTCCAGGAATTCGATTTTGACACCACCTATCGTAAGGGCATTCGCCACACAAATGCGGACGCTCTGTCGCGCATGCCAACCACCTCCGAATGCGCATGCCTCCTGGGGTCGGGGCGTTGCAAGCCAGCTGGGGACATGACGGTTCCAGTCCTGGCGGCCGCCGCCGATGTTGACACATCGCTCCCCGATGAGATCGGGAAACAGGGAAGGGATTCCCTGCTTGGGTTGCCTGTGATTGAGTGGGGACGCCTCCAGATGGAGGACGCCTCCCTCCTCGCGCTGCGTCGTCGCGCCAGGGAGAGGGGGTGTGGGACGGGTGATGCCGACAATTGGGAAATACATGCAGGCTTGCTCATGCATTGGGACGGTAAATCCCACCGTCACCGGCTGGTAGTTCCTGCGGGGTTACGGGGTAAGGTGGTGTGGGCTGCTCATGAGCGCCTCCTCCACCTGGGTACCCAAAAGACCCTCGCCTCGCTCCAGCTGGATTTTTTTTGGCCGGGCATGACACGGGATGTCACGGATCTGCTGGCAGCATGCCCCCGGTGTGCGCAACGCAAACCACCAGCTCGGGAGTCGAACCCGCCGTTGCAGTCCATCACAGTCTCCAGGGTGAACGAACTCGTAGCGTTGGATATCCTGGGGCCGTTTCCCGCCACCCCTAGGGGCAATAGATATTTGCTAACAGGGGTCGAATACTTCACACGCTGGCCTATGGCCTGGCCCCTGGCAAATCAGTCGGCAGCAGCCATCGTGGACGCCTTTGTCCAAGGCTACGTCATGGACAAAGGTGCTCCGGAGCGGCTGCTGACCGACCAGGGTAAAAATTTTTCCGGGAACCTCCTCAAACAAGTCTGTGATCTCCTAGGTACAAAGAAGATTCGTACCTCTCCCTATCACCCACAAACTGACGGGATGGTCGAGCGTCTGCATCGTACCATCACGTCTATGTTGTCGCACCTGGTTTCGGAGTCACAGACCAATTGGGACTTGCAAATTCAAGGGGTCCTGGCAGCATATCGATTGGCCCCCCATGCTGCCACGGGATTTTCACCCTTCTTTCTCATGTATGGTCGCGAACATGACCCACCTGTTCGGGCACAGCTGCAGATCCCCGCGCCTCTAGGTAAAATAAAATTGGACGAGCACGTTAAATTTAACCTTCAAAAGCTAACTGAGGCGCGGGATGCTGCCATGCTCAATTCCCGCATGCGCCAAAAGGCGAATGAGCGCCTCAGACTCGCGCGCGCGCACGTGCTGCAGTGGAAGCCAGGGGACAGGGCATGGCTGCACTGTCCCCAGGTACCGCTTGCGACCTCCTCGAAACTGGTACGGCCATGGCGGGGCCCCGTCGAGGTGGTCGAGGTTTTGCGACCGCAGTGCGTTCGTATCAAGTGGGGGAGGCGCCGGTGGTTCGTTCACCCCTCTAGACTAAAACCCTTCGTTGCGGTGCGGGGCTCTGCTCCACACGCGCAGGGCCAAGCATGTGAGGGGTCGACCGACCCGGAGGGTCCGCCTCTGTTGATCTCACCTGACGTCTTGCCGGTTGCCCCGCCCCCAGGTTCTCCCGGAATGACGGGCTCGCGCACATCCCTCACGGGGGATGCCGAGGGTCCCGCCACTCCAATTGCGGACTCGCCTCGGATGGGACAGCGGCCACCGAATGGTCCGCCATCTGAGGTTGGCCCTTGTGACGGGCCTGCGGCAAGGACGCGCGCTAAAATGCGCAGACTCTTATAAAAACACTGGAACGCGAACAAGAAGTGAAAACGAAACGAAAATAAGAAAAAAAATTTTTTTATTTTTTTTGCGTTTTCTGGTACACTTTCGTGTGCTATTGTTACTGGACGCTGCGTTCGTGTGGCGCTCTTGGCGCGTTGTTGTATTATGGCTGTGTGTGTGTGTGCGTCTTGTGTGCGTGTTGTGTGTGCGCTGAGGGTTCCGGGAAATGTACATATCTTGCCTCTACGGATTTCGTATTTATTCGGGGGGGGGGGCGTGTCGGTTTGTTCTCCCTTTAGGGGCATTGTTAGTGTTGTTGTTCAATTCTCGTTCTGTTAAATGAAAAAATGGGGCACACACGGGGGGAGTCAAGGGGTAAAGATTCATTTGTTGAAATTGTTGCAGCCGGGACGGCTGCGAGCTATGCGGGGGGGAGTGATGTAGGGATGTTAGAGAGAGGGCCGTTATGCATGGCAGCCTATGGGAAAGAAACACAGTGGGCGGGGCTACGTGTGTGCACAGGGAGATGCCCTCTGCGACGTCCGAGCCAGACACCCTGGGGGGGGCTGGTTCGGCGTTACGATCCCCCGGGGCCCCACCCCTCAAGGAGGGTTGGGTATAAAAAGGGGTCGTTATATGGGCTTAGTCAGTTATGTTATAGTTAAGCTAAGAAGTCGGAAGACGTCGTAGCTAGAGCCCTGGACTCCCCCTGATCGCCGCCCTTATCAGGGCCCCACGGGATCAGGCTCGAGCCAGCGGCGTGGTCCCGTGAACCAGAGCCAGTGCTCTGGGACTCCGGGTACCGTAGCCCGATTACCAGTGTCGGGCCAGACAGCCTCCCCTAGCTCTTTAGTGGAGGACTCAGGGGATAGGCTATGGATAGCTAGGGGTATTCCCTGAGTTATACGGGTGAGGGGGCCGCTACCCCCTCTAGTGCTGTCCTGTACTGGCAACTTGTTAAATAAATATACGTGTGCCTCAACTCCGTTGTCAAGCGTCCTCGACGGGTACTTCACATGCGGAGACCGAAACGCAACTTCTGTATTGACAAAGTGATGTGTGCACGCTTGCCGAGAACACGCGGTGCAGTCTTGGTGTTTGATGTTCCTGTGCTACACACGAAACTCAAGTTTTTTTAATCTTAGCGGGTAAGGCCCACTCTGAGCTATATATAGCTAATTTTCAGAAGCGACTGGCTATCACAAATGATAGCTCGACGAAATTGCTTTCCACTTGGAAATTTATAGCAGCCAAATGCCCTTAAATGCATGTTTATTATAATTGGCGGGAGGGAAAGACCAGAGGACCTGGGGAAGAATCCACGCGACCATGGGGAGAACACGCAAACTCCAAATGTATAGGCATCAGAGTCGGGATCGAACCCGCTACCTCCTGTATACCTGGCGAGGTAGTTAATGTCTCGCGATCGTGGCGCCCATACTGGATATGTTCCATTTGAGTGTCTCCTCCTGTGTGCTGTGTTGCACATGCAGGTCGTTGGCGTTGAATGCGTTCCTCCGCCCAATTCGGTAACTGCAGTTAAACGCCCTGTTCTCTGCCCTTCCGCTTATTGGTGCAAAATCCTAATGACGGCGCAGGGATGTGTTCTTTTAACAGATCCTCGGAGCGGTCGTCTGCAAGTGGTATCGTGGCAGTCCTCGGTCTCAAGACATTCTCTTCAGGAGGGTCCTGCCCATGGACGTTTAACCAAATCTCTTTTTAACGAGTCTCTGAATGTGGAAGGAAAACGGAGAGAACGCGGTACCCAGGCAAAACAATAAAAACGGTCGCCGTTCGCCACTTGGTGACGGTGACGTCACCACAGCGCTTTGGTGCCAAGCTAAGTGCACTTCGAGGCCACGTGAAGTGGCGAGGGCTCACTGGCAGGAGATCACGGGACAGATTTAATTGCCATGTAGTGACTGATAGATGCACCACCTGTGCACCCCACTGTGCATGCTTGCTGCGTTTTATCCGCCCGCCGCTCCACTCGTTGTTGTGAACTTTGCACCCTCTGCCCTCTGTTGTTGTTGGAGGGCGACAGCCCCCAGCTGCCCAGGAGCAGCGTCCTTCACGAGCCTTCTCCGCGGGGGGCTAATATTGACACATCGGCAAGTCTAGCCAGCTCTGCATCCTCCCGTACCACAACAGCTCCTCTTTTCTCCACTGCGGTCATTTGGCCATAACTATCCAGCCAAACGGGAGCGACTTGGGCATGTGGTGGCTGGCCATGCGGGCTACATGACGCAGCCAATGCAGCCTCGCCATGCCGGAGGAGCTCAACAATGGGACGGCGTCCAGATCTTTGAAGAGTCTGCGAGCTCTTGACACGCAATCCAGCCTATGTTAAACCCCAGGATGGCTCGTGGGCAGGCCGTCCTGAATGTTTCAAACCGATACAGACCTTCCTTCGGAAGGAGTCCCAGGTGTTTTTCCGCAATCGTAGAGAAGGGAGGGCAAAAACACACACAGACGCGCGCATCCGTGACGGTACAGCGCTCTTACGGGTTCACAAACTCGCGTTTGCTCCACCTGCCATCTCTTGGCCACCCTTGTAGCCGAGCGAGGTTTGGAATCGCAGGATTACACGCGTGCTCCACCATGCCCGACTTTAATGAATGCTGTTGCGGTGGATTTCTATTTTATTTGCTTGTCATCACTTTCCGCCAATTTAAATCCCGACCGTGCCGTCGGCTTCACGGTACGAAGATGAAGTATCATTCTTGGATCTCTTGCAGAGCAGTGCAAACCTCTCCGCGTTGGAGAACGGCCCACGGGAAGCGGATATCACAGAGCTCTCTCCCGAGCTCACTTGCAGTAACCTCTGATCCACACACGGTAGAGGGACAATGCTTCTCTACATTTGAGATCCATCGCATGACGGTCAAACCGAAGTTTGTAATTCCCAGTTGCAATTCAGCCTCGGTAGTCGGTCTGTGAAACATTGTGAGCGTTGCAAATTTAATAGTTATTCTAAACGGAACCGAATATAACGTGTGTTTTTGGGGGGCAGTCATTAGTGACTTTGCCATGACATGTTTGTCTTATTGGATATCCGCTAATTGTCCATAATAGTTTTTTTTTATTCGATTGCGTAACCCACCGCCACCCAACACAGCCAATTGGTAAGGTTTGTCGTGTAAACAAAACATGCCAATTAATTACTCGTTCAACACACAGGTTGTGCGTTAGAGAATAAACCCACAGCATTTACAATTCGAGTACAATTTACGCGATCCAACCCCAAAAAAAAAAATCTCGACGGTTAATATTGGTCGCGAAGGCCTGCGTGTTAAGACTGGCTAATTGTCCATCGTTCGAACATGGTACATTCGGAATGCGAGTTGAAGAGTCTGCCTCCTGAGGCATACATGTCGTCAAGCTGACACATGGACATGTGCAGTGTAGAAAAAAAAGCCCCTAATGCGTTAGGTGAAGAGTTTAACTAAACATAGCCGCTGCCCGACCCTCGCGCCAGCTCGTCAACTTTGCCACCGTTCCACCTGTCGGTCCGAGCAGTTGTTGTCGTCACCTCTGACCTTGGCGGGGTCACAGTGAGTGGGAATTCTTTTGGGTGGAGGCTTGCGGGGAAAATAAAACATGCGCGCACGCGCACACACGCACGAAACCATGAGCAAAAAACGTATGGCCTGACACAAGTTTGGGTGAATGTTCCTGTCGGTCAAATTTTAGTTTCGAGCAGCAAGCGTGTCTGTTGCCATCAATGGGGCAAAACTGGCACGCCGATTGCTCGTGCGTATTGTCCGTTGTGTAAAAGTTGCGGGAAAACTCTGCACGTGCCAAGCACAGACGAGGCGAGCGGCACGCGCTTAAAGGCGCGTTTATCAGCGCGTGTGCACGTGCGTCTGTTCTTATTCGCTCCTCTCGCGCACCACTTAACGTCTTTGGACAGGAGCGTACATCGGCGGACACGCTCGAGGTGGGGGTTCCCTCGCTCGAGCCCTGTGCTTTTAATGACCGTGAAACCACCAGCCCGTCTGGCTCTCACGTGGTGAGCGCAAAACAATGGGGAGTATGCACAAGACGTGGGATATTGCTTCACTCTTCGTCGGAGCGCACAGTGGCTTGTGCCACGTATAGGAGCCAGCCGCGTTGAACGTATCCCGCACCGCAGTCGGGTGTGTGGGGAAAAAAAGAATGCAAAATTCCACCAACGTTGCATTGTGCTTTTCTGTATTGTGGAGGGAGGGGGGTGGAACAAAAACATCTTTGCCTTTAATGGTTTATAAAATGAGCGGGCAAATGAGGTGTTGTACTTGCGGTGTTCCCAAAATGTCACGCGTGTCTTGCCGTCTTCCATACTCTTTGGTTCTTTCGGTAAAGTCGCGTAGATAGAAAATTTATACATTTTTAAGTATTTTAAATTTTTAATTAATTTTCTACCTACGTGACTTTACCGAAAGAAACAACGAGTATGGATTCCTGCAGTCACGAAAGCTTCAAATCAAGATTGCCGTAACAGTTCATTACAGTTTCAAGCGTCTCGCTACTCGCCGTTTTTTTTCCCTTCTCCCTTCAATAAATGAATGAGCCACTCGACTGGGTTGCACTGTGTGAAGGCAGGCGGCCTGCTCGCAATCATCGGCCCTGTGTGGAGAGACCCCAAGTCGGCGGCCACAAGGCGGTGGGGCGTCGAATGAACGTTTTGTAGCGGCCGCATCGTTGACTGCGGTGCCTCCGTGCTCCGTTTTAAAATTCGGTTTAATTTCCGTCATCATCGTTTTGCTGAATCGGAAGAACGTTTGTTGCGCGTGGTGTGATAATGTCATTGGGAGAGCGGTAGCGTGCTGCGCTACGAACCCGGCGACCCGCGTTAAATACTCGCTCTTGGCCAACCCCAGTGACGATTATTGGAATCGGTTCTGGGCCTCCCCTAGGTCGACTCAGCCTCAAGCGAGTACCTGGTGCGGTGTGTAAACATCGCCACTGGGGAGACATGTGTTTGGGCGTGGTGCTGGCCACCCACCCCTCCGTGTACCGTGCCGGCCTTCATAGGTGCTACTCACTAACAGCACTTGCCCCAACGGTACTAAGCCTATAACGAGGATCTTTGTGTATGCGTCATGCCGTATGTGCATGCATCACGTGTTTGTTTTTCGTGTCGAGTGTTTTTTGCGCCACATTCCATGCGTTTAGCATTTTGCGTGTGTGCGCTTGTGTGCGCGTGTGCGGACGCACCGTCACGCCGCATCCCACAAAGCGCAGCAAAACTGTCGGCTCATTTGGTGGCAGGAAGCCAAATGAAGGTGTCATTACATCATCTGTTGGGTGCGGTCGTGACTTTTACACCTTGCCAGTCAATAGCAGGGCTTTGAGACGAGAGAGGTGGGGGGGGCTGAACTTAATAATTTGTCAACGTGCACGTGAAAATTTTTAATCGCTGAGATTAATGCCTAGATTGTTATTTGTCTTTTTACCCCTCCCATCTGTCCATCTGTATTCCACGTGTGCTGTTGGCATCGTGGAAGCGGCTACGACGTTACCACTTCTGAAGCCAGTTTTTCCTATGGACCTCTTTCAGGACATTAGGGCACGACTTTCATATGCCCTTCATCAAAGTATTTGTTTTTGTGACAATCGCACGGAAGTGTTTTTAATTCTCAGAGCTATTGTACGCTAAATTCACTTTGTAAGCCAAATATAGCACGTTTGGCTACGTTGCGGTGCTGCGTAAGAATAACATTCATACGTAGTGGTTTTGTATTTTATCCCATGTTTTTTTTTACGGTTAGCTGCGGCCGCAGCGTTACGTCTGTCACGGTTGCACGCGGCCCCCCGTCTGACGCACGTCGCATCTGACGGTCGCCTGCCAATTGCGCGTCCCTTGGACCTCAATCCCGTGTCCCAGCCGCAGCAGCCCCCGTGAGACTGCCACCGACCCAGACGGACACGAACGTGGCAGGGCCGTGACACGACCACAGCTGTCGGTGGTGGCGGGGGGGGGGGGGGCGGCTCGCGTTTAGCGCTCGTCAAACGTTCGGGAGTCCAACGATGCTTGCGGCCTTTTTTAATTTCAAGCCCAGGCTCGCGCGCCTGATTTTGTTCGATTACGCGATTTCATCGGCGAGCCGATGGCTTTGCAGTTCCTTAAAACAAAAACTCGCTGCTGCGTACAGATGTGGTGGCTGTTTGATTCGTACCTGACCAGGTTTGACCGTTGCTGTATAAGCCGCTTCGTTGATCTATCGTTAGTGGCCAGGTTGCTTCTGAAAAATAACTAATAGCTCGGTGACCTTTACCTAGTAAAATTAAATCCATTTCAGCAGGTCATTTATTTATTTTGAGTGATTCGCTTACCTTGCCTACATTCTGTGCACTCGTGTCGTATTTTTCTGTTGCTGTAACTCTCTCACCCGCCCCGGGTCGTTCTCACCGTTTACGTGCGAATCCATTTCACACCGAGGCAAATAAAGAAGTGGCCTGCTAATTGCTCCTCATTTCCCCCCCCCACCCCCGTCTCCCCAGAACGTGGAGGACGTCTTTGATCCCCCCCCTCGCCGCAAGCCCCATTCCGTTTCCGCTTTTCATACTACGAGTGCAGGATGGCCAATCGGATATCGAAAATATCCCCGTTCGTTGCGATAAGAGCTCGGCAACGGAGCGTGTCATTGCTCAACGAGCGAATCATCCTCCTCCTCGAGCCGCTAGTTTAAAGAGGGGCGAGTGGCCATCGGAACTAAAGGCGGGCGGGTTTATGCCATCACACTTCACCATCACTGCCTTCTGTCAAGATCCCACAGCTGTTGCGCACGGTCGAAACTTGGCCCGTCCAGTGGCTGCGCTTAGTCTCGGCACCGCCGCCACCATCTGTCTGGCTTTGGTGGCTGGCCTGTGGGTGTCCACTGCAGTGCTCGTCTCGATAAGCAGCCCTCCTCTGCCCGGCAAACGTGCACCACTCTCCGAAACCTCCTCTTACTGGTGGAACAAGAGGAACAACAGGAGGGTTTCCGATGTGAAATTGAGATTTCGTGTCGCTCTTATTGTGCCTTGAGCTTTGGCTGCGATTTTTTTTAAAGTCGTGGAATACGCCGGAGCTGTGTCCGTTACGTGTGGATAAGTGCGTCTGCATCTCATCTCAGTCAGTCGACCCGTGGCACCTGCAGAGTCTGCCCCGTGACCTCCTGCTGCCAGCGGGCGTTCGACACTTCACGTGGCCTCAAGGTGCACATGGCCTGGCACAAGCGTAGTGCTGACGTCACCACCACTTAGTGGCGAATGGCGGTTGTTGTTGTTGTGGGCACATTGTGGGTAGTGGAAGTGCAACGGTTAGCACGCTGTGCTATGAACTTGGCAGCCTGAGATTAGTTCCCGCTCACGGCCGAAACCAGGTGACGATTATCTGAATCGGTCCTGGTCCTCCCCGAATTAGACTCTGCCTCAATCGAGTAGCTGGTGTGATGTGTAAACATTGTCAATGGTGATACAAAGGTGGCCGGGCGTGTTGCTCGCCCACTCACCCCCTCGTGTGCCATGTCGGCCTTCGTAGCTGCTCGCTTAACAGCACTTTCCCCAACAATCTTTTCAGGCTATAGGAGGGATCTTTGTGTGCCCATTTCCGTGTTTCATAACTATTTCACACGTCTGGAAACGCACAGTTGAAAACATGATTGTTTGTTATGTAACCTTAAATAGCAATTTTCCCGTTAATGTGGGTCAGCGCCACAACTTGCCTCTCGTTCATTTAGAGCCGTTGTTTTTCCTCCACAATAAACGCGCTCCTTTAATGCCGAGTTTGACCCTAGGAGAGGCCAAGAATAGGTTCGGATAACTGAGAAAATGAACCCCGGTCACTGGCATCTTAGCAACATTCCAGTACCACTGCACCAACATTCTCCACCCACAAAGACAACGCCCCCCCCCCCCCCCCCATATACAGCCTTTAATAGACTATTAGGGGCAAGTGCTGTTAGCGAGCACCGAATGAAGGCTGGCACGGCACCACGAGTGGGTGAATGGCCAGCACACCGCCCGGCCGCCTTTGTCTCCCTAACGGCGATGTTTACACACCGCCGCAGCAGGTTTCCCGTGCGAAGGCCGAGGTTGACCTAGGGAAGGCCCAGGACCGGTTCGGATAATTCGTCACCGGTGTTGGCCGTGAGCGGGAATCGAACTCGGGTACGCCGGGTTCGTAGCGCAGCGCCACCGGACAGCTTCGCTACTGCCGCTTCTTCCCACCAACTACACACAGCTCAATGTCAAGCAGGAGTGTAAGAAGCACAATGTGATGAGTAAGGATTTCAGTCGCCTTTAACACGGGGGGAAATGCGCTTCGAAGAGCATTGCCTAAGACACGGAGGCCCAGGGCCGGTGTAGATATTCGTGGCCGATGTTTCCCATAAGGGGAATCGAACGCAAGCCACCGGGTTTATTTTGTAGCACAATGCGCTAACCAACTACACTGCCGCTCGGTAGGGCGATTATGGCCAGAACCATGATTCCTGGCCACCTTTTGTATTTTCTGGACCTGACGTTTATACGTCCAGTGCAAATGTGCTGTCATCTGCTGACCATCTAACATCTGAAAGTCGCAACACCTGGCATTCTCCCGAATCCTAAGTTCAAATCCTGCTTATTGCGTTCCAAGATCCAACCCAAGATTGGACCAATTTAAGGCGATTTTGGTAGGCAAAGGTAAAACTTCCAGTACGTGAAAAGGTATGAATGTACAATTGGTTTATATATAAATGGGCTATGAAGCCGGGTGCATTTTACTATATCGCCTACAATTTTTTTTACTTTATTTAATATATTTTTTGCCTTTTTATAAAGCAGCGTCAATAGTGTTTCATTGTACTGTTACATTGCAGAATATAACAATGCAGAGAATCCACATCGGCAGTTAAGGAAACCTTTTCCTTTTCCGTCGTACGTGAGCTGCATGTCTATCGCCACGTGTGGGAGGAGAGTGTCTTGAGCCTTGCGAGTATTCCTTTGCATCTTTTGATCATTGCGTACATGTGCAATTTGACGTCTTTCAAGATCGTGAATCGTCCTCGTTACTGTAGGTATGTGAACATTTTGTGGGCGGTAGTGGCACCGTGGTTTGTGCACTGCTTTCTGAACCTGAAGACGTGAGTTCAATACCCAACCACGGGTAACATTGGTGGGGGAGTGATTTTCTTTTGTATCTGGTTCTGGGCTTTTCAATTTGTTTGCTAGGCCTACCTGGTGTGTGTTTTATCAGCACTGGCCGGGAGTGGTGCACCGTAATAGGTGCTCGCAATCGGCACTTTACCAAACAGTCTCTAAAAAAATATATTGGGATGAGGGGGGTCAGAAGTGGTTTGTTTTTGTATATTTCAGGGCATACAAACCACGTAAGTCTGTGTGGGTGTTCGCGCCATTGAGTGTGAAAGCACACTTGTGTGTCTGGGGAAGCTTGCTTGCGTAAAGCACTGGATAAACGTCGATGCCCGTCCAGAATCTTTTTTAAATTGTGTCACTGGTGAGAGGGTGGCTCCATGCAGTGATCTGGAGCGTTTGGTAAACTCGACTTGGTGGATTGAATCCTTCCCAAACGTAGAATACGCAATACGATAACGTCCGTGGCGTGGATATAGCGCGATGAATGTATTGGGGAACGCATTTTTTTATAACGCGGACGCCAATTGGATATATAACCCGATTTTCGTGTGCACGGAAATGTCGTGCGAATAGGAATAAGCGTTTGTACGACTGCCTCGGCTTAGCATCGTGCAAGGCGGGATGCTGCTGGATCCTTGCAGATGCTACCCACGCGCCTCAGTCTTTGCTCAGCCTGCGGACGCATCCCATCCCGCGTGTTATTTACAACGCGATTTTTTTTTTCTTTTCCATAACGCGGTGTTCTTCAGGAACTGCAACTACCGCGTTACAGCAGAACGGACTGCAACCCCAGTTGTAACCTCGGGACAGTATTACACCGCCGTTACATTGTTTTAGCGCCCCGATTAGCAGGGAGCCCGCCGTACGGAGCCGCCCGCGGGTCGTACGAATCTACCCGTGGGGGCCGTTGGACTCCACCGGCGAGTCGTTTGCCGCTTTCGATTTGAGAGGCGCTCATTTTTCTGGCATCACTTTGTTACGGCTCTTGCGATGGCACTCTGCGGGGTACGTACTTTTGTTAAAAAAAGAACAATAGTTTTTTCTCTGCTCCTTACCACTGCTCTACGTGATCGATCGCTAAATCGGAGAATCCAGTGATATTTGCCCCGCCCCCCTCCCAAGCTAAATTAAATGCTTGACGTGTGCGTAAGGAGCGAGCGCCTGTCGCGGGACGTTCTACTCGGCGGTGACGCCACTCAAAATCAAAGTTGCCGCGGCGCGATTTGGCGGAAGGGAAAATATCTAAACCAGGGGTCGGGAACCTTTTTGACTGGGAGAGCCATAAAAGCCAAATAATTCTAAATATCTTTCATTGAGAGCCATATAGTATTTTTAACGTATAATAAATTAAATATGTCTTACTTTTAATGCGACTTCTGGTCACGGGACCTGTGACCCGTGAAATTTATCTTCAAAACTAATTTCTGTTTACTTTAAAATGACACGCTTATTAAGCAATATCACAAGTATTTTAAAATCAGTTCCAAACTGATTTTATTTTATTTTTTATTATTTTTTTTCAACTCAAAATTGTCTGGGAGCCATATGCCGTCACCGGAAGAGCCATATATGGCTCGCAAGCCATAGGTTCCCGACCGCTGATCTAAACCAATTCCTGTGATTGGTACCAAATGCAGGGCACGCGGCGATTAAGATGAAAACAAATTGCGGCATTGGTTACGGCTCGGCATAGCCAATGACGACGAGAGAATGTGAAGGGTTTGGGGGGGTCGCCCCCCCCCCCCTCTACTACCCCCAGCCTACATTTTTAACTGAGGCCACACTTTTTTCTCAACTGTCTTGCCCCCTTCTGAGTAAATCCAGATCCGCGTGAGGCTATACGGGACCCAGCGATGTCCGCAACATCAAACGATGGACTTTGAATATTGAGGTCTCGAGGGGATAACACTCGCACCCACTAATGACCATTCTTGTTGCATGCTTTGCCCTAGTATGTGCTTTTGGCCGCTGGGTGAAGGGGAGGGATAATAGAATATATATTGATATTTTAGAAGGCCTGGTGGTCAACGTGTTTATACAGGTGGAACCATATGCTCTCACAACGTTGCTTTCCCCTTTGTGAATTTCACGTCTCCAAAACTCCATTTGATAAATGAAATGTGTTTTCCCACCAGCCCCACCGAGGGAATGTCCTTCAGTCGACCCATCGTGCGTTATTGCGAATCTTTGCCGCGGCCAGTGCGGCGTTAATGAAAACTCTCATTCACTGTCGGTTTGAGCGCGATCAGTTTAAGGTCCCTCGGCTTCGAAGCTCCCGATTCCGTCGTCCAGGACATTGCCCGAGAGTGGCGTCATTCGTCCGCCTTGTCAAACTCCCGTATTTCAGCCCTTGAGCAAGCCAGGCGGCCACCGTGCTTGGTTAGAAGTCATGAGTTTGAATCTCGGTTAGGGGGAGACTCGACTTATTTATCCGTCCATGATGGAGACTGTGTTCTCCTACATACAGGCAATCCTCGTTTTACGCGCTTTTGCAGTACGCCATTTTGGAATAACGCGCGCTTTGCACCTAGGCCTTTTATTGACGCACGTGAGTCAATTTTCGGAATAACGTCGACCGCTACGCGACGCACGCCACCCTGGGCTGGCACGAGCCAGTGGCGTTGCCAGCCGCATGTGCGGTACGATAGCCGAGCGCACGCTACTGTGTACAGCATCTTGCCGTGTTTGCACCGACGCTCCTCCCTTTTGTCTCGCGTCTCTCGTGTTATATTGAGTGCACGTGTATTGTAGTGATGTACGCTCGGATAATATAGGCGAATTATGTCTGCGAGTGTGTGAGGGAAATCCCCTAACCCCCCCCCCCATTTCTACCATTATTTCTTCTGGGAAAATTGTTTTTGCCGTACGCGACTTTTGAGGTGCGCACTTTTCCAGGAACGCATCAATCGCGTATGTTAAGGAGTGCCTGTATACACGTGTAACGATTATTCCCCCCCCCCCCCCCCCATTGCAATTTGATTGATTGTCATAATCCCAACTCCGCGGGTACAATTTAACACCGTGGCGAATGTAGCACCTCCTCGTGGCTGGCAGGGTTCACGTGCAGCCCGGTTGATCGCCTACAAACCTACAAATCTGAAATGTGGTAAATCCATCGTGCGAGTGTAAGAATTGTATTGATGATAGAGATTTCGAATTTTGATTCGTACTGGAGCAATCCGATGAGCTGTAAAGCTCTTTCACAGATGTCCGTTCGGGGCGGGTCAGAAAGCCGCAACAACAAACAGTACAAACACACGATAGGAGTGCAAAGCATAGAAAAGGTAAGCAGATTGCTACATACTAAACGATTTTTAATTCATATTTATTTACCATGTAAAGCCCACTTGGCTATATTACATGCCACGTCAATGGAGGTCACTGCAGTCATCTGGAACACTCTTTTTTCTGATATTAGGATACCACTGGAGCCACTCATTTCTTTACAACGGCTTCTTGTGTTTAGTTTATTGTCCTCTCCCCCTCCTCCCCGCACCTCGGATTAGCATGTTTGGCTACGTACGGTGCGAACGAAGTTCACAACGTACATGCTGGTCGTCCTGTACAGAGAAAGATCCTCGCCATGGAAATGTGGAATTTCTACCAACGGCTCATGGCCACCGGCAGAGAAGAGCACCCTTCCCGTTACTTGTACGAGCTGCAAGTCACTCCCTACTCGAGCTCTGACAGCTCGAAGCTGGCGTTCGTGGTTTCACAACAGACATCATTCTGCATGCACATCCTCTGTAGAAGCGCGCGTTCATTGTTGTGTGCGTGCGCGTCGTCGACGTGTGGCCGCGCGTCGGCGACACGGCTTCAAGTTCGCGGCCTTGAAGGCGGCAAAACCTTTGGGCACATGCCCTGCAGCGTACTCGCACCAGCGAGCGCGCGTGCCGTCTGCTGTGACAGGGGCTTGCGTTTTCATTCACACTTTATTGCAGCACGCCAGCCGGCCTCATGTGTATGCGGAGCATGTTCCTCTAGCTCGCTATATTTAGGCGGTGTGTGTGTGTGAGCGTGTGAGTGCGTGCGCGTGCCTGCACGTGTGTGTGAGCGCGTGCGTGCGCGCGTGTGTGTGAACGTGTGTGTGAGCGTGTGTTTTGTCCCCTCGCACTTGCGAGCAGGCGTCCGTACGCGAGCGAGTGTTGCGACCGCGAAACATACGCCACTCGCTCTCCGTGTACCAGGGGATGGATGCTGTCTGGCCTGTTTAGTCGACAAGGCTTAGTTAGCCTCCAGCAACCATTAGCGTTGTATTAGATAATTGCATGTATCATTCACGTGTGGATTTTTATTTTCTGCTTTGGGGTTTTTGGTTCGCTTTGGGAAGCGGATGTAAATGATGTAATCGCTGGAGAGCGCACGCTCAATCAAATTGTGCGCATTCGCGACGTTGACCCTGCAGTGCCTTTCGCGGAGATTCGCGACAAAAATTCTACTGCAGGTCCTTTTTTTTCTCTCTTCCCTCCGTTCGGCTTTGTCCCTTAAGTTAACACGTGCGTACGAATGCATGAAGTGAAATAAGCGGAACGAAATAACCGAGAGGAGGAGGAGAGGACTACGCGCACATCTCTGTGGATTATTTCGGTGCAAACGGGCAACTGGGTGCTGAACGCGGTCGCGTCCTCAAGGCCCCCGTGGTCACGGATTGGGGAGGAGACGCGCGGGTGCCCGGTGAAGGTTGTGTGAAGGACGGCTCCCCTGCGCCGCTGCCGCCGCCGCCGCCATCGTCGTCGCCGCTGTGGATAATCGGCAAGCGCGGAGCCAGGAATACAAAATTGCGCGTGACCGCCATGAAGTTTGACCGTCTGCCGGTGGCGCTGGTGTCCCAGCGGGCTCGCCGCGGCCTGCGGGACGTGCGAGGTTAAGGCTCGCGCCAACAAACACCCCCCCCCCCCCACCACCATCCACTCCGCGTGGTTCTCCACGCCGTTCCCTGTGACGGACCGGACACTGCAGCAGCAGCAAGCGGCGGCGGCGGCGTCGGCGGCGTCGGACCTCCGTCTGGGTTCTCAGGAGAGGATGAAACGCAGCGCCTGCGGGAGCGTGACACAAAGCCTGAATCTAGCATGGTTTCGCTCGACTGTGTGGTTTTAAGCGCAGCCAGCGGCCTCGTTCTCGTCCCGCCCCGTGCCCGCTATCGCTCGGTGGTGCTGCAGCAGTTCGGTGGAAAACGACGAGCGCAGATAAGTGGCTGCATCGGTGCCCTGTTAAGGAGCAGTCTCGATCAGTATTGTTCTTTTGATTTTCTTAATGCAAGTGCTTTCGAGATTCAGGATTAATCGCCGATTTTGAAATTAAAAATACACGTGTGTTTTTTTGTAATCCGTCGCATGACGATTGTGAAATCCGAGCATATATATGTGTGTAGTCGCTCAAATGGTCCGATGAACTGTTTTAATCTAATTCCTATAATTAGCACGTAAAATGTAATAATGTGTCAAGTGAGACAATCTGCAAATGAAGCGCAGTCGGCAGCAGGAGAACCGCTGACAGTGCTGCTATGCAGATTGGTCGTTATGAAAGGAATCGACGCTTTCTGTAAATCTGGATCAGCCTTGCTTTGTTTGCAAGCGATCGGCCTATGATTCTGCGAGTTTTTCCGTTGTGAACCATTTGCTGGTTACGGCAATATCTACTACGATTTACCACATGCGGGATTTTATTAAAACTTTACTAAATACTTAGCTGTACTAAATCATATTGGTTTGTATAGGTTGTAAAAAAAAAGTCTAATAAACGCACAGGAAGTCGGTACCTCTGATGGGGTTTTTTTTTTATTTTGCAAAAAAATGCAACGTCCAATTTACTCCTGTTTTACAAGTGCAGCTTCTGGATATTGATTTGATGGTTTTGTGAAAGGTGATCACGATCGACCTTTCCCTATTGAGAGTGATGGCAGTTCATCGGTGTTTATGAAATAGGAATAGTGGTCTTCTGGTCGACCCCTTGCGTGGAGCCGCAGTCGAGCCCTACCTGAGGGGGCGGGGGGGGGTTCAAGTTGCAGACGCGCGCCGGTCCACAATGGGCAACGTGCTCTCCTGCTGCGTGCGCTGGTCGTCGTCCTCGCGACGTCCGGACCAAGAGACCGTGTCCCTCTTGTCCAACGGCTCCCCGGCGCCAGCGTCCCCGCGCTACGGCTCGCCGGAACACGCCACAGTCTTCGAGTCCCCGGGGGGTATTCTCAACTCCGGCTACGGCGGCGACATCGCGAACGGCGGCTGCGTCGTGGAGGGGCCCGCGTTTCACGGCGGGCGTCGGCTGAAGCGCGGCATGCTGGGCGACTTCCCTCCGGAGTACGCGCTGCACGGCTCCTCGGACCTGCGAGGCTTTGTGGTTGGGGGTGGCTGCTGCCGGGAGGACTCGGCGTGCGCCGCCGCTGCCGGGCCGTGGGAGTGCAGCGTCTGCGGCAGCGGCGGTAACGGAGCAGGAGCCGGCGTCCTTGCGCACGGCGGCGGCTACCCGTGCGGCCCGGCTGCCCGCGTGTCCTTCACAGGTGGGGACGGCTGACGGTGTTCGGCCCACGAGTGGGGAGCAGGCCGCGGGAGGGCCGCTGGGGCGCATGCCGGACGTGGTGCGGAGCGCAGCGTCGAGGAGGAGCGGCGGCGGCGGCGGTGGGGGAGGCGGCGGTGTTTTTCTGAGGGACACGAATCCGTTTGTGGGCGACTCGTCGCTCCGCCACCAGGAACCCGACCGGATCTTGGCGCACGAAGAAAGTGGCTTTGACGACTACGAAGAAGCGTTCTTCCTCTCGCGGAGGCCTCCCGCAGAGCGCCAGACGTCTCTGGGCCGAACGTCCCACGTGTACGGCGCCGCAAACCCCTTCTGCGGTGGCGCGGAGCTGCTGCCGCCCCCCCCGCACTGCTCCGGGGACGGCACGCAGCCGTGCTCGTACGGCATGGCGGCCTCGGCGCCGGAGTTTTTGCAGCCGTGCGGCATGGACAACTCGCAGGCGCTGCGCTGCAGGATGGAGTTTCGGAACGCGTCGCATCGCGCGGTGGAGCACAATCCCTTCGCGCAGAACAACTACCAGGCGATGCAGGAGTGGAGGCAAGCGTTTGAGAATCCCCCCGCGAAAAAGTACGAGGCATTCCTGAGTCCCACGAGTTACTGCGCCGCGGGAGACCCGGGTTTCCTCGGAGATCAGAACATGAACCGTCCTCAAAAATCCGCCGTCAACGCCGCCGACATGCAGTCCTGTGGCTTCTTTGACCCGGCATGCTGTCAGATGAATCAACATTGCCACGGCGGCTTCAGCTGCATCAACAAAGACCAGGACGGGGGAGGAGGCTGCTACGAGGGGCGGCCAACCGACTCGTACGGCGACGGCCAGGGCCGCTGTTGCGAGAGCGCCGCGTTCGCGCGGCCGTCGAGCGCCGTGCCTCGGTTGGACCCGGCGACGGCGTACTCGCGCGACGGCTCCGCCGTCTTTTGTGACGTCACGCAGGGGGGCTACGAACCGTGCTCTGCCGACGATTGCCGGCGCAGATCCTACAAGGGTGGCGGCGACTCGTTGGAGGGGAGGGCGCCGTTCGAGGACGACGACGATGACGTCGTCCATGATGACGACGCCGAGGACTTGGACCTGGCTCGCTGCGACCGCTGGCAGGTCTACCCCAACCTGCAGCAGTGTCCCACGGCCAGGTGCCAGCGTGACGACGCGTGCGCGCCTCGCCTCGCCACGCCGCTGGCGAAGAAGATGGGCGGCTTTGCGGGAGGCCCGGTCCTTGGGGGGCACGCGGCGGCCACGGCGGTGGCGACGGGCGGGGACGCTTTGACGGGTCTGGTCGGGTCGCGCGACGGGTGGCGGCGCGCTCCTTCGGTGCCCTCGTTGGGGGACACCTCGGTGGTGGCGGCGGCGGCGGATCGGGACGGCCGCCGTCGCTCCCCCGCTCGCTGTGACGCGGCGCAGCCGTCTCTGCTGCCACCTGCAGGGGGCAAGGCCAAGAGGAAGCGGAAGAGAAGGCGGGCAGCCTCTTACAGGAAAGGTACGGGAGGGGGTGGTGTGTGTTGCGCAATGCTCCATCCAGAGTGATGCCCGCTAAGAGTGTTGTCACGGAGATGTGTCGCGAGTGGGCGTGTCGATGCTTGAGAGTGATGGTGACGTTACATTAAAAATGTACGTTTGTATTTTCAAGGGATGCATGTCTGGATGGATCTATGTATGCCTGTCTTCCTTTGACAATGATGGTTTTCGAGTACTGTTAGAATTAAACTTGTAATCTCATTTGCATACACACTTATATATTGTTGTCTTTCCAGTATTTCTCCCTCCCGTGTTGTTGAAAACTCCTTAGATTGTCCTGTTTGTTTTCTATGGGGAGTGAATTAAACTAGTTTATATAAGCCCACCGCCTCCCACAGGTTAACTGTGACGCATAGCTCCTCGGCTGCCTGCGGCTCTGTGAAACAAGCCAAATAACTTTTTTTGTTTTTCTCCTATCGACGCTCGAAGTGGTGGAGGGTGGGGCTACGGTTTGGTTCGTTTCGTATCCCACACAAGTTCCTTTGCGTCCCTTTTTTACAAGGGCTGTCCCCAGCTTCCATCTCTCCACGCTCCTGTTCAGAATGACCGCGATCCCCGATCCGCTAAATTGATAATTCGCTCGCGATGAATGAAGTCGTCGGTTTTGGTCGGCGCGGTCGACGTCGATCGCGACCTTAAAAAAAAAAAGTGACCGCGGTTGTATTTTGCAAAAGCGCTGGGCAATTGTGCGGCTGAAATAGACGGGACAAGAACCTTCGCTGCGGCCTCCTTCGCTCGCGGACGTAATTGGCCTTCGGGCACCGTGCAAAGTGTTTTTTGCTGCGTGTCGAGCAATTTATCCCCGACGTTTATTATTTCACACCCGCCGAACTGCCTGGCACATTGAAACATCGTAGAGAAAGCAGCGCCACCTTGGTGACCGTTTTCGGGATCAGCGGCTTGATGCCAATGGATGATGACGATGATTGTGATTATTAACCATGCCCCTCGCTCTGTTTGGCTCTGAACCAGCTTCTGATGTATTTTATGAAGCCCAATGTATCATGGTTTGGATTTTGGCTCGGTTTGGCAAATCGGCAGTGGGGGGGGAAAACTCGTCCCCTTTTTGTGCTTCTTACCCATCCTGCTTGACATCGAGCTGCGCGTAGTGGATGCGTTGTTGCTGAAGTTGGTGAGAAGCGGTAGTAGCGAAGTTAGCCCGGCGGCACTGCGCTACGAACCCGGCGAGCCCCGAGGTTCGGTTCCCGCTCACGGCCAACGCCGGTGACGAATGATCTGGACCGGTCCCTGGGCCTTCCCGAGATCGACCTCGGCCTTCACACGGAGTACCTGGTGCGGCGGTGTGTAAACATCGCCACTTGGGGAGACAAAGGCGGGTCGGGCTTTATGCCTGCCACCCCTCCGTTTGTCCGTGTGTGAGCCTTAATCGGTGCTCGCGAACCACACTTTCCCCGACAGTCTGTTAAGGCTATAGGGAGGATCTTTATCTTTGTTTTGCTGTCGTTGGAGCAGCATTTGAGTCGTGATTGAAAGCGGCGCGTGTGCACATTTTTGGCTCTGAGTTGCCTTCAACCTGATTTCGCTAAAATGAGTTCCACTTCATGAAAAAGACTGCAATTAATTTATACGTTCATGTTAGTCGCCATATCGGCAAAGTCCATTCGATCCGACGCTGGTTTTGATAAAAATGGCACGTTTGATGCGGTTGGCTCTCGGGGGGGGGGGGGGGGGGGGTCTGATAAGCACGCTTGTACGTAATCGATTTTGGAGTCTATACCCTGCATTGTCACTGTGTTTTGAGGTACCGCACTCAATTTTTTTGGTATTAAATATTGTCACAGCCGTGATTCAATATCGCGGTCTGCGTTACGACCGTGGTTGCACACACCTCTCGCCGTACGCGAGTACTACGAATGGCAACGGAGTGCGGATGAGCCGAGTGCGCCGCAGCATGTTGCCTCCGCCGCTGATGAAGGTCGCAGGGCTGGTGAAAGCCGGCAAAATGAATCTCGTTGGGGGGGGGGCGGAAGTTTGGAGCAGCCCGACGTCATTCTTATCGTGTGTTCAAGGCTGCACCTGTGCTTGTTTTTAAAATAGAGGACGTGTAGTGATTACACATGCAGGGATGGTTTTTTTCCATTGTCTGGTCTGTAAGGGACTGTGTCTCAGTTTCTCAGTGGCTCTAGTCTGCAAGGGACCGTGTCTCAGTTTCTCAGTGGCTCTGGTCTGCAAGGGACTGTCCTCCGTGTCTCAGGTCTTGCAAGGGACCATCATCTCGCACTTGGCATCGTTTTTTGAATAACGCTTTATTTGGTTACTCGGGGTTGTTCGGGGGTACCAATGGTGCCCCTGAACAACGATTTACGGCCTTCAGCCAGGGAAGTCACGATAAAAAATGTGGACACGAACGACGCATTCACGCAAGCTCCCGATGCTCCGTTTTAGAAGTTTTAAAATTAAACCTCTTTGAATTGTATTACGTTTTTAATTAGATAATTGTATTTCTTCATTAAAAGCTGAAATCATTTTACATCTGGAAGACTTAATTGAAAAGGACATTTCGTGTGAATTCTCTCGTCGTTAAGTAGATGGCCTTGCTGGGGTTTCGGTTCGATGCGGACTTTCGCCAGTTTGGGATTGCGGGATCGAGATAAGGCGACATAGAGCTGCTGGCCGTGCGAGAAGACCGCCGTCTGCAGATCGATTCCAACGTAATCGAACGTCTGTCCCTGCGCCTCCATCGTTCATGCAGGGGGCGTGTAGGTTTGCAGCGCCCCCTGCATGAAAGCGACGGAAAGTGCAGCGTTCATCACAGATGAAGTTGTGCGCTTATATAAGAGTATTATCTTGACAGTTGTGCAGATTGTGTTACCAAAAGCAATCCCTGTGCTGTTTCTTTGGGAAGTAACTTTGGAAGAGACGCCGCTGAATTACAGCTCTGCTGTTACCGTTGCCATAATCACAGCCTTTTATTCAGCTGCGTAGATGAATCGCTCACTTTAGCTCGGCATACTATATTACGTAAGGTATTCACAGCTGGGCTATTTCGCATGCGAGTGTAATCTGTGCTCTATTAGTGACCTGGATCGGTGACCATGGTGGAACTTGTTTTAAATGTGAAACCGTTCGACATTTTAATACCCACTCCAGGCTCGATGCTAGGCCCTGCTTTTTGCCAGCTCGGTGTCCAAATGGCCGTGTCGCTCCCCACGGTAACCCCAAGGCCCCTTTTCCACAGCCCGTTGGGAATGGGGGTTGGCTTGGTGGGTTAGGCCCAAGAGAGCCCACGTTCCCCATGTCCAACCATCGCAGGTTAAACCCCCCCATGGTGGTTGGCACCAAGGCCCCCCCTCCCCCTCATTGTGACCTGTGCTAATAACTTTTTCCACTGCACAACTGTGCTGCGCTGGGGCCGTGCTGAGCCAGCCTCCCCCACTGCATTTCTGTAGCCGTGCCGATTTTTATGTCGCGCACAATGAAAGCTGCGACGTCGGAGTCGCACGTGCCAAATGCATGATGATGATTATTATTAACCATGCCCCTCCCTCTGTTTGGCTCTGAACCAGCTTCTGATGTATTTTATGAAGCCAATGTATCACGGTTTGGTTTTTGGCTCGGTTTGGCAAATAGGCAGTGGGGGGGTTAAAAAGCACTCCGAACGTGCTGAGGGGCCCCCAACAAGATGGCACGGCTTGGGATGTTGCCAATGGAAAATGGGGTCAAAGCCAGCGGTGTTGGTGTGGTTTTTTTTTTTTAAATACCGCTTACAGATTGAAATTGTGGGGGGTAGGTGGGTGATGTGTGGGTGGTGGGCCCACAGAGCCTCATGGCTTATGGATTGTGGGCTCTGCTGCTGGGCCAGAGAGAGCCCCCCGGGGCAATCCTGGGCCAGTAGAGCCCAGGAACGACGGAGGAGGCACCGGCTACCTCCATCAGTAGTAATCAAGTTTCACACTCGACGTATTGTGCTGCTGATGAATGGTGAAGGGGGGGGGGGGTGTTTTTTTTTGCTGTGTCCGCGAGCTGCAGTCGTGGAGGAAGAGCCATTGTCGTGTGCGGACTTGCCAGCTTCTGCAAGGCAACGCGGGAGCACGAGGAGAATGTTTTAGAAAGCCGCTTTGCCAGAAAGGGGAATGCCTGTGGCCTTTATCGCGCGCGCACTCCGCTTTCGGCTTGAGCAACGCGTTTGACGAAACAAAGAAAGGAGAATTCCAACTGCACATTTTTTTTTCACAAACTTAAAAAAAAATTGTCCCCGGGGCGAAACGGTGCAACTGCCGCCGCTGCGCATGTGCGTATCCCGACTCGCCCGGCAGCGCATCCACGCCCTCCCCTCGCAGTCCCTCCCCCGCACCGCGACCCCCCCTCTCGGTGACCGCCAAGCAGCGGAACGATAACGCTTCACCTTCAGCCTCGCCTGACTTGGATTTCGGCGGTAGCGAGTGTGTGTGTGCGAGCGTCAATCCTTAGTTGGGAGTGGGGGGGGGGGTGTAGCGGTTAGCGCGCTTGCGCTGCGAACCCGAGGTTCGATTTCCGCTCGCAGCCAACATCGGTGACGATTATCTAAACCGGTCCAAGAGCTCCCCTCGGTGGCTCGGCCTCAATCGAGTACGTGGTGCGATGTTTAAATATCGCCACGAGGGAGACAAAGGCGGCCGGGAGTGGTCCTTGCCACCCACTTCCACGTGTGCCGTATCGGCCGTTATAGGTGCACGCTAACGGCACTTGCCCCAACAGCATGTTAAGGCTTTCTGGGAGGGGATTTTTTTGTCTTTGTACGATGCGTTTTGGTGGCTGCACGGTGGATGAAGTCGCCACGATTTGATGCCAAGCCACAACAACGGGTCGATTTTTCAAGTCGTTGGTCATGTAAATGAAGCTCGCCAACGATAAACTGTTTAGGCTTATTATTATTAAGCGTCTCCATGTAACTGCTCATCAAGGCTATTTGACAAGGTGGAGGGAAATGTAATGTAATAAACGTAAAATATTTCTTTACAATTAGGCAATGTGTAATCCGAGTAGTTCACATTTGAATTTGAGACGCAATGATTTGGGGGCCCACACCATGACCTCATGTGCCATGGCAAGTCTTGACAGGTGTTCTCCTAAAAGCACATTACGTATGATATGCAGTGGTAGGAAGTGCATTGGGCTCTTTCAGAAGCTGCTCGACAATTCTTCTTTTTCCGCGTCGTCTGGCCAGCTCCTCGCCACGGATGACATTAACTTCTCGGTCCCGTCGTTGTGTCGTTGCCGTCGTTTTAACTGAGAAGTTCCATTTTTAAGATGATTTCAACTTAAAAACCCGGCACGGGGGTGCATTGCAGTGGCGATAACAGTTCCCCACTTAGCTGGGTCACACCGCAAAATGTAGCGTGTAATAACAGCTGTCGTGCGGCGATTATCCCGTTGCTGTGCAAATGCTCTTGTAAGTATAGGCTGCCGAGGTTGTGCGTTTTTTAAGGCCGCAAATAACGCAGGCCAATGAGTTGATGCTGCCCTACGCACGCGGTGATGACAGAAAATAACTTTAAGCCTCGTGTTGTTGATTGTTGACGGGGGCTGCTTGAGGGAGGGTTTGCGTGCAAACACAATCGAGCATCGTTTATAAATACCCAAGCTCAAAGAGAATGGTTTAACTTCAGTTGAAAGTAAAAGGAGGGGTCGGGGAGAGGTTGATCTGATCTCACGCAAGTTGCATCGGTGGGGTGGTTTTTTTTTTGGTGGCAAGAGAAAGTTGGGGATTGTGGGTGGAGTAAGGAGGCGGGGAGATGGACTTATATATGTGTATCTAAATAAATAAATAAAAGCCGCTATGTGTGTGTGTGCAGCACAGGTTGGCGTGCATTTGAGGGGGTGAAAGTCGCTAGACCGGAGTGTGCCACTCGTGCAATAGGCGTCGTCTTCATTAAATCACCGCCTCGTTGGCAATGGCTTTCAGTTAGAAAGTCGGCTGGTCTCGCGTCGTTTGTTTATCCATCGTATTTTCATACTCTCAGTCGACCTGAGGGGATCGGCAGCTTGTTGGGCCGGGGCCGTGTTTTAAGTGTGACCCTTGCAGCTCCGCCAGAAGATTAGCGGTTTAATTTTTTTAATAAACGCACTTTGGGAGAGGCTGTGCGGGCTCGCACGAGGGAAAAACGCAGTCTGCCCTCATTTTGCAGATTAAATGGACACCGCAGGTAAGGCGTGTGATGAGAGCTGTAGGGAGTCGCCCCAACGCGTTTATAATCGACTCGCCCCCCGTGCCCATTTCGCTCTCCTCTGTGGCCGATTTCCCTCCGACGTTCTGAGCGGCCTGTTGCAAACTACCTCTCAATTATTTTAATGACTCTTGTTCATTACGTTTGAACCAGACTTAAAAAAACTGTCGCCAAAGCGACCTCGGTTTGGCACGGTTCTCCGCTTTTTTTTTCTCTTCTTCTCCGCCTTTTAACCCGCCCAGCTCGCCGGAGAGGGCTCCGTTTCACCGAGACGTCGGCGCAGAATTTATCTCGGTAGCCTGGGAAGCGTTCCACGAAAGAGGGCTACACTTTGTGTGGCGACTTACAACAACCGAGTGTCCGAGAGAGAGAGGGGGGAGGGGAGCGGGAAACAAATCGACGCTTTCGCAACTCCGGATCGGCTCGGAGAGTCCCACCTTCAAAGGGGCTGGGATAAGGCATCGCTGTGCGGCAGTTCGTGCGACCTGTGCCGAGTGTTCGTCGAGGGGGCGATAAGAAGATCGGCAGGGAACGGCGCAATAAGAAACCTCTTGAGTTGCAACCGCAGCAGCAGCAGCAGTCGCGTGAAATAGTTTGGATGTTGAAACGCCAAACTCGAGCGAGTCTTAAGATTGTTCTTTTGAAGCGGTACGAAGCGAGGCCGAGCCATGCTGTCGTTGCTCCACTCGTGTGCAGCTCACGGGGAGGACGAGGCGCTCGCGAATGAGGGAGCGCCGGCTCCCGCCGGTGTGGGGGGTGGTGCCCTGGACGCGGGCGCCAGTGCGGCCCAGCCTGACGACCCGGCTCCGGAGTGCGTCTTCACCCTCAAGATCCACGTGCCCGGATCGGAGCCCTTCGAGCTGCAGGTAAGATGTCCGCCACGGGGGACGGCCACCGGCATCGTCGGCATTGTCAGCGTCGTCATCTTCGCACTCGGCAGCGGAATAAAATACGGTCGTCGTCGGTCGCCACCGTTCTTGCGTACCACAGAGGTTCGCAAACGGGTTTTGATTCCTTACCCGTACCCGGCCACACCAGGGTCGAAAATGGGTACCCGTACCCTACCCGATACCCGGCTACCCGTACCCGGCCGGGTATCAGGTAGGGTACGGATACGGGTACCCGATTGCGACCTCTGGGATGAAGCCATGTTGCAGGCGCGGGTGGGTTGATTCTAGGATCTTGAATTGTGAGAAGAGACAAGACGTTGGGAAATGAGTGACAAACGGTGACTCACCAGTGACTCACGGCCTACCCATACCCGTACCCGGCCGCACCAGGGTCGCAAACGGGTACCCGTACCTGACTGGGTACGGGTAGCCGGGTATCGGGTAGGGTACGGGTATCGGGTACCCGGTTGCGACCTCTGGCGTACCACCATCGGCGTCGTTTTCTGTTGTTTTTCTGGCGTCTTTATAAACGCACCTTTCCGCTTGTAAAACGGATGCACTACAATTTTTTCCGGGTTTTCCCACGTCGCCGCTGTGTTCCCAATAGGTGACGAAAATTGTAGTAAAAACATTGTTAAGTTAATAGGACTGAAACTAATGTTTGCATCCTTCCGGAAAATGTACCTTACACTCACAGGTGAATCTTTATTTATAATAATTAGCTTTATATATCTCCTACTTGTTAACGGAAACCCAGCAATACTTGCGTTATGAAAAGTGTTTTTATTTTGGTGATCGTCCTGGGTTTCCGGCAGCACGTTTAACGGGTTAATTTTCTCACTCTTGTGTGCGTGCGGGTAGTTTCCTGTGTACTCGGGTATTTTAGGAGGTCCTCCCCTGCCAATGTGACACCTGGCTAAATTGCATTTACACGCCTCTTACATGCAACGCCGTGCTGTAAACACATTCATACAATATCCATGTGTAGGTCCTTTTGGGGCATCCACTGCTGGATATAGGGCCTCCCAATTCCACGTGGGTCCTTGGGGCTCTTTGGCAGCACTTCACCACTCTGTTCAGTGTGGGCTGGTGAAGGCTTGGAGCAGTATTACACGGCAGTATAGAAGTACAGTACAACAATGGATGTCGCTTCCCTCTGTTGCCTCCTGCGATGTAGGCCCCTGCACTCCTACGACTACCTGTTTGGCATTGGTGGTCACCCGTGCAAGCACTTAACCAGACTCGGCTCTGCTTGGCTTCTGAGATGTGACAAGATCGGGTATATCCCGGATGAATTGGTCATAGGCAAATGTGTGTGTGTGATATGAAATGCTTTCTTTATGCGAGTTAACCTGTGTACGTTCTACGATTGCTCAGAGTTTCACTACCCCTTTGTGTGGATGCCTATTGGAGTCTCCTCTTCAATTGTCCTTGTTTGGAATGCTCACAATCAGAAAACTATCTATTCTCAACTAGAATTTTAGAATAAATGTTCACGTCTTTATAAAGTACACGCGTTGACGATCCAAAGCAGGCTTGCCGAAACTGTCACGATCGTCCAATTTACCGACAGTAGACATTTCGCAACAGCTGTTATGAAAAGCGGTAACGAAAAAAAAAGGGACGAACATTTCATGAGTTGGCATGTATTTCAAATTGAAGTTGATGTTTGACGGTGAATACGTGTCAGTTGTGGTCATCGTCGGATTTCCTGCATCCTAATGAAGAGGGCTCCTGTTTGAATGCTCCAGCAAAGCAGAATCGGAATGAGAGAATCTTTATTTGGTGACCTGGGGGAGGAATCCGATGAGCGAATGTAGCTAATTGCCGAGTGCTCCCTTGAAGCCACTTTGACGTCGTTCACAAGCTTAGGCCGTTGTGTATCGGTTTCGTCGTCACCACGTTTCGTAGGCAATTAGAAAAATGACTCTCAGTGATTGCTATAATTCTGAATTAAAAGCGCTTTATCGCTATGGGCAGGGCATCTCTGACAATAATCCTTAATCGCTTCCTAATACCAAATTAACATTTGCTTACGGTGTTATACCTTGTTGGAGTTGACACCCAGGGATGAAGGATCAAAGGGCAGTCGTTACATCCGGATGGTGAGATGCGACAAGAGCAGACCTGTATGAAGTTGCAAATCAGTATCGCAAAACCTCGTGGAATTCAGAGGAAGGAAGGACTATTTTGATGATTTGGTGTGGAGGCAATAGTGATATTGTCTTTGACTTGTTAACGTGACTTTTTTTATATATAAAGTTTATCAAACTGTTCCAGCATCAACCAGGGACGTTCCAGAACATCACTGCATACGCCTTGCCCCAGTTTCATTGCCGGCCACCAACTATCTCGGCCAACAATGCGGAAATCCCGAATCAACACCTCAGTTCGAGACCCAAACATCGCACCCTCCTGTCTTTAACATTCCTCGAAGACACTGGTGGTGTGACCATCAACTGCATCACATTATAAACAGGCCCGTGCGTGCATCTCCTTCACGAATGTAAAATTGAAGACGATCCACGGTGGCATTGCGACCACGCAACCAACAGGATGGACGTGATCTTTGACGTCGTGATCTTTGTTTTATTTTATTTTTATTAATTTTGATGTTTTACCTACGTGACTTTACCGAAAAAACCTAAGAATATGGAGCAAACCGCCGTGGCCTGCGCTCCTTCGGTGCAGGAAGAGCAGCAAAACTACACGAATTCTCGCTCCTGAAGCAAGCCCTCTCATCGTGGCTAACAGGCCTTGACTCCTGAACATATTGCTGGCGTCATGCGCACGAATAGTACAAGAAACTACGCAGTGACCGCCGACCTCCGACCCTTGAAAGAAATACGTCGCCGCACAGTGCTGCCGCTAAGGTGGCGACACCTTCCAAGTCCCTTTGCAAAGTCTTCCCCCCCTCCCCCTCGCTTAGCGAAGCTTCCGTCGCCTGTGTTATCATCATCATCGCCACGACGTACGGACAACTTTCGCGCACCATACATCGCCGACCGCGCTAATCGGACGCGCGCGCGTGGGCCACGGCAGGTGTCGTCGCAGGAGCTGGTGCAGGACATCCAGCAGGTTCTGATGGACCGCGAGGAGAGCTGCCACCGCACCTGCTTCTCGCTGCAGCTGGACGGCGCGGCGCTCGACGCCTACTCGGAGCTGCGCGCCGTCGAGGGGCTCGGCGAGGGCTCCCTGCTGCGCGTCGTCGAGGGTGAGCGACCTCCTCCTCTTCCCCCCTCTGCCCGCCACCCCCGCCACCCCGCAGCGTAGAGTCAGCTGTTTTGGTTGTCTCGCTCCGTTATGTAGCCCCTTGATGTAAGATGAGAATCGTTTTTGCCCGGGGTGGTTTTGTGTTTTGATTTTGTTTGATACAGGGTCAGGTGAGCGAGAGGATGCCGTCCGCGCGTGCGTGTCTTTGTGCGTCATCTCAGTCGGTGACGGGGAGCGGTGGTGTAGCGGTTAGCGCCACGAACTCGGCGACCCGAGTTCGGCTCGCGTTCACGGGCCAACACCGGTGACGATTATCTGAACCGGTTCTGGGCCTCTCCTAGGTTGACTCTGCCTCCAATGAGTACCCGGTGCAGGTGTGTAAACATTGCAACTAGTGAGGCGAAGGCGGCCCGGCGTGGTGCTGGCCACCCACCCCTTCATGTGCCGTGCCGGCCTTCATAGGTGCTCGCTTAACAGCACTTGCCCCAACAGTCTGTTAAAGGCTATACAGGGGATCTTTGTCTCGGTCAGTAAAGCCATGGCACCTGAGCCTGTCCCGTGACCTCCTACCATGCGGGCGTTTGACACTTCACGTGGTCGTAAAAGAGCACACTGCCTGGCACAAGCGCTGTGGTGACGTCACCTGCCACTTAGTGGCGAATGGAGATTGTTATTTACGGTGTACCAGGCGTGGTGCTGGCTACCCACTTTCTCGTGTGCCGTGTTGGCCTTTATAGGTGCTCTCGAACGGTACTTGCCCCAAAGGTCCGTTAAGGGTATACTGGGGGATATTTTGCACTGTATGGTACGAAAGAAGTTCAGCATACATACATTCTCTTCTAGTCTGTGTCAGCTTCTTGAGTCACGTCCACCATGCTGACATAGATGGCTATAGACTTTGAATATGGACACACAGGCTCGTGCACACTGATATGACCCATAGACTTGCATAGAGAAGCAGATACATGCATAGAGACCCATACACTTGCCATATTGCCTTCACGGACCATTCTGCCTTCAAATGTAATGGGAATTTTTGATTCAGGAGGGTCCTACAATTTGAGGTGGGCTTCCATGTTCCACTTTTGCCAGGTACCTGGAGAAAACCCAAGTGTACGACGGAATAATTTCAAAATTCTTAAATATTGCTTGGGAACCCGTTTGTTGTACCACCAATCTCTTGGCCACTTCGCAGTCCGGCTCGTGTCGTTAGCCCCTGGCGAACTTAACCCATGGCCATGACCCTTGACCTATTTGCGGGAAGTATTCTGGAGGCAGTCGATTTGGTTTTTTGTTCTGCATTAAATGTTGGCACCTACGTAATCCACAGGCGAGCAATCTCCTGCCCCCTCCCCCAACCGGCGCTTGCCAGCTACAGTCTTTCAGGCACTCTTAAAGGGGTCCTCGGGCAGCTATCCAAGCCGTAGTGTGGAAGGACCCTTGCGCCAAAAAAAAATTCGACGCAGCTCCTTTTTTTTTCTTTCAGCCTTTTTTTGGTTTCCCCAAATTTATTTCAATCACGTTAGCCGGCACGATGTGACGAGATGAAAAAAATGCTCGTACTGGAAACTCTTGCAGCAAGCATTGCCGCCTCGCCCCTGTGTGTTTGTAGAGAGAGCAGCCCCAGGAAGGCTGTCACGGACGTGCTTTCGAGAGCCCTTGGAATGACTTTTTCGGTGTGATGCGTGTATAATCGTGCTATCCTGCGACAGGGGAAAGGGAGCTCGATTTCTTTCGCCGGGTTTTTAATGAGCTTCACGATGCCCTCTGGCCTAGAAAGAGGGAGCATTCGCGGCCGGCCCATGGAACAATTGCGTCCAGTCTGATGACGAGGTTGTGCAAGTGTCGGGATATTTAGTTCCGTCTTCGCTCCTTGTTTTTAAAAGCCCTCTCTCCCAGTTTGCTGCGGTCACCTCGTTGGCAACGCCACCGTCCGTTAAAGATCCCAATGCCCACTTCACAATAGTTGGCCATTGTGTGCCCCCCTCCCCCATGGCCCGATCGATCAGCGGCGGTAAAGCGGCATTATTCCAACTACAAAAGTGGGCCACCTTGCTTGTAAAACCGCTGTCAAAGGATAATTTGAAACGCACGCCCACACGCGCGCACACTCATCCCCGTGTCACCGCAGAGGTGCTCTTGACACGATACTGTACACACGCGCACCAAAGGCTCATTCATATTTCCTTATCTCATGCTCGATTTTAAGCGGCTGAATCTGACGTCCTCCACAATTGCTTCTTAAAGTGTGTTCGTCGCCCACCCCGACGCCACCCACTGGCTGCACGCCACCGCTTGGCTCGCTCGTAGAAATCTCTTGGACGGAGCTCTTTGCGAGAATTTCTTTGCGCGAGCGCTTGCACGCGCCCAAGCAGGCCTTTGCGCCACTGGCAATCAAAGGGGCCAGGGGAGCTCGACAGAGATGACTTGTGAACGCCGAACTGGAGCCCCTAGGGAGCTCGCGGACTCGGATGCTGACGGCGTGACTGGCGGTGCGGGTGAGGGGTGGGGGGTGGGGGGGCACGCTGGCAAGTCCCCTCGACGCGGCCGTCGAGCTCGTCATCTCTTGAGCGTTCCTCCCCCGTCACGCGGCCGCAGACGCTGGCGGCAGGCAGGCCCGGGCAGACCCCCGGCGCGAGGGCTTGTGTGTGTGGGAACGCCGGGGCGCCCCCTCACCCCCCCCCCCCCCCCCCCCCCCGCGTCAAGGTGGTTGGCGGCGTGAGACGTGGCGGTTTCAGGGGCGACCGTTTCTGGGGCCGCACTCTCGGAGCGTCTTGAATCGGAACGCGAGTGGCATCGTCAGGAGTTTTGGCCGGGCGCGAACCAATGGAAGTCCAGTATTGAATCGCAGGACCCATTAACTACAGTGCAGTGTCGTGAATTGGAAGGTTTTTTTTTTATATCTTTACGAATTATTTCAAGTTGCTAGGTGTCTTAAGGACGTTTTCGTTTTATAATTAAGTCGAGCTATTAAATGTAATTTATTGTAAATTGGGAAGCTTTTGGGCCATGGGGAATTGGCGGTGTTAAAACTTCATGCGGTGGTATGGTGCACCCCAGTACATCAGAGGTAGATTTCACCCGACAGCACGGGCACAGCTGTCTGCCTCCAACATACCGGCCCTTCTGAGGTGTCGTAAAGTAGCGGGCGCTAGGCACAAGCGCCCGCTTGTGGCGGTGACGTCACCACAGCGCTTGTGCCAGGCAGTGTGCACTTTGAAAGCCACGTGAAGTGTCAAACGCCCGCAGGTAAGAGCTTACGGGACAGGCTCAGGTTCCATGGCTTTACTGACCGAGACAAAGACAAAGATCCCCTGTATAACCTTTAACAGACTGTTGGAGCAAGTGCTGTTAGCGAACAGCTATGAAGGCCGGCACGGCACGTCAAAGGGTGGGTGGGTGGCCAGCACCACGCCAGGCCCACCCCGTTTCCCTCTTCACATTCACACTCGGTCACTCTCGCCTATGTTTGCCAACCGCAGCGTTGGCCGCGGTGGGTCGCTGTTGGGTGGGTAAGTCGCGTGACGACCTAGGCCCAGGCTGTGGGATCCGTCACCTCGGCACGACGCGTAAAGGTGGGCCCACGCTCGTTTCAACGCGGTGAAGCGTTTTGAGGTCAAAACGTGAAACATAATTGCGGGTGTGTGTGTGTGTGTGTGAACGCAGAGGTAAACTGGAAGAAAATGGAGCAGTCGTTTGTCCCCATCCACACTGACAATGCTCCTAGTTCACTGGGGCTGATGTTCATTAGCTTACCCCACAGATGCAAAGTGCGGTATTCTGCGAGGCTACATGAAGAGAGACCCCTCTGTGTTCCTGCCTATGATAAAAATGTCTTCGGCGCTCCTCTCCATAGCCATCTTCTCATTTTTCTGCCGGGTTGTCTGATATCACCCAATCGGTGACACCGGCGGAGAATTAAAACAATGTCATTCTCCACTGCTCCCTCTGATGTGCATGACCAGCTCTTTCCCAGCATCTAGAGATTGCAGTGGAATTTTACAAGTCTTTTTAAAATAAATTATCAATGTAATTTTGCATCGCTAAAAATTCAAGAAATCGTCTGACACTGTGGCCTTTAAAGAGATAAAAGCAAATTAAGCAACGTTTCGGGCAATCGCCCTTCTCCGTAGCACGCAAAGGACAATTTGCGCGCACTACTGCCCCCCAACGCAGCATCACAAAATTAATAATTCAAAGCATTGTTTTGCTGGCGGTTGCCATGCCGAATTGCATGCATGTACCGTACGTTGAACTTCGTTGGCACCGTACCGCAGCCAACCGCTGCCCGGAGCCGCTGACTAACGTGCTCGGTGATGGTCGTTGTTCCGTTCGCCCCCCCCCTTCCACCTCCCCCCCCCCCCCCCCCACCTCCCTCCCCTGTACCGCTGCCCCGTGCCCCGCGCTCCGCGCAGAGCCGTACACCATCCGGGAAGTGCGCATCCATCTCCGTCACGTGCGCGACCTCCTCAAGAGCACCGACCTCTCGGACGCCTACAACGGGCAGGACGGCGTTTCGCTGTCCTTCCTCAACGCCGTCACTGACGGGGACGTGGCCGGTAAGGGGGGGGGGCCCGCGGGGTGCGGTGGGGGGGGGGGGGGGTCGGGTCGCTACCTCCGATTGGCCGAGGGCTTCGCCCGCCGGTGCTGCACGCGGGGAGATGAAAACCCCTGGGGGGCAGCAAGGCCTTTCCATGGCGGAAAATAAATTTCGATTTAAAGCTTTCGTGACTGCAGGGATTCATCTTCTTGGTTCTTTCGGTAAAGTCACGTAGAAGGGAAATAATAATAAAAAGCATTTTCCATAAATATGCTAAATGCCTCTGTTGATATGTAAATTCCTTTGTCAAGGCACTCCCCTCCGCTAACCCAGCTTAAATATACGCTGCCAAGCTTGGCAGCGTTCATTCGGACGCTGTCTTTCCAACAGCCCTGTTCTTCACCTGAGGGACGGCTGCTTGCGTTGTGGCTGAAACGTCGTGAGAATTGTATTGTGACTTTACCAAAAGAACCAAGAAGGCATATACATTGTTCCAAATGTTCAGTGTTATAGCAAAACGCACCATTATATCCAACTGGAAAGGGCGCGCAACTCCCCCCCCCCCCCCCCCCCCACAACACTGCAGGAATGGGCCGATAAATTGTCAAAAATTGCCGCTCTAGAGCATCTGAGTGCAAAACCGAGGGCAGGGAGGAAGCTTACCAGCAAACATGGAATTCCTTGACCATCTCTCCTGCAGTGGGCATTGATTCTTAAGAGCATTCATGATGACATTTATGCACTCCAACTTCCCCCCCGCCTCCTTTTTTCCCTTTTCCTTCAGGGGTTTCAGAGTTTAGGAAGATACCAGGGTCTTGTAGAGTTTATTGAAACCTGCGGTTTAGACAGGTCTCCATTTACACTGTAATCCAAACTGTGTGGTTTATGCTGGTTTCACAACCCCCTTTTCATATCCTCTGTGTTGTGTACCTGATTCGTCTTGTTAATAACAAAATACTTTTGGGGAATAAAAAAAAAACTGGGCGAGTCGGGCAATGTGGACGACGGACACTTTAAACGGAAAAGGGCCTTCGTGTGCGTGTTGTTGTTGTCGTTGTACTGAATCGGGTTGACGTGGACGGTTTGCACTTAATGTAGCCATGGCCAGCACTGCACGGGTATTAAAAAAAAGGACTCCAGAAATTGGTTTAAATACGATTTGTCATATTCAAGAAGCCCTCGTGATGCTTATTTTGGAATAAACAGTGATAATTAAACATGACAAAGCAACTTAAGAATACACAATATCCTGTTTCACCAAGTAAAAATTAATTTAATCTATTTTATTCGGACACCCTAGTCTGGACAATTTTTGTTTAATTTTCATGGCAAATTTACAAATGAGAAAATCTTGCCTTGCCATTTTATAGCTCGAAGTGTTTCCGCTGCCCTCCAAACTATGGTGGCAACTAATTGAGGACGAACGCACAATGTTTTACTTGAGCATAAACACAACAAAATAAAACTTTGCCGCGGTACGTGGTGGTGTGCTCCCTCGGCAACGGGTTGCGGTTACCACGCACTGCGCCACGATCCTCGCAGCTCCCTGTCGTTCCCGATGTAGAATGGAGACCGTCGGGACCACGGCGTGCACTAGGCCCCTACCAGTTTGACTCGGCTGAAGGAGGATACGACGTGCCGCTGGGGGGGCGGGGGGGGTGTGGTGGGTTGAGACTCGAGGCGGCCCCACCTTGCGTCGTCGGTAATCATTTACAGCAGGTCACGTGCAACGGGAGTTCTCAGCCGGCCGCCCGCGTGGTTTATGGCGGGGTGGGGGACGAAGACTGTTTGTGGTTTTCGTTCCAGCGGAAGGCGTGCGTCGCAAGCGCCGCCCAGGCTTTGAGCAGGCCGGCTCGGAGTCCGTGGACTGCACCCCTCCCGAGTACATCCTTCCGGGCTCGCGGGAACGCCTGCTGTGCCCCCTGCAGCCGCTGCCCCGAGACTACAAGGTGCCGCCACCCGTGAAAGCCGTCGGACGCTGTTCCCCTTCGAGACCCGCTGGCTGCGCTTCGCGGCTCTCTCTTGCTGCGCCGCGCCGCACGATAAAACCCGCTGTGCTTGACCGGTGCGCTTGCTGTGGGCGGCTGGGGAGCTGGGCGGTCGAAGATTCGGCGAGCAGAGCCGCTCAATGGGGTTTGGATGGCAATTGAAAATGCAGGCCCCTTGAATTTTCTTTCAGGGTGGACTGCTCTATTCAAAAGTTAGGTCGTGATTTCAAATTTCCATTGCGGGAGGGGGGTGGGGAGTCAACTTATCCTCATCATTCTTCTTTGGTTTGTAAATTAAGTACCGTCTTGTGGGAAGTTAACGGAGGTCATCCTACCGTAAGAATATGGCCCCTTGCCATAGGCATATCGAATTTCCGTCACTTGCTTGGGTCCACGAGTGGAGATGGGTGCCGTGCCATTTGCACATTTTGAGCAGGGAGTCACTTTGGCTCCGACCAGACTGCACTGCCTGTGCTTGAGCTTGATGCTGACCACAGCCACTGCCGCTGCACAGGACAAACGTATAAAAATTAAGGCGGGTGCGAGTTAACTTGCTTTCACGAGTAATTTCATTCCTGGCTGTGCCCTACCCATATTCGCACACACACTGGGCTTTGTCCATTGTTGTTGTTGCGTTTTATAAGCCCTGTTCGCTGGCAGCGGGGATGGTCGCCTGGCGCGTCGTATCGCCGTAACTTGGTGACGGAGCCCGTGGTGACTCGCCGCTTGGCAAATTCGAGCACTCTTTGTGGCTAATGAGGACAATTTGCCAAAGAACGAAAAGAAAAGACTTAAATAACTGAGGAGTAATAATAGTCGAGCTTCTATTTAGTTGCCTTTCTATTAATCTTCTACTGCTGAAAATCAAAAGGCTACACCTTGAGCTCCTGAACTGGCGGCTATGGCAGGCTGTGCGTAGAATATCTGCAAGAATGGTTACGCAGTCACCTTGACACGCAAAGCATGCTGGATCTTCCTGTCGTGCGTTTGCATTGTGAAATGAGGTGTGCGTGTGTGTTTTCAATCCACCACATCACAAACTCCGGTGAACCGAGATCCATTTCCGCTTGCGGCCAACATCCGTGGCAAATATCTGAACGGTTCCTTGGGCCTCCCCTAGGTCGACTTGGCCTCAAACGAATATCTGGTGCGGTGTGTGAACATCGGGCCTCGCCCTCGCTCACACCACCCCTTCTTCGAACTCTGTGCCGGCCTTCATACGCAAGCATCACTTGCCCCCTGCAGTCTGCTGAGCCTACCTTTCTCTCTCTGTCTTTTGTGTTGTCACTGCGGCCCGGCTTGGTGGCGGCACGCAGCCTCTGCAGTGCCTGAAGGTGCTGACGACGAGCGGCTGGAACCCCCCGCCGGGGAACCGCCGCATGCACGGAGACCTCATGTACCTGTACGTGGTGACGGCTGAGGACCGCCACGTGAGCATCACCGCCTCCACACGCGGATTCTACCTCAACCAGTACGTGTTGGGGGGGTGGGTGGGGGTGGGTGGGGGTGGGGGTGGGTGGGGGTGAGTGGGTGGGGGTGGGTTGGGGGTGGGTTGGGGGTGGATTGGGGGTGGGTTGGGGGTGGGTTGGGGGTGGGTTGGGGTGGGTGGGTGGGGGTGGATTGGGGGTGGGTTGGGGGTAGGTTGGGGGTAGGTTGGGGGTGGGTTGGGGGTGGGTTGGGGGTGGATTGGGGGTGGATTGGGGGTGGATTGGGGGTGGGTTGGGGGTGGGTTGGGGGTGGGTGGGGGTGGATTGGCGGTGGGGGTGGGTGGATTGGGGGTGGGTGGATTGGGGGTGGGTTGGGGGTGGGTGGGGGTGGATTGGCGGTGGGGGTGGGTGGGTGGGGGTGGGTGGGGGTGGGTTGGGGATGGGTTGGGGGTGGATTGGGGGTGGGGACAGCTGAGTACAGAGGGGAGGGAGTTGAGGTGGTGTCGTGGGGCCAGGTGGGGGCTGGCGGTTCGTCCGCATTGCTCGGCTTGACACGTTTGCGTCGCGTGGCGCTTTCGGATGCGCCTCCGCGGCCGTCTGGAACGCTCTTCCTTCCGATGTTAGGAAGCCGCTGGAGCTATGCACTCTTAAATGTAATTTCTTCAGGACTGCATTTTTAGTGTTTTAGTTTGTTGTCTTTCCCCACCCCTCACCTCCGATTAGCACGGTTGGCTACGTGCGGTGCGACAGAAGGTCAACGTGCGATACATCTCTCCACCGCCACCGCTACTCACCGTGACCCCCATGACCCCCCCCCCCAGGTCCACGGCGGAGGTGTTCAACCCGAAGTCGGCGTCCCCCAGCCACCTGTCCCACTCGCTGGTGGAGCTGCTGGCGCTCATCAGCCCCACGTTCAAGAAGAACTTCGCCATCCTGCAGAAGAAACGGTGAGGGGCTCCGTGCGTGTGTAGGGCTGTTATGGAAGGGCTGTTGTACATAGAAGTAAACGGCGAACAAACACAGTGGGCGGAGCTCCGGGAGTAAACGGGGGGGGGGGTGCCCGCAACGATGTCCGCATCGGGCTGCCCGGCGGTTGTGATCTGGGAGGGGGTATAAAAGGGGATGACAGAGAGAGCTCGGGGCTCAGTATTAGAACGAAGAAGGGAAGACTGAAGACCCGGGTAGCTAGAGCCCTGGACTCCCCTGAGACGCCGCCCTTGTCAGGGCCGCGCAGGACCGAGCCAGCGGCGTGGTCCCGTGAACCAGAGTCAGCACTCTGGGACTCCGGGTACCGTAGCCCGACTCGCCAGTGTCGGGCCAGACAGCCTCCCCTAGCCCGTTAGTGGAGGACTCGGGGGTAGGTCAGGGATAGCTAGGGGTGTATCCCCAGTTATACGGGTGAGGGGGCCGATACCCCCTCGAGTGTTATATGCCCACTGTTGTACTGTAAAATAAATACACGTGTGCCTCAACCTCGGTGTCAAGCGTCCTCACCGGTACTTCACGTGCGTAGGCGTGCGTGCGTAGGCTGCATGCGTGCGTAGGGGCCCCCTCCTCCCCCCTTGCGTTGACTCGGCCTTAAATGAGCAGCTGGAGAGATGTGCAAAACGTCGGCACTGGGGAGACGACCTGTCGTGGTGTTGGCCCTCATAGGTGCTCGCTAACAGCACTTACCCCTACAGTCTGTTAAAGGCTATAAGGGCTGGGGGGGGGGTCTTGTATAGAGGTTAGCGCTACGCTGCGCTACGAACCCGACCACCCGAGTTCGATTCCTGCTTACGACCGACACAAGTGACGATTATCAGAACTTTGTGTGTGTGTGTATATGTGGATATGTTTGTATGTAGGTAATTGATTCTTATACACTGCATCAAATCGTGCGTGTACGAATTTCTTTATAAGCAAGATGCAAATTACGCACGGCTGTCTATTGGAGCAAATAAATCCGTCAAATATTGGAAATCCCCCCCTCCCCACCGCAATAACTATTTTATCGTCACCATTAGGCGTTGCAATTCCATTCAAAGTTCAGTTTTTTTTTGTTTACTGCCTTGTTCGCGTCGTTTCTTGTTTTTGCCTTATTTTCTCATCGTCTTTAAACATTAAACACTTGCCGCATCGATTGCAAACTAATCTTTCTCACGCGGACTTGTTCGATGCACGCATCGCGACAGCAAGAGTCGAATTTACGCTCGCTCGATCGACAAAAACACTTTTAAAAAATGTTAATTAAATAAACGCGTGCCCAGCTCCGACCTTGAGCGCTTGAACCCCGTTCTGCCGTGGCAAACTTTGACCCCTCCCCCCGCACCACCACCCCCACCCCCACAGGGTGCAGAGGCACCCGCTGGAGCGCATGGCCACGCCGTTCCAGGTGTACAGCTGGACGGCCCCGCAGCTGGAGCACACGGTGGACTGCGTGCGAGCGGAGGAGGCCTACACCTCCCGCCTGGGCTACGAGGAGCACATCCCAGGGCAGGTGCGTGTCCTCCCCCCCCACCCCTCCCCGCCTGGGGTGGAGGAGCAGCGCTCCTACGCTTGACGAGCCGCATCGCTTGCTGTCTTCGTCTTGACTCCCAACGTGGAACCGTCACTGTCATGTGCGGTAATCGGCCTAGCCAGGCTCTCTCCTCCACCGTTGCTTGTCAACCGGTGGAGTTTTAACGGTTGGCGCTACGCTGCGCTACCACGCCGGGGACCCCAAGTTCGGTTCCCTTTCACGGCCACCAACACGGGTGACAATTATCTTGAACAGGTCCTGGGCTTCCTCCCCTAGGTCGACTCGGCATCAAATAAGTAACCTGGTGCGGTGTGCGTAATCATCGCCGCTGGGGAGACAAAGGCGGCCCGGCATGGTGCTGGCCACCCACCCCGCTCGTGTGCCGTTCCGGCCTTCATGGATGCTCGCTAACAGCACTTGCCCCAACAGTTTGTTAAGGCTACACGGGGGGTCTTTGTCTTTGCGGGGGTGGTGGGGGTGTGGGGTTCTTCTCCACAAGGTCCCCTCGTCCTCTGCTTGCTGCTGAGCGATAGCTCACGCTAGGGGGGCGGCGGGGGGTGGGGGGGGGCGACATCTCCCCATGAAGTTCTTCTTCTGATGAACGTCGACTTTGCCCAGGGAGCTTCTCCGCTTGGATGACATCCACATGGGTGCTGTTGCTGCCGAGTCATCCCTCGCCAGGGGTCAGCCGCCCCGTAGCGTGTCCTGCCTCAGAAGATTGTGTTCTTCATTGGGGGGGCACCGAGATCCCCTCGGAGTATGTACCGTGTGTTGAAACTTCTTTCGCACCGTACGTAGCCAACCGTGCTGATCGGGAGGTGCGGGAGAAGGACCACACAAGATAAACACAAGCAGCAGTTCTTAAGAAATTCGTTTTCAGCCTGAGTGCTTGAAGGCACTCCTCCTCCTCCTCAACCACCTCCCAAAGTCTTGCCGTTGTCGGCGCCTCGTGTGTCACGCTGTGTGGTGCATCGTGGTCGTCGCATGACGTTGCCCACGGTGTGTTGTGGGATCGTGCTGCGTGGTGCCATTGCTTCGTCTGCTTGATGTTGTGCGGCGATGTTGCTTTGTTTTTGCCCGGCGTGTGTCCTTCATGTCGCGCGTGATGCTGAAGTGGTGTTGCGAGGGTTGTGTGACGCTACGCTGTGCTGGGACTGTGTCACGTGGAGCTGAGGCGTCGCTGTTCCGCAGACACGCGACTGGAACGAGGAAATCCAAGCGACGCGAGAGCTTCCTCACAAGAACCTTACCGAGCGATTGCTGAGAGACCGCGCCATCTTCAAGGCACGAGCGTCCCTGCACACGCTCACCTGTACACACTCGCCTTGACACACTCACCTGTACACACTCACCTGACACACACACTCGCCTTCACACACTCACCTTTGCACACTCACCTGTACACACTCACCTGTACACACTCACCTGTATACCCTCACCTTGACAGACTCACCTGTACACACTCACCTTTACACACTCATCTTTACACACTCACCTGTATACCCTCACCTGTACACACTCACCTCTATAGACTGACTTCGCCATACACACTTGCTTATACACAGTCACCTGTACAGATCTACGCACTCACCTGTACAGATTTAAACACCTGCACACACTTGCAAACCTTTCTAGATTCCCCTATACTGACGTGTACCCATCGTATATCCACACTGGCAGTCCCTGGTCACGACCCTGACACTGGGGTCATACCTAAATAATATTTCGGGCATGCGGCTAGATTCTCTACATTACTGCTAAAGTGTTGTGAGCCTCGTGCCGGCTTGGCATGCCGGTTTCGCGTTGACGCTCTCGGGAGCTCCCCGGTGAAGTGTCGTTTGGGGCAACGGTTGACGATGCCGCTCCGTCGTTTGGTCACAGTCTCCTCGGTCACATTGCGGACTCTCTTGTTGACCTTCCACTTGCGGAGGCGGGAGACCCTTTCACGTGGTCCTCCTGTTAAAACGGTCCGAGTATTCTACCGTCGACGGGGGCGGCGGTGGCGGCGGCGGTTCCCCTCGCGCTTCGAGGATGACGTCCGTCAGGTTTTGGGTGGTGGCTCTTCAGGTGGCTGAGGAGTCCCAAGATCTTTGGGCATTGGGGGTGCGGTGGTGGGGTGGGGCACGTGGTCCCAGATGGAAGTGAGATCCGCAGTGGCGCGGGGTTGGCTTCCTTTCAATAAATCTTTTACCCCGCCGCCGGCACCGTCCTGAATCTCCCGCGCGCGCTCCAGGTTCAGAGCGACTTCACGGCGGCGGCGGCGCGCGGCGCCATGGCGGTGGCGGACGGCAACGTGATGGCCATCAACCCCGGGGAGGACGCGCGCACGCAGATGTTCCTGTGGAACAACATCTTCTTCAGCCTGGGCTTCGACGTGCGGGACCACTACAAGGCAAGAGTGGGGGGGGCGGGGGCGCAGGGAGTGATTCCTCCGCATGCTTGGCGGTGGGGGGGGGTGTGTTTAAATCCCAACCCACGGTTCAGAATTCTCGTCTCTTCAAGAAGACGTCGCGCTGCGATGCGCTGTCGCCAAGTTTGCAAGCGCTCTCTGAATGGCAAAAACGCCGATTGAATTATTTTCACGTCATTTGCCTGTTCGCCGCTCTCATTCAACGGGGGGAATCGTTTTGTTTTTGCCGAAACTGACGGAACGTGTTCGTGGAATGTGGCCTGTTACATAAAATATAGATGCAAATGTTGTAGACCTTTTGGCATTTCACTGCTGGTCGAAGACCCACGCCATGCAGTGTGAGGCCTTGGGGGGGAGGGGGGGGGGCTATTTAAACAAACTTCACCAAACTTCACCGCGTTGGTCGGCGCAGGCTGGTGAAGCTGTGGGAGCGCCCGAAGCTATTCTGATATCGCTTGCGTTAACTGTTTAGCGAATCGGTCCGCGGGTTCATGAGCTCGACGCTGCGAACCACTCCCTATGCCGCCGCTCCCGCAGCGTAACCTGGCAACGGTCGCCAGTGACCATTTCTTCCACCCGTGACGCTCCTCCTCCTCCACGACGCGGCGGGCACTCGATCGACGATGTCAACTGCGCGTTTTTTATCGATAAGCCGTCGCCCGGCGACTAACCTGGCTCCCCCCCCCCCCCCCGCCCCCCCGCGCAGGCGGTGGGCGGCGACGCGGCGGCGCACGTGGCCCCGGCCCTGGACCTGGCGGGCGTGCGCGCCGTGTCGGCGCTGGACCCCGAGGGGCTGCACGTGCTGGCGACGGCGCTGGTGGACTACCGCGGCTACCGCGTGACGGCGCAGTCGGTGATCCCCGGCATCCTGGAGCGCGAGCAGGAGCAGGCCATCGCCTACGGCTCCCTGGACTTCGGCGCCACCGTCGCCTGCTCCTCGTCGTCCGGCAAGCTCACGACGGCCGCCACCACGCGCAAGTTCACCACGCTGCTGGAGCGAGTCGCCAAGCCGCTGCACATCCTGCGCCACAAGGTGTCTATTGTTGTCGTTGCTCGTTGATGTTGTTGTTGTTGTTGCTACTCCTTGTATTATTTATGATCGTTACTGTTACGCTTGTTTACCGAGGGAAGGCCTCGCAGAGTCCCCGTGTTCGCTTGCCAAGTTTGCAAGGACATTTTTCTTGTTGTTCAGAATTGGGAGCTTTGGCCAATGCCAAGTTACATTTATGTGGCGGGTTTGTTTTTTTTTTTTTGCTTTGGAGAGGAAACCGGAGAACCCGGATGAAACTCATGCGGAATACGGGGGAAGGGGGGTGGCAGAACACGCGTACAGACTTCACGCGCAGGAACGCACACCCGAGTTGTTGAGAATCTTACCCCGGGGGGGCTTCTTGTTCTGGCCGATCAGGCCACCAGTGTTACCACCGTGCCACCCTGGCCCGACATTGTGAATCGGCTCGCCTGCTCGTGCACGCGCACGTTGCTTGTGCGGGTCCGTGCATCTGACTGATCTCGCCATTAACACTGAGGCCTCCTTTACCAGTGGCAAAATATAGTAATAGGTTTCTACCCTTTCAACTGGTACAACAACTGACACCTTTATACAAGGCATCATGTTTGCAATAACCACAACACAAGCAGCAAAAAGAAACAACTCTGATGATAGTAAGGACAGTGCATATCATTACCATCATCAGAGTTGTTTCTTTTTGTTTGCATTTTGACTGCTTGTGTTGTGGTTATTGCAAACATGATGCCTTGTATAAAGGTGTCAGTTTTCGTACCAGTTGAAAGGGTAAAAACCTAATACTATGATCTCACCATGCGTGGGGATTGTACGTGCGCACTTGGCGGTGTGCACGTTGGCGTGTGAATCTACGTTCACGGTTGTCGGCGCATCCAGGACGTTCGTTGTGCATGCTGGTACGCACGTGAGACGGGTGTGCACCTACAGGGTGCGGTCCCGTAAGCGCGTGCATGGGCACGGCACGACGGTCTGTTACCCGGCGCGGGCAGGACAGACGTTTGGACTGCGGCGTCAACAACTTTTTGGTGTTTGCCAAGCGAGAGGAGGGAGCCGATAAGTGCCTGGAGAAAATTCACAACCACGATGTGCACAGACGGATCGGGCCGCTGGGATCGGCTGCCGCCCTCCCGCCCTGCTGTGTGGCTCCTCTTAGTCACACTGGCCTCCCTCTAGCACGCTGTGTTTCTGAAGCCACAGTATTATTGTTGCAAGCTTGTACTACCCCCCCCCCCCCATACGCAGAGAGGGTGTTCAACCGAAATACAGGGTGCTTAAAAAAAAGTGTGTTTAACACTTCTGAGAATTTGCAACAACACCACAATAAATGTGCCTCCCGGGCTCTGGAGAGACCACCTGGAGAAGATTCCAGGCCACGCGTTGACAACGATGGCGAACAAGTGGAGACTCTTTGACCTTTTGAAGCTATTAACATTTACATTTGGTATCACGTTACAGTGTATTATTATCCGTTTTTTTTGCCCATGAAAACGATAGTCCCATACAAGTGTTAACATTCTTTTGAGACACCCTGTATACATGATATTGACGCAATAAAAACAAACCCTATTCTCTTGCAGGTTCTCAACGAGAAAGACGAGGCCGTGGAGCTGTGCTCCTCCGTGGAGTGCAAGGGCATTGTGGGTAACGACGGCCGCCACTACATCCTGGACCTGATCCGCACCTTCCCCCCCGACGCCAACTTCCTGCCGATGGCCACGCCCGAGGCCACGGACGACGTCCGGGCCGCGGAGGGCGACGGCGAGGAGACGGGGGCGGCGCAGGAGGAGCAGGGGAAGAAGGAGGAGAAAGAGGAGGATCAGGAGGAGGAGCAGGGGAAGAAGAAGAAGGAGGAGGAGGTTCCGTTCCCGGAGGTGTGCACGAGCCTCGGCTTCCCAAGGGCGCATCGACACCGCCTGCCCTGCCTGCGTCACGAGCTCGTGGACGCCTTCGTACAGAGCAAGTGAGTAGTAGGGGGTGGGGGGGCGGGGATGGAGCAGAGTGGTTGTTATGTAAACTACGACTGCCAACGTTCGCCGCGTCCCGCAGTCATTAGCAGCGGGAGTAGTCGTTCGTGTCGTACGGCGGTGGCCTGTCATTCGCGCGACCGTCGACGTGTTGGTCAGGAGGTGGCGGCGGTGGCGGCGATGGCGGTGATGACGGTAGCGTAGCGGTGATTTGTTCACCCTTTCCTGTGCCGAGAAGACTGCAAGTTGCAGGGTGGGTGTACCGTTCGCCGCCAAATCAGAATTTAGAGGCATAGCGCCATTCTTTTTAAAGACATGGCATTCACGGCAGAGAACTTCAGTAACACGACCGCCACTCTGATAGCTGGCACCAAACTGTGCCACACGCCCTCCCGCGCATGGCCTCGTTACCGATTAAGTTTAGTTTTTTCTTCGGGAAAGTCACGCAACTGTGTGTGTGTGTGTATATTTTTTACTTCTTTTGCACTGTACGTAGCCAACCGCGGGAATCCGAGGCACGGGGGAAAGACAACAAACTGTGCTACATTGGGTCACGTGACAATGCTACGTTGGTCATGTGACGGCGACGCCTTTCGCGCGACGGCGTCACGTGTGTCCAGTCGTCTTGGCGGCGGCGTGACGACCGTACGACGGTCGCGTGATGGGGCCGCTGTGCGTGGCCCCTGTGATGGCGGTGCCGTGCCGGTCTCGCTGACTCGGGGTGTGCATGTGCTTGCGTGTGCGCGTGTCAGGCACCAGCAGTTCATGCACCTCGCCATCTCGCAGCACAAGGCGCTCAAGAAGGAAGGCGCAGACGAGGCCCAGGGCACCGACGATGCGGGTGAGAGGGGGGGGCCGCCTGTACACCACCACGGTCAACTCCGCACGCGCGCGCACTGCTGCACGGCGCTATGGTTCACTTACTCGCGTGCCGTGGTCTTGTATTTCACTGCTGCTGCGTGGATTTTTCTCCCGGGTCCTCCGGGTTTTCCCTCCACGTTTAGAATCGGCATCACGCGTTTTGGAGCATTTGGCTGCTGTCAATTTCGACGTGATAAGTCACTTCGTTGAGCCATCACCTGTGGTAGCCAGGTCGCTTTTTAAAAACAGATATATAGCGCGGGGTGGGCCTTACTTACCTGATCAAATAAAAAAATAGTTTTCGTATTAGTCCAAAAAAATCTGCTGCTCCTGCTGTCTGGAACGCCCTCTGTGTTTGAGGCCCGGCTTTCTTGATTAAAGTCTCTGCCCTAAGCTCAGTCCCTCTCCTTCTCTGCTTATGACTCTGTGTTATTGATCGTGTAACTCATAGATGGCGTTTATAACTATGTATTCTGCAATGAATGATGAAAAATAACTCGTTGTGTAAAGAATAGATTGCGTTTATAATTTTGTCGCGCTTCGGTTGTGCAATTGATCGATTGTGTAAGTAAAGAACCGTTAAGTTATTGCGGAATTATCGTTTTTTACCACTTGGTCGATCGCGCGATGGTTGTTTTGCTAATTAATTTCGTGGCTAATGTTGAAATCTTTTGGATTCGTGTGATTGCGCAACGGACCGATGGCGGCAGAGATGAACGGCCACGACGTAATGCGCAACGCGTGCCGAGCCGTGGGCTCCGTCAACGACGCGTTCTTCGACATCCGCTTCAACCCCGACGTCTTCACCCCCAGTGAGAGCGGAGCCCACCGTGACCCCACCGTGACCCCACCCCGACCCCACCGTCATCCCCCCCACCGTGACCCCACCGTGACCCCACCGTCATCCCCCCCCCACCGCGATCCCCCCCCCCCACCGCCAACCCCTCCCCACTGTCATCCCCCCCCCCCACCGCGACCCCCCCCCCACCGCGACCCCCCCCCACCGTCACCCCCCCTCCCACCGTCACCCCCCCCCCCCCCACCGTCATCCTCCCCCTACCGCGACCCCCCCCCCCCCCACCGTCATTCTCTCCCTACCGCGACCCCCCCCACCGCGACCCCCCCCCACCGTCACCCCCCCCCCCCCACCGTCATCCTCCCCCTACCGCGACCCCCCCCCCCACCATCATCCTCCCCCTACCGCGACCCCCCCCCCACCATCATCCTCCCCCTACCGCGACCCCCCCCCCACCGTCATTCTCTCCCTACCGCGACCCCCCCCACCGCGACCCCCCCCCACCGTCACCCCCCCCCCCCCACCGTCATCCTCCCCCTACCGCGACCCCCCCCCCCCACCATCATCCTCCCCCTACCGCGACCCCCCCCCCACCATCATCCTCCCCCTACCGCGACCCCCCCCCCACCATCATCCTCCCCCTACCGCGACCCCCCCCCCACCATCATCCTCCCCCTACCGCGACCCCCCCCCCCACCGTCATCCTCCCCCTACCGCGACCCCCCCCCCCCCCCACCGCGACCCCCGACCCCCGGGTCCGTGCTCGCCGAGAGCACTTGCCCCTACACGTCTGTCAAGGCTCTGCGGGGCGGCACCTTTGTCTCTGTGTGTGCAGCCGTGCGCTTCCCGGAGTCGGAGCGCGAGTCCGTTCAGCACCAGAAGCGGCTGCTGTTCGAGGCGGCCGCCTTCCTCGTCTCGGTGCAGATGCCGGCGTTTGTGAGTCCCCTCCTCCCTCCCCTCTGTCCCCTTGCTCCCTCCCCTTCCTCCCTCCCTCGCTCCCCTCACTCCGTCCCCTCCCTCGCTCCCTCACTCGCTCCCTCCCTCCCTCGCTCCCTCCCCTCCCCCCCCTCCCTCCCTCCCTCGCTCCCTCCCTCGTGACAATCTTGTCGGGTGGTGGAGGGCCGTCGACAACAATGTCACTGTAAAACGACCACGTGGGCCTCGCCCAAAAACTAAAATGGATCCTTGCATTGGCTACGAACGCCTTCGAGTTTATATTCTTTGTTCTTTCGGTAAAGTCACGTAGGAAAAACAAAATTTATTTTATTTTAATTAAAAATTTATTTTATTTTCTATCTACGTGAATTTACCGAAAGAACCAAGAATATGAATTCCTGCAGTAACGAAAGTTTTAACTCTGAATGTAACCTTGGAGTTTCAAGAGTATAATGCCGTTGCTGGTGCTGGTGGTGGTTGTTATTGCAGCTGAAGGACTGCATGGAGCAGCTGGTGGTGCCCATGGACGGCTCGACGCTGGTGGAGGCTCTGCATCGGCGTGGGATCGGGCTGCGCTACCTGGGCACGCTCGCCCGGATGATCACTGGCCTGCCCGACGCTCGCACGCTCTCCTACCTCCACGTGAGTCGCTCTCGACGCTCGCACAAAAGCCCCTGGCGCTCTTGAGGATGCGAGTTCGTGACGATGCGAGTTCGTGCCATCCGTGGCCAGCGGCCTTCAGGCGTGTTCTCTCTTTGCACATCCGTCTCCGTTGTGCAGAGCCTGGTCATCGTGGAGATAATCACGAGGTCGGCCAAGCACCTTCTCAGGACCTACCTGCAGGTAATCCGTCGGTCACGACGGGCGGGCGAGCGATGTCACGTTTGCGCCTGTCGTTAATCGTAACGGGGAAAGGCATCCGCACGCTCTCCCGATCGGCTGCTTTGTGGCGTGCTCATCGCTGTCTGCAGCCCCTGAGTCTGCGGTGGAATTTCCACATTCCCATGACAGTGGTTCGGTCTCTGTCGGGAAGGATGACGAGCCGAGGTCGGCGCCTGATGAGATTTTTGTTAAGCAGTCTGAACCGTCATTCCATCTGGCTGCATGATGCACGACGAAAGAGACTGGCTACATGTTTTGAGAACAGGACTTTAAACGGCACACTTTCTTAACGCACGCGCGCGTGTGTGCGGTGCGCGTGATCCTGTGCGCGCGTGTCTGTGCATGTTGCGATGAGCGTCGCCCCCTGGACAGGTCCTGGGCCTGGCCTCCCCTTAGAATTACTCGGCCTTAAACGGGTACCTGGTAGCGATGTGTCGACATCGTCACTTGGTGGAGGTGTGGAAACAAACGCGGCGGTTTTGCCCCCGGTGGCTGCGTGCCCCGGTGTTTGGGGGAGCGGTAGTCCAGCGGTTAGCGCCCCGCGCTACCAAGCCGGCGACCCGAGTTCGATTCCCGCTCGCGACCGACACGTGTGACGATTGTCTGAACCGGTCCTGGGCCTCCCTTAGGTCGACTTGGCCTCAAATGAGTACCTGGTGCGGTGTGTAAACATCGCCACTGGGGAGACGAAGGCGGTCGGGCGTGGTGCTGGCCACCCCACCCCCTCGTGTACCGTTCCGATCTTCATAGGTGCTGCTGGCTAACAGCACTTGCCCCGATTGTCTATTAAGGCTATACGGGGGATCTTTGTCTTGGCGGGGGGGGGGGGTTGAGCACGGCGGGTGATATCCACGCGATGCCATCTCCACGTGCGAGCGTGCACTGCCTGTTTGCGTGTTCCATGTTGCACGCGCCCCCCCCCCCCCCCCCCCCGCCTCCCCCCGCAGAACACGGACCTGTCAGGTCTCTCCATCGCCGTCGCTCACTTCCTCAACTGCTTCCTGAGCGCCTGCTCCAACCCCGGAGCCCCCTCCTCGTCCTCCTCTTTGTCTTCCTCGTCGGGCACCGCAGCCCCGGGCGCCGGGGGTGCGGGAGCCGCGAACAACAACAACTCCTCCGCGTCGAATGCGCAGGTAATGGCGACCGACGATTCGCGACGCCTGTCCGGGGGGGAGGGTGCGGACGAGATGGCACATTGACAATCATTCCGGTTCTTGCTCGTGGTCGTCGTTCGCCCGTGCCGCAACAAGAACCGCACGAGAGCTCGCAGTGTTGGGGCGAGAACGGATGCTCGCTGCGTCATCGCCAGTGCATCGGTGGTCCGTGTCGCACCCCAGATGTTGCTTGGAGCGTCGCACGTGTCGGTCGCTGTGGACCGGCTCGTCCGCGCGCGGCACTGCCACAGTCGCTGAACCGAATTTTACGAGCGAGTCGCCGAATGAGTGAAACTACGAATTAAACGCCGAAATAAGTCGCCGAATGAAACTTTGAATTAATCGGTGAACGCATCACTGAATGGGTCACTGAATTAGCGTAAGCGAACGAAAGAATCGCTGAATAAATGAATTGCTGAACGAGCCACTGAATCAATTGATCGACGAATCGCCGAACGAATGCGCAGGCCTCCGAGGACGCGGCGTCGTCGGCGCCCAAGGGCAAGCGGCGCGGTCGGAGGCGCAACCAGCGCGGGGGTCACGGCGCGGGCACGGACAGCGGCAGCTGGGCCGCACTGTCCCCCCAGCAGCTGTGGAAGAGCATCCGCACGGAGGCGCGCGAGTACTACGCCATCGACCTCGAGTGGTGAGTGGGCGCACCAGTGGACCGGATCTTAGCCGGGCGCTGGCGCTGGTGGGAGTGGAGTGGTTAGCGCGCTGCGCTACGAACCCGGCGGAGACCAGAGTTCGATTCCTGCTCATGGCTAACGCCGGTGACGATTATCTGAAGCGGTCCTGGACCCTTCCCTAGGTCGATTGTTAAAAGAAAAAAAAAAAATGAGTAACCTGGTGCGATGTGTAAACATCGCCACCCACCCACCCCCCCACATGACTGTGCAAACCCAGTGGCTGTGCACTGCTAAGGGTGGGAGGGGAGGAGGGAGTGTGCAAATGGCCGTCCACTCCAGGTGCGAGCTGGGAGAAATAACGCGGGTTTGGGTTCGTCGTTGATCCAGTCTGGCCTAAGTCGCAGCCCGGTCTCGTTGTGGCAGTGATGGCGTGGACCAGGCCCTGGAGAAGTACGGAATCCAGAAGCTCGCGCTCCTGCGGGAGATCTGCCTCAAGGGGGGCATCCAGGTGAGTCGTCGTCGCGGTCGTCGGGGGCTGTGGCCGCGAGCGACCAACATTGGCACCTCCGATCAGCACGGTTGGCTACGTACGGCGTGCGAAAATAAGTTCCGACGCACATACATCACAAGCAAGGTGGTGACGCGTTCAGGAGGCAATGGGGGTTAGGGGGGGGTTCTCAAGTTACTCAGTAGTGGTGAGAACTTGAACATTGATGCTGTGTAAAAGGGATAATTGAATTGGCCTTTAGGCTGTTAAAGACGGTGGGTAGGGGTGATGATGGTGACGGTGATGATGGTGACGGGACTGAACTCTGGGCAGGACACGACTTCGGGACTTTCTAAATGGGAGCTCAGCTTTTCTGCAAAATGCGACGCGTCACGGCTAAAGCAGAGACATAGGTAAAGCCAGTGCCTCCAATGCTCAAACCATCCTGTTGCTGTTCTTGAGCCTCAAAGTCCACATTCTTATGCAACCGGGCAAACACAAGACTACTTGGGCAATTGTTTTTTTGACTTTATCTATCCCCAAGGGATGGTGGTGACGATGATGATGGGCCAAGGTGATCCCCTGACCAGGATCTGAACTAAAACAACCTTCCTATTTTGAGTCGGGCAGTCTCCCGTCGTGCGTTTTGTCGAGGGGTTTTGCTGAAGAGCCCCCTGGGGTAACGAGGGATTGGTCCTTGTGCTTATTCACTCGGCATGTTGTGATGCATCGGTTAATCGGGTCGAACTCTCGCTGTACATGCATCGAAAGGTGAATGTGAGATTCGATTATTTGCCTTTCGTGCAGATTATATCTACATCATTCGCTGTCGTTACATTCCGAGAATTGGAGTTTAATAAAAACCGTAAATAAAAAAACGATTCGGCAACATATGCGAAACAGGTGCGTACGAGATGATGCTAAGCATTCGGCGAAAAGTAAATCTGATCCAGATTTGAATTGCGGCAAAATTAGAATCGCTTGTGGCGGGTTGGGCGCCGGGGGTGAACCCCAAAACGCCGATCGCGTTCTCATTCCGTCCGGCGTAAGACGAACGAGAGCGCGCGGAGGCCTCCGTGCGTTTTACGTCCCACTCGTCCGCTCGTCCGTCCGTTCGTTCACATCCGCTCGCTCGCGGGGAGGGCCGGACAACGCGGTGCTCAGCGCGCGTCCCCTTGCCGTCGCGCGTCCCCAGGTGCTGCTCCGGGAGTACAACTTCGAGGGGCGGCACAAGGCGACCTTCACGGAGGAGGACATCCTCAACATGTTCCCGGTGGTGAAGCACCTGGACGCGCGCGCCACGGACGCGCAGCGCATCTTCCAGACCGCCCAGGCGCACATACAGCAGGGTGAGGCACGGGCACGCACGGGCACACGCACGGGCAGTGCCGACAGGGGAGGAACTTCCCCGGATTGGTACGGATCACGGGGATTCCCCGAGTAGTTGCCCCCCCACATTGTCGCCGCGGCAACGAAAGGGAGCCTGCCCCCCCCCTCCCCCTCGCGCGCACCGTGCAAACGAAGCCATTGGCGACGACATTGACACGCGCGGTTTGTGTGTGTGTGTGTGTGCGTGTCTGTGTGCGTCTGTGTGTGTCTGTGTGTGTCTGTGTGTGTGTGTGTCTGTTTGTGTCTGTGTGTGTGTGTGTCTGTTTCTGTCTGTGTGTGTGTGTTTGTTTGTGTCTGTGTGTGTGTTTGTTTGTGTCTGTGTGTGTTTGTGTGTGTCTGCGTGTGTCTGCGTGTGTCCGTGTGTGTGCGTGCATGGGGCCGGACTGTGTCGCCGTGCAGGCTTCTTCAAGGAGGGCTGCACGCAGCTGGGGGAGGCGCTGAACCTCTACAACGGCGTGTACGGCGCACTGCACGCCGAGATCATCGCCTGCCTGCGTCTCCTCGCGCGCCTCCACTACATCCTGGGCGACCACGGAGAGGTGCGTGGGGACGCGGCGCCACGCACACGCCGGCGTGTGTGTGCATAGCCTGGAACAAGCGCCGTGGTGACGTCACCGCCACTTAGTGGCAAATGGCGGTTGTTGTTGTTGTTGCGGATGTGTTTTTGTGTACGTGCAAATGTCTTCATTTCTCTACGCATGTCGACTTGACGTCCAATGAGTAACCTGGTGCGTCGCGTGAACATCGCCACTTAGGGAGACAAAGGCGGCCGGGAGTGGTGTTGGCCACTCACCCCGTCGTGTACCGTGCCGGCCTTCATAGGTCCTCGCTAACAGCACTTGCCCCAACAGACTGTTAAGGCTATAATGGGGGCTCTTTGTATTTGGCGTCGCAGTTGGCGCGCTGCGCTACGAACCTGGCAGCCCAAGTTCAATTCCCGCTCACGATCAACAGCAGTGACGATTATCTAAACGGATTCTGGGCCTTTCTTAGGTTGACTCGGCCTGAAACGAGTACCTGGTACAGAGTGTAACAAAAATATCAGCATTGGGGGGACAAAGGCGGCTGGGTGTGGTGCTGGCCACCCACCCTTCTCGTGCGCCGTGCCGGCCTTCATAGGTGCTCGCTGACAGCGCTTGCCCCAACAGTCTGTTCAAGGCTATTCGGGTGATCTTTGTCTCTGTCTCGTACAATGTTGCAGGCTCTGAGCTGCCAAGAGAAAGCCACCATGATGAGCGAGCGAGTCCTCGGCATCGACAGCCCGTACACCATCCAGGAATACGTGAGTGTACCTCCCTGCACTCGCACTCTCTCAACCAGGCCGCTAACCCTGTCGTGTGTCTGTAGTTTCTATCCATTCACTGCCTCCCCCCAAGCGATTTCATAAATTGTCGGATCGAGACGACGATTTCGTGGGTTGCGACTCGATTGAAGAATCAATTCTTTAACCGTCTCGGTTGGACTGTCTTATCGCAAATGTCCCGTCTTGTTCGTTTCCACTAACCGAAACGGTACGTTCGTCGCGTACAAATTGCGCTAATTGTAAAACAATCGGCCCTTGGCCGTGGCACACGATAGGTGCGTCCGTTTTGAGTTTAGGAACGTTCTTTTGAACGGGCGAACGGTAACGGTGGCTGGCGGACGCGCGCCGTGCCCTCCGCGTGACGCGCGTTTCCTCGCCATCCTGCCAGATGAACTTTGCCCTCTACTGCTTCACGAACGCGCACATCTCGGCCGCGCTGAAGCTCCTCTACCGCGGGCGCTACCTCGCGCTGCTGCTCGTGGGAGAGGACCACCCGCAGATGGCCGTTTTCGACGTAAGCACCGCCTCGTGCAAAACACTCATAATAATGATAATAAACACGAATATTAATAAACTAAATTTCGATTTAAAGCTTTCGTGACTGCAGGGATTCATCTTCTTGGTTCTTTCGGTAAAGTCATGTAGAAGGGAAAAAATTAAATAATAAAAATAATAAATAATAAATTTTCGATTTAAGCTTTCGTAACTGCAGGGATTCATCTTCTTGGTTCTTTCGGTAAAGTCACGTAGAAGGAAAATAATAAAATAATAAAATTAAACATAACAAAATAATTCTCACGACGTTTCGGCCACAACGCAAGCAGCCGTCCTCAGGTGAAGAACAGGTCTGTCGGAAAGACGGCGTCTGAATGAAACACAACCAGGCTTGGCAGCGTATATTTAAGCTGGGTTGGAGGGGGAAGAGCTTAAATATACGCTGCTAAGCCTGGTGGTGTTCATTCAGACGCTGTCTTTCCGACAGACCTGTTCTTCACCTGAGGACGGCTGCTTGCGTTGTGGCCGAAACGTCGTGAGAATTATTTTATTATGTTTTATTTATATTATTTCCCTTCTACGTGACTTTACCGAAAGAACCAAGAAGATTAATAAACTAATAATAATGTTTCTAGATTTGAAGTTTTCGTGACTGCAAGGATTCATACTCTTAGGTCTTTTCGGTAAAGTCACGTAGGAAAAAAATTAATAGAAGTAAAATAAAAAATCACGACGTTTCGGAGGCAACTCAAGCTTCCGTCTTCAGGTGGAACCGTCACAGCACGATTGCTGTATCAAATAAATAGAAATTCCAAGAGACCCGACCTTGCCTCAGCCGCACCAACCCCCCTCAACCAGTGTATACGCATTGGGACAACGAGCAAACTTCCTGAAAATATAATCTTTGGTTGACCTGCGTCTCTCCCGTCGCGCGCAGAGTAACATCGGGCTGATGCTGCACGGGGTGAGCGAGTACGAGCTGGCGCTGCGCTTCCTCGAGAAGGCGCATGGCACCAACGTCAAGTACGCCGGCGGCAAGTGCCTCCGTGCCGCGCTCAGGTGACAGCCGCTGCTGCGAACGTCGTCGTAGTCGTCGCCACCACGCGCAGTCACGGCGTCGTCAGACGCGTCGTCGTGGTCGTCATATGAAGTGGAAGCTATCGCAACGTCGTCGTCGTCATCGTCGTCACCACAACCACGCGCGCTAACGGCATCGTCAAATGCGTCGTCATGTGAAATAGAAGCGAGCGTATAGTCGTCGTGATCATCGTCGTCGTCGTCATCATTATTTTCATCAATCGTTGTCCTCGTCAAAATTGTAATCTACAGGCGTCGTTATTTTAGTCGGCGGTGTGATCATCAACGTCATTCTCGACATCGGTGTCATGATCATGACGATCGTCTATAGTTCATTCATTATTGTCATTAAGATTGTGCCGTTATCAACATCGTTCCCGTTTTTATCAACAGCCCCCCCCCCCACCCGTTGTCTCATTCCCAGCAATGTCGAAAAATGGGTCCTGAATTTTCTTTTACCGAATCGTTTTCGTTGAACTGATGCACTCCCAGAAGGTCATTGGGCCGATGGGCTGCGGTCAAAGGGATTTACGAAGCAGACCCATTGTGCGATTAAATTTTCATTTATATTCACAATGACGCGAATTATTCCGTGTTATACTTCAATAAGTCAATTGAATAGGAGTCCCTCTAACACCAGATGGCGCTCATGGAGTTACTGTGTAAGTGATTGCCTATAATTGTGCTGCTCCTTGTGTGTGTGTGTGGTAGTGTAGCGGGTAGCGCGGCGCGCTTCGAACCAGCATACCCTAGTTCGATTCCCGCTCATGGCCAACACCAGTGACTAATATCTGCTCTCGTCTTGGGTCTCTCCTAGGTCGACTCAGCCTAAAATGAGTACCTGGTGCGGTGTGTAAAATCATAGCCACTGGGTCAGACAAAGGCGGTCGGGCGTGGTGCTGGCCACCCACCCCTTCGTGTGCTGTGCCGGCCTTCATAGGTGCTCGCTAACAGCACTTGCCCCAATAATCTGTTGAGGCTAGCCGGGAGGGGGTCTTTGTCTTTGTTTTCTGTGTGCGTGTGTCTGTGTGCACGCACGTGCACTCATGTTCCGTGCATGCGTTTGTCTGTGTGCACGCGCGTGCGCTCATGTTCCATGTGTGCGTGTGCCCTGCAGCCACCACCTGCTGGCTCGCGTCTTCTCAAGCAAGGGAGACTTCCGCTCGGCGCTGCAGCACGAGAAGGAGACGTACACCATCTACAAGGCGCAGGTGCGCGAGCGGGCGGGGAAGCGGGTTTTGCGCGCGTCGCGAGTTCTAAGCGCGCGGGTGGTTAATCGTTTTGAATCCGTGCGTCGCACTCGTTCGGTACGCGCGTAAGTCCCCCCCCCCCGGCGTGTGCTTGCCCGTGCGCAGTTCGGGGACGTGCACGAGAAGACCGTGGGTAGCTCCGAGTACCTGAAGCACCTGACCCAGCAGGCGGTGGCTCTGCAGAGAACCATGAACGAGATTTACAAGAACGGGGCCAAGCCCAGCATCGCACCCCCGCAGGTGAAACCGCTCGGCCTGATCCCGGTGATCGCGTTTGTCACCACCGTCGCTTGTGCCACTTGGAGGGCACGTGAAGTGACCAAGGGCTCGCTGGCAGCTAAGGGGGTCGGGGGGGGGGGGTGGTCACAGGATGGAAGCCCACGTCGTGGATTAACCGACTTGAGAGATGACTGCTGACGACGCTTCTACTGACGTACGTGCTCGCGTAGACGGCACAGTCGACCCAAGTATCAAATAACCAGCGAATCTAATCGCAGCCGCCAAAAATCGTGACCCGGTTATTAAATTGTGAATCATTGCGGGCAGAGTAAGCGTCAATCGCGGGCACCCCGTGCGACGAAGTCGGTGACTCTGCTGCGCGCCGTTGCTGTTGCAGATCTCGGCGCCGAGCATGCAGAACATCCTGGAGCTGCTCAACGCCGTCAACGGGATCGTACTGCCAACGCTCGGGTGAGCGCCTGTGCTGCCACTCCTGCTGTGACCCCCCCCTGCCCCGGGTGGCTGCGTGCAGAACCACTGAAAACACCGATCGTAGATATTTTGTCAACGCAGTGTTTCGTCAAACGATGACGGTGACCGGAAGAAGAAAAAAATCCTGAAAAGCGCTTTGTGTGTTGAACTCGCGCTTGTTTCGCACCGCACGTCGCCATCCGCGCTAATCGGAGGTGCGGGGGAGGACAACAAACTAAACACAAAAAAGCAGCTCTAAAGCAATGAGTTTTCAATCTGTAAAATTAGTTTTGAGTCTACGACTATGCACCAGAGATCTAATGGTGACTGACTGTGACGGTGCGAAATTAACGAGTCTCAATGAAGGCGCAGGCGGGAGGTAATTTAAGTAACTTTATTCGGCGATCAGTGAACCGAGAAAGGACCCCGCATGGTCACTGGTAACTCGCCGATTGGTTGAACTGACAATATTGACGAGGGGACATATGCGCACCAAGCACAACGACATTTAACAACTGAAAGAGTGGATCGGAGCGTCGTTTGGCCATTGCCACTTGGTTAATGTGTTTGGCTTTGTCAGAGGAAACCGGAGAACGCGAAGGACAGCCTGTGCGAAGGGACGTAACAATCAATCGATCCGTCTTTAGTTTACGTGCCAATCAAGGTAGGCATCGGCAGTGGCGGATTATCCTAGTAGCAAAAGTAGCTACATAAGCTATGGGCCCCGCATTTTCTTTCAAGGGCCCCGCGCTTAATGCTTTCAAGCTATCAATTCCGGTTCAGTGGTTCTGCACTTGCTCTAGTACTATAGTACTATACTGCCTTCAACTTTTATGAACGACCGGGTGTTTAAGGTTAGCGATTTGTCACGCATATAAATCCTTTATATGCGTGGCATCGGCTTTATTTTATTATTCATTTCTGTTTTTCTTGAGTAAGAGTTTCATTTTTATCACATTAGGTATTTTAAATTAAATATGAAAAAAAAAATTTCCTAAAAAGTGGAAAATTTTCAAGAAAATAAATTGTCACGCACAACGAGTCTGTGTGCAAAATGTCAGCTCGATTGGATCACGGGAAGTGGGTTAAAAAACGACTGAAAGATTTGCACGGTCGTAAGCGCGCAAGCAAGCAAGTGAACTTAATATAAAGGATTTAAAAATACAATTTGCTATGCAAGTTAAACATTTGTGTTTTTATTTTATTTAGGGCCCCTTTATAACATATGCTACAGGCCCCGTACTAGCTTAATCCGCCACTGGACATCAGTGCATGTGAACGGCACAGGGGGGCACACGGCAACTGGAGTGATGAACAACTCCCGCCACGCCCTCGGCGGCTACCACAGACTGGGTGAACTAAAATTGCAACCCGCGCAAGGCGGAGATAATTGTTGCTCTGCCATCCAAGTACAAAGCAGGCCCAAGTCCTGCTTAGCTTGACAGGTCCAACAAGATCGGGCACTCTCAGGATTATATTTGTACATAAGATTTAATTTAGAGGTTTGCTTATCTCATAAATGAAAATATTTTATTCTAGAGGTGAAATTCTGTGGAGCAATGCTGCCGTTGATGTATGTTTGTTGAACATCTTTCGAACCGTACGTAGCCATCCGTGCTAATCGGAGGTGCGGGGGAAGGACCACAAACTAAACGCACAAAGCAATTCTAAAGAAATGGGTTTTCAATCTAGATGATGATGATTTAAAAGTGCATAGCTCCAGTGGCATCCTCATATTGGAAGGAAGAGCGCGTTCCAGACGACCGTCTTTGTTCGATGGCCGGCGGCCAAAAAGCCGCGGCTGTGATGATGACCGGAGTTCACGTGACGGTTCATGCTCCTTGACGAAATGAGCAAAGCATTGTGCGCAGAGAGGGCCCTTGTGCCTCGATACCGTGACGCGCGTGACGTTAACACGCCTGCGTTTGTCCTGTGGCTGTGCGCGGGGGTGGGGTCCAGGCGGGACGACATCATTAAGCTGAAGGCCGAGGTGCAGCAGCTGGAGGCGATGGTGACCTCGCACAAGCAGGCCTTCTCGGAGAAGGGCTTCGTGATGCCGGAAGACGAAGCGGCCGACGACGACGATGCCGCCGCCGCCGCCACCTCCTCCTCGGCGGAGGCCGCAGCCAACGGAGTGGCGGCCGCAAACGGAGACTCCCATGAGCCCGAGCGGCTGGAGCAAGACGAGGGCGTGCAGACGGCAGAGGCGTCCGCCGCGAACAGCTAAAAAACGCACGTTTTATAATTATTTAAAAGAACCTCCGCCCCTCCCCCCCCCCTCGGAAAAGAAATACAAATACCAACGATGTGTATTGCAGAATTTGCGGAGGGCCCAAGTGGTGTGTCTGTGAGAGAGAGAGATAGTGAAGTGTGCGCCCGAGGGCTTTTTCTTTGTTTATTTTTGTTTGTTAGATTTAGCAAGCGGCACTTGTTGAAATGCTTTGGCTGAGGCGTGCCAGCCATTAAATACAATGAAACGATAACGATCGTGTTATACGAAAGAGAAAAAATCCTTTAATTTAACAGATTAAGCAACAACAAAAACCCGTTGTCATATCTTGCCGATGTTGCTAATTGCTACGAATTATTGCTTGGTGATGGAATCCTTATACTTTTGTATGTGCTGGAGAGAATTTAAAAACCTTAATGGCTTTAATTAACATACCTTTATGTACGTGTGTATGTATGTTGAACTTCTTTTGCACCGCACATGGCCAACCGTGCTAATCGGAGGTCCGGTGGACGGACAACAAACTAAACCCAGAGCAGTTCTAAATAAATTCGTTTTCAATGTATCAACTGCTAGGCAGTGTTAAACATTTGAACTCAATTGCAGGCTTCTGTGAGTGGTGTGGGCTCTTTAAATGTGTTCGTTGTTGCTTGAAAAATTCGGTCTTCGCTAAGTCCGGATGCTTGCTTGCTTACTTGGGAAAGAAAAAGCTTAATCGCAAGTAGAATTAAAAAACTGATAGAATAATAATTTTAAAGTCAACTGTTGAGCCCATTAGATATATTCAATTGAATTTACGGCAAAAAAACGAAGAGTTATCGTTACATCAGTTACTACGGATATCGCTTACATCGCGCAGAGTTGAACGTTTCGGGGGTGGAGGTTTGCGATTTAAAATGTTGAAGTCAAAACATTGTACTTTTTGATACAGATCAAATCACCATTTGCAAATATGAAACGATACCAAGAATTAAGCGTCGCGTGAATACTGACATCAAAAATCGAGCACAGTTCGGTTGAGATGGCGTCTCCCCGGTCCGTGATAACCGAAGCGTTAGTTCTGTCACCGCTGCCGCGGATGACTGCAAGTGCTCGAATGTTGGGATGACATTGAGGTGAGACGGGAGAGCGTCCAGGGGGGTTGGTGCGACTGTGGTTGTGCTCCCTGTGTGGAGCGGGTGCGGGCCGTTGCGATTGCACAGTTTTATTTCTTTCGTTGCCCCCCCCCCCATGGTGGAACGTGTGCCCCCTTGAGCTCGATGGGACGCGTTAAAAGGTTTCCAAACACAACGGCCGTACGCACGGCGTAAACGGGTCTTCCCCGCCCGAACTGCACGCGTTGGAGGAATGTACTGGAGCGTAATTCGTTTCGGGGTCGGTGCGTGCGTGTGACCTTTAGGATTAAGACAATCGGTTGAACGTGTGGACACCTTTGCTGTAAAATTGCCTAACTCGTTAAGGGGTTATACACCCGCAAACGATTACCCAAATCCGTTGACTTCCAAATTCTACATTTTACGTTTGTGTACTGATAATCAGACCCGCGCAACTGTTTACCATTCACTCATGTATATTAGATAACAGTACAGCGTACATTGTCTCGTATAATCCTGCCGTGTATGTACATTGCACACGCAAAGTCATTCTCCTGTTCGCAGGCACGTATAAGTCATAAACAGAAGGCCCCCATGGGTCATATTTGTTCCAGGGTCTGTCAAAAACAAAAATCTTATTTCAAAAGGAACGTTCAGGAGCACCTGAATCTCGGGGGCCTTCAGAGTGCCAGCGCATCACAATTGACATCTCCGGAAAGAGTATTACGTTATGAGTTAGCCCAGCAGCCTTGTGGGGTGCGGCGAGTGTCGTGAAGAGCCGTTGGGTACAGCGGAGGAGTGTGGAGCGGGGGGGGGGTTCATCCGTCCGTGCGTGTCAAGTTGTGGGCTGGCCACTAACCCCCCCTACCCCCCCCCCCCCAGGTGTGTAATGTTTGTCTCACATGGTGTGGCTGAGCCGTGCTAATAATGAATAAAGTGGTGTGGGTCACGGCTACACGCGTACTCTGCTTGGGCTTGCCTTCACCGCGCAAGTGACAGACGCCGCTGGCTTGAGGTCCACTTTGCCTGCATTCACGTTGCCAGTTTGAAATGCACGTGTACATAATAGGGGGGCATGCCCCCCTTTTCCCACCCCATAACGATCGCCACCATGGCTACAAGAGCAGTAATGTTTCCCACCGCCTCCCCCCCCCGGAAATTTGTACGAGTTTTCACGATCAAATGCCCAAGCTGCCATTTCACAATCGGTTATATATATTTTGTGTCCTGTTGTATTTTTACCGATGAGTTTGCAAATTGTTTTATCTTCACAGTGTTCGTCGTCGCGCGAGCACAACTGCAAGCGTCGCAGCGTATCGTTTTTTTTTACGTCACACTTAAATCGGAACATTTGCTCTCTTGCGCACGCCCACGATTCGGCGCGTGAATCGTGAACTTTTGGACCAGTGGTTCTCAAAGTGGTGATCACCCCCGCACCACCGGCGAGGTATCTGCCACGTCCCTCCAGGGTGGGGCCTCCAGGTGGGCCCGCGGTGGCTCGAGCCGGTCAATAATGACAACGTTCAATACCTTTTATTTTATTTTGGACATTAATATTTTACTTATTTAATAAAAAAAATGGAACTTGGGATAAACTTACCCCGCTTTTGAACTACCCTAAGATATAAATGGCCACCCCTAAAAAAAAAAACCCGCTATAGTTTTTTTTCCGGTAATATAAATCGCTTTTGTATTACTAGTATTTAGATAAGCGAATGTGTTTTGTCACCAGGGGTGATGGTTGGGTGGGGGGGGTCCGGTGGCTGGGATGGTCCGTGGGGAATGTATGCATGGGCTGAGTGGACCGTGGGCCAAGCAACCCAACTCTTGAGAAACACTCCCGTTGAAGAATCAATGTGAACGGGGCTTTCGGGGGGGGGGGGGGGGTGCCACGTTGAAACAGGTCGAAGGAAAACGGAACGAGCCGCGGCTGCTGTTGGGGATATTTCGTCCTCCCTCCCTTCTCCCCCCAGTTCGAGGCCACGTGTTCTATCCCCACGTCTATAATCTTCTGTGCGGTGTCAACGCTGCGACGCGTCGCGATTTCGCAAATGTCTGTCCATGTGTTTTGTTCAGGGTCTCTTCTCCCCCCACCCCACCCCCCTCAAGTCTCTGCCGACGTTCACAAATCTGTTCGTTGGCTGCCTGGCACTGCGACTTGCACACTTGCACATTTGCGCGCGTGAACGTGCCCACGGTGTGCACGTGCAGCACGCCGGAACCTCGAGGGCTAGTTCTGAACGAGGGCACACTTGCTAACGGGTTATCGGGCTATTTCTTCGGACATCTGAATGTTAACGCGTCTGTATTTATGGGGTTGATGGTTTGTGGGACTTGGCTGTGGCTACTAATGTAATGGGGTGTTGTTGTTTTTTTTGCTCCCCCATGAGAAAAATTTGGTGAATATTTTTTGTTTGTTTAAGGGGGCTGATATTTGGGTGTGATGTTGGCAAAACGGCGCAAGGAATCCGCTTTGGAACGGGGCGTGGGTGGCGGTGTGGAGGTCAATCACGGGGCGGGGGGGGGGTCCCCCCTTCCAGTGAACATATCCACACAGGATGGATTCTGCTCGACACGGCTAATTGAGAGCACCGGTTTGTCGTCACTGCTGCAGCCAATAGAGAAACTGTTCTACCCATCCGGGAAGGGGGGGGGGGGGTGAGACTTTAATTTCGACTGTGGCGAGGGACACCTTTGTGTGCGTTCGACGGCTTGGTAGAGGGAGAGAGAGACGCGGCGTTGTGCACGTATCTCCATAGCTCAAAAGCAAAAAAAAACCGTAAGCATGTTTTGTCTGATTTTGCAATGAGAGTTGGGGTTTTGGCGGCGGTGGTGGTGGTGTATTTTGTGTGCGTGGAACGAGGGCCTTAACGGCAAAGCGGTGTGAGGCCCTGGAACAGCATTGAAGCGGTCGACCCATCCCCAAGAGGACCGGGGCGTGGGGGGTGATGGTGGCATCGTAGGTTTCTTGTGTCGGAGAACACTTGCAACTGCTGCGACACAAGCTGCTCACTCCCGCAAAGCTGTAAATGCTCTCTGATGGGTGCATTGTCCTTGTACTGTTCGCCGTTTGACGTTCTCTGGTCCGACGCTGGTAGTTGAGACACTAGGCCATGAATAAGGCTGTTGTTGTCTCTGGTGGAGGCCACAGACTGCGAATATTGTCAGAGCAATGTTTGTTTGCATGCGTGTGTGGTGGATGCAGACTTGATTTCTTGATTAAAGGTTTCTGTGTGGTGTTCGAACATCTTGGCATCTGTTTTGTTGCCAGCAAGGGTAAAACGTATCATTATTTTTCTTACTTTGATACTGGCAAAAAGGTCCCATGATACTTACAGGTTGTGTACACAAAAAAAACCCGAAATAATTGTGCGGCTTGACTACCCCTGTTCATTATCCCGCCCAGAGCAGTCTGAAAAATAGTGTGACTGATGTTTTTGTGTGCGATTTTTTTGTAAATGCGTTTTTATTTGCTCGACGTCTCATCTGATGCTGGGGGGCCATGCGGTCTGCCCCACGTGGATTTGAAACCTTATCGCCCACAGGGAGGCGCAAAGTAAGCAATAAATGAACGGCATGCGTGTCCACGACCACCACAAGGCCCTATGAGCACTCCATTAAGACCGCAGTGGCACCAAACATCGAATGCGTATTCGAGGTGTTTTTAGTCGTGCATACCCATTATTACAACAGTCAGCGCTAGTATCCTCCGAAGAAATCCCACCGAGAAATGTAGGGGGGGGGGGGGGGCAACCCCTCCAGCAATGAGAATTGATAGAGGAGTTGTTAGTGAGTAAGGAGTTATATTCTTCTTCTTGGTTCTTTCGGTGAAGTCACGTAGAAGGGAAGTAATAAAATAATAAAAATAAAACATAATAAAATAATTCTCACGACGTTTCGGCCACAACGCAAGCAGCCGTCCTCAGGTGAAAACCAGGTCTGTCGAGGCGACAGCGTCTGAATGAAACAGCACACGTGCTTGGAGCATATATATAAGCTGGGTTGGAAGGGGGGGAAAAGGGCGCCTTGACAAAAGAATATGCATATCAAGAGGCATTTAGCATATTTATGGGAAATGCAGGTATGTGATTAGTACTACTCATATCACGTAGAAGGGAAATAATAAAATAATATTAAACAATAAACATTCTCACGACGTTTCGACTGCAACACAAGCAATCATCATCAGGTGTGAAATCCACAGAATGATAATTTTTTTAATTTTCAAATTTTCTTTCTGTGACTTTCACACCTGATGATGATTTATTGTGTTTCAGTCGAAACGTGAGAATTTTTATTGTTTTATGATTTTATTATTTCCCTTCTACGTGACTTTACCGAAAGAACCAAGAATATGAATCCCTGCAGTCACGAAAGCTTTAAATCAGGAGTAAGGACTTGTCCCTTGCTTTTTATTCGACGCGTGTGCGGCGATGGCGCAGCCGTCGATCGAGGGTCGATTTCGAACCGCGTCGTGTGATCGGCATCGCGCTCGCTGAAGGTGTTGATGCCTTCAGGGAAGTCGTGGACTGTAGACGCAACTGCGCACAATTCTGTGAGTCACTTATAACCGTTTTGCCGTTACTTATTGCCAATTATGGACTCAGACTATTGTCCTATCATCTTATAGAGTCCCTGGCATGTAATAATATGCTGCACAGTGGCAGTGGGGGTCACAGAATGCCGATGTATTACTAATAAACCCCAATGATCCGATCAAAATTAGGGATTTCGATCGGATCATTGGGGGGGGGGGGCACGTGCCACCCCACCCCCCACCCTCCCATTGGCTCCGCCATTGCCACCAAGAATCTGCTCGGACGAGCAATGCGATGTGCGCTCGTCGTGGTCGTGGTAATTCCACGTTCCCATGCCGGGAGCGGCGGGTGGGGGTTGGTCAGCCTTGACACCAAGGACAACTCGCGTTCGACTCTCCACAGAGTGGGTACTCCTTGTATGAGCCCTGAAGCTGCACTGACGACACCACGTTTGCTACGCTGAAGTCGTTCCACGCAAACTCAACCACGTTACGCCTCTCCTGCATTGTGGTTGTTTCCATCTTTCTCAATCACAAGTCGCCATTTACACGCCGCACGCCTCCTGATGATTGCCCAAACGCTTCCCACTCCCCCGCGTGTCTTGGAGAGGGAGAGAGCCCCCCTCGTTTGAATCGGCGCTCGCTGCACGGTCTGATTGCATTGTTAACTATTTTGTAGTTTGGGAGATGTGTGACCATGGCTAAAGGTGAGCCGTGGTGGCGCGCTGGGCTTGAGTGAAAAGCCTGGACCACCCGACACTCGAGCAAAGCCTCGTGGATTAATCGCCTTCACCTTAGCTCCTTTAGGAGAAAAGAAGATCGGTGGAAATCGCCATCATCATCATCCTCCTCCCATGAGCTAATCCCAGCTGGGGCCACTCACCTGGAACTGCCCCATGAGCTGTCGACCTCGAGGCATCAAATCGCCACAGGCCGTCTCTTCGTCATCATCATCATCTTTTTTTAAGGCGTTCGAACGTCATGAAATACAAAGCTTCCGAGCGCCAACGCACATTGGTAGTGGCTGTTCTCTCGTCTGCGTTCGGAGCTGCGCTCTCATGCATCGGCCAGTCCTCGCTCCCACGTGCGCGCAAGCGGTTCGCGTTCACCAATCATCGGGTGTGCGCTCGATCGCAACGCGTCGGCGGCTTGCAACCCGGATCGAAATTGGGGAGCCGAGCAAGCCCCCCCGCTCCTCCCCCCGCATAGGGCGCCGCAGTGTTGACCAAACACGGGGGGGGGGGGGGCGGTATTCCCCGTGTCGACAATAAATTGTGCGTGCTAAGAAACCCCCGCTGCCCGAATTGACTGCTGCCTCATCGCGTTGTCCTTGCGAATGGTGAGGGTGGGGGGTGGTTGGGGGGGGAGTTGGGGGTGAACTTTGGCGACCTTGTCAAGTCCACGTGCCGTCGATCCCCCCCCAGTCGCTTTGTGTGCCAGCACCCGCGGCCCAATAAAGGAGAGGAGCTGATCTTGTGGATTTCTTAAGGACGTCTGCTCGGTGTATGTACGCCAGTGGGGGGGGGACGACGACACACACCTCTATACAGATTCTAGATTTGAAGCTTTCGTGACTGCAAGGATTCTATACTCTTTAGTTTTTTCGGTAAAGACACATAGGAAAAAAATTAAATTAAAATTAATAAAAAATAAAATAATAAAAATCACGACGTTTCGGAGGCAACACAAGTCTACGTCATCAGGTGGGACAGATTGCAAAAAAAAGTAGGCTTATTAAATCGAAAATAATAATTTTTAAATACTTACCAAAAAACCACAGCTAAAGAAATGTTCTGAAACTTTACATGCTACTTAGCGGAACCCACGTAATGAAGGAAATCGTGTGTGTGGTGCGGGGGGGGGGAGGATGTTTAACCCCCCCTGCTTTATAGTGCATGATGTGAACTCAATCTGACAATAATAAGACATTAATCGGGCGCGGTCACAATCCCCAATCTCCTCGCCGCGGCTGCTGGCGAGATGGGGTGGTCGTGGCCAGTTCAGCGGGCGTCTATCCAATTGTACTTCAAGTTAAGTAAGGGGGGGGAGGGGACCCCCTTTCAAGGAACAGGTTGCACAAACTGGCATGGCCACGTGTCTTCTGATAAACAATGTGTGTGTGTGCAGCAATACATTGTAAATGGCGTTTAAAAACAATTATACAGCGTGTTTGTGTTCGTCTCGGTTTTTGGTGTCTCTCGCATGGCTCACCCATGGCCAGCTTTGGCTTCACCACACCGAGGCTGGGCAGCGGTCGTGGTGAGCGCGCTGCGCTACGAACCCGGCGACCCGAGTTCGAAAATCTGAACCGGTCATGGGCCTCCCCTAGGTCGGCTCGGTCTCAAATGAGTACCCGATGCGGGGTTTGGAGATGTCGCCCACTGGGGAGACCACCCACGCCCTCCTCGTGTGCCGTGCCGGCCTTCGTAGGTGCTCGCAAACAGCACTTGCCCCAACAGTCTGCTGCAGGCTATAATACGGGGGGGGGCATCTTTGCCTTTGTGTTGGGGCCACAGTTTTGGTGTCTCGCACGGCTCGGCCTGCGCTGGATTTTGCTTCGCCACGACTATAAAGGCTGCTGGGCAATGTCGTCAAGCCGGGAGGCATTCGAATGTTGGTCATTAAACAACAATGACCCGGGAGATGAACGAGCACAACGAATTTTCGCGGCTCGGCAAATATTAATTTGGCATTGAGGCCCCCCCCACCAATCATCTGGCCGCCTGGCCACGGACGGTTGCATGATGCTGCTGCTTTGTAGAGCTCTTGCCATCGTAAACTCGATTCGTATAATGTCGATGTTGAATGTTAACATACCCGAGGAAGTGTCTGGAGTTTTTGTTCGTTTTAAAATTGTTAATATTCGGGCGGATTCCAGCCAGAGGCCCTTTAACCGCCTGTGTCCAGCTGAGAGGGGGGGGGGGGGGAGGAGCGGGGAGGGTGGGTCATGGGGGTCGACTGTGGGGACACCGTGAAGCCCTGGGGGTTTGTTGTTGTTGTTGTTTGCGATCTGCCAGGGAGAACGTTACGGAGTTTGTTGCTGGCATCAATGGACGCAAATTGGCCACCTCCCTAAGGAAAGAAACGAGGAGTGACCTCGTGAAAGAAAAAAAACTCTGATCCCTTTGCACATCTCCCCATCGTTCCACGCACACACACGAGTCTCATCGGTCGCGCCTCCAAACGGATGAATCTCGCGAGTGCGTTTTTGGAGAAAAATGACCAAAATATCCGTGGTGGTATGGGGAGGTTTTTCGGGATGGGAGTCTTTTTTTGTTTGTTTGTTGTTGTGGAAGTGTACATCTTGTCAAGGTGGTCGTTCGGTGGGACGCGCTGGGAGGGGGCCGTGTTCCATGCAACACTTACGATTGTACACAGCAGTTTGTGAAATAAACACTGCCACGATCGTGATGGGACGCACGGTGTGTCATGGTCTGATATCCGGACAGCGGTATGTATTCTCCTGTTGTGCATTTTATCCTCCCCCCCCCCCCCCCCCCCAGTCTTTGAAAAGTGTTTTTTTATTCATAATATAGGGTTTTGGGTCAAATCGCGTTATTTATAAATGTCGTAACCCTCCACCACTCGACACGGCCAAACAGTAAAAAAGTGTGAAGAGAGAATCAACAGCATTTAAAAATTTGAGTAGTACGACGTTTCGCTGATAATTACAATCAGCTTCATCGGGCAATAATGGTGAAACTCTCCTGTTGCTCCCGGTCTTAAATAGAGCAGCAGCAGGGTGACGTCATCATTTAATTCAATTCAATCTGGTGCAGCGATTCGAGGCAAGGAGGGGGAGGGTATCGTAATTATATAGATTGGTAATCATTCAAGCCTCCGTGTTAAATTGTTTTTTATGTTTTAAAAAGAGTTTACATGGTCCAATCTCCAGTGGCTGTAACCAAATAATAGTAATAATTTCAACATGTGTAATGCCCACACAAATATTCGCTCGCTCGTAGACGGAACACCTCCGGTCCAATTAACCTCGGACAAGCAGGGAAGCAGCCACGCGGTTAGCCAGCCCCAACAATTGCCCAAGCTCTGCGATCCGCGATGTATTAAGGTCTTAGCAGCCAATCGATGAGTGCTTACACATGTGGAAGGAACCCTGAGCATCCAGAGAAACCACACGCGTGCAAAGGGGAAACGCTCTATCCCATAGAAGACTGGGACAGGAGCTGTCCACATATTTCTCTGCGCTGCCTTCAAGCGAGTCGGGGTTTGTGGTACCACGTCACCCACGGGGGATTCGTCGTCCGTGTTTTTAAATCCTTTATATTAAGTTCACTTGCGTGCTTGCTTGCTTGCTTAGGACCGTGCAAATCTTTCGGTCGTTTTTTAACCCACTTCCCGTGATCCAGTCGAGCTGACATTTTCCACACAGACTCGTTGTGCGTGACAATTAATCTTCGTGAAAATGTTTTTCCAAAATTTTACACTTTTTAGGACAAAAATATTATATTTAATTACCAATTGCTTAATGGTGCAATGCAATCATCTGACCCATAGGTGGCAGCCATCTCAAGCCAGAGGACGAGAGGACTCTAGCCGCCACGCATATAAAGGATTTATAGTGAAAAACTTTGTTTTTACGGGTTATACTTGTTTAGGGGGATTAGATCGCGTAAATATAAAAAAATGTGTCGTTAACCCGCTACCACCCGACAATACCAACGAGTAAGGTTTGTCACGGTACACAAAACGTGCCAATTAGTGACTACTTAAGCCCACCGGTGTGTTGAAGAGTAAATAAACATTTACAATTTGAGTATCGTGACGTTTCGCTGCTAATTACATCCAGCATCTTCGGGCGATTTGCCAGGAATAGTGAATTAGTAACCGATTGGCGTTTTATTTACGTGACAAATCCTTTAACAATTGGCTGTGTCGGGTGGTGGAGGGTTACGACACATTAATACGCGATCTAACCCAAAAAACATTTTGGATATTGGTCGCGTGTAAGCCAAAAAGGCCCCAATGAAGACGCGAGACAAAACGGCGTGCTCACGATAAATGGAGATGATAATTCCACCAAGAGAGAGAACACCAGGAGCAAGCTACGATCAGATCTCCGCCGCCGTACCCTTTCCGTCACGGAACCAGAGCAGCTACAGTGCAATGTAATATCTGGTACAGCCGCGGGGATATGAAGCACGATTTCGTCGAATTTCTAAAACTGCGGCCCTTGCGTTTGGCAGTGGCGACAGCATCGTTCCTGTTCCTGGCTTTGACTACCTTACTGAAGTGTTGATTATACTGGTAGGAACCTTCTGGTTACACCAGCCCACAGGGGATTGTTGTGTCCGTCCGTCCGTCGTGTATCCAACAATGGGAGGGGTGGGGCTGGGTGGAGAGGGGAGGGTGGGGAGGGGCTGGGTGGGGAGGGTGGGAGGGGTGGGGCTGGGTGGGGAGGGGCTGGTCACCCCGTGGTGCCCTTATAAAACTCAACGTTTAACCTACTCACGCCGGCTTGTGTCTGCCCTCACAGTCGGCCATATTTGCGGAATACACCACGCCGCTGTTGACCCTGGCCATTGACCGAGCAACCCAACGTTCCTATCAGCTCCCTCCGCAGGAATGTGTTACCCAACTCGGCCCAATGATAGATAAGTCACGACCTGACCAGAGTTTGAAATTGCTCCAATATATTCGTGAGCACTTTTACATCGGGCTGGATAATTATTTAGCACTGCAGCCAATCAACATTTCAACCATCGACGAATGCGCTGCAAAAAAACTTTAAAAGTGCAACTAAGAAGAAACAATGTATGGGTTTAAAGACATTTTTATTTTAAAAATTAAAATTTATACAGTCACAGATAAGGAACAAAACATTTGATTCAACCTTGTTCAGCGTCCTGCATACAGTGGCCCCCAACGCTGCTGCTCGCTCAAGAGTCGCGTGCCAGCCCCGCTTTGATGATTTCAATCTCTGCCTCGTTAGGCATTCCTCTTCTCAAACGCCACAGGCAAATACAGGACGCACACAGCATGTCAAGCTGGACTGCAGACACCAGTAAAGAGCAACATTTTTACGTCAAAACTTTTTTTACCACTCGATGACTCTACCGTTGCATTGTTTTAAATGTACTTATTTAAAGTTTACATTTTATTCACTTGGGGGGGGGGGGAGGTAAATCAAGCATTTTATGGAAGGCATTTGCAGCCAATCACAGACAGCCACTATTAAATGCTTTGTTTAAACGGTCCTGAATACTAAAGAGTTGCGGCATGAATAGTGGGTGTGACGAATACGACGATATGAAGCTGTTACAATACCGCTATGCGACTGCCTGCGTGGCCATTTAATTCCGATACAAGGGATGATCTGCATCAGAAAGCAATGTCGAACCTCAGGATATTCAAAAGCAACGAGAGGCATCGCATGAGCATTAGCGGAACCTCGAGAGGGCAGAGGGCAGACCCAGCGGTGACAGGGTGACCTACGTACTTGCTTGAAACCCACCCAACCACTCAAACGTTGGGGGTGGTCAATTTGTTGACTTTATACCAGTGCCTAACCCTTCTTAACTGCAGCCTTGCACCCCTTTGGTTCTCAAATGTAAATAAATGTATTCAGTGATGTTAATATAGAGTTTGACGAAACAAAGTTGTAACTTGTGTGCCCGTGCTTAATTTGTGTTTTCGACGATTTGCCTTCTGACAAAAATCTGGCCGTGGTCTCGCACCCACAGAAAGGGCATCTTGCACCCCCAGTGGTTGTGTGCACCCAAGTGCAGAAGCACTCGCTGCCTTTATACCGTTTTGACAGCTGGGGTTTATAGATTATAACTGCATGGGACAGCGATACAGATGACAAATTGTAACGTTTTCAAATGGAATTTGTTTTAGCTAAAAGGTGTGAAAATGCTGTGTTACCAAATTTACCGCACATGCACATCAACCAACCAACCACAGCTCCCCCATCATTGATCAGTTTCTGAAAACTTCATAGAATGCTCTTTACTGCAAGGATTCAAAACCTGTACAAGGGCCCCAATTAAAAACACAAAACTGCGTAGTGTAATTGTTTCTTTTAAGAAGTACTAAAGGATTGTTATGCCTCCACAGGGTGACATGAGGTTAAACACATTTTAACATGGAGAGGGAATAACCGAGATGAGAATAAAAAAACACATGTGCAATGATGAACGTTTCATTTAAGTTTCCCAGCTGGGTCATTTCAAGTAATTTTAACCAAAAAAGACCCAGGGATGGTACTCGTGAAATGCCGATGCATTTGTGAGTCTAAATGCTTTGTCGTTAGATATTCGCGTGTGTTGGTGTGGAGTAAATACGGTAACTGGGCGTTAGCATGAGTCTCGTTGAGACGCTTCAAGTCGCCTTCAAAACATTCCTGTCCAGATAAGACGGATGTCCCCAGAGGCAAGCGCATTTCATGTACTTTAGTTTTATTTTATACCTACGTGACTTTACCGAAAGAACCAAAGAGTATGGATTCCTGCAGTCACGAAAGCTTCAAATCAAGATTGTACTTTCGTTAATTGAAAACTGGTCCATACATGTCGTACGTATAATGACATCATACTAACACAATCTATCCCAAAATAAACTAATTCTGAATCATATTGGTTGCCAATGCCTACATATTATACAAAACAAAACGATGTTAGTTTCTCATTCGTTCTGGTTATATACGGAACAATACACCAACCACACCATGCCGTGTTTTGATTGGCTACATAGATGTTACCCACACCAAAAGTTGTCCACAATTGCCATTTTCAAGAACTAGTCTCTAACTTTTGAATAAGTTGAAGGTAAAGTGTGAGAACAAGATCATGGGACCTCCTTTGCCAGTACCAAAGTATGAGAATAGATTTTCCCCTTTTTTTCTGCCAACAAAACAGGTGTTAAGATGTTAAAACACCAAAACTGAAACCTTTTACAATGTCTGCATTAACCACAATATTTTTGTCAGAATGCAAACAAAAAACTCTGATAATATATGCATTGTCTTTTAAACTGATTTGTCCACATCAGAGCTTTCTTTTGAGCCTCGTCTCAAAACGGTGTTAGAGGACGCCAAATGGCTCAAAATAAAGCTGTCTGGTGTTGACCAATCAGTTTCAAAGACAATGCATATTTTAGTTGTTTTGCTTGCATTCTGACCACAAATATTGTGGTTAATGCAGACATGAATCCTTGTAAAAGGTTTCAGTTTGGTGTTTTAGCATCTCAACGCCTGTTTTGTTGCCAGAAAAAAGGTGGAAAACCTATGTGACAAAGATGTTCTCGTGTGTTTGGGGCAGATCTAACCATACATATGACCATTCCCGTTAGGCACAAAGTCAAATCGGTGCCGGTGACAATGAATTGTCCTTAAGTGCAGGAATCCACGTACAAAGTTCAATTGATAGCGGTGGCGGCAGTGGCTTATGGAGCTATCCATAGTGTAGCAATGCAGCAACACTCATCCTCAAACAGCAGATCTGAAACAGCCGTTGAATTCCACATTGCTATGGCTTAGTCTCTTCCATAGGACTGTTGATATCACATAAAGTGGTATTCGTATATTATGGTGGCTCACTTTGGAACTGATTAATAGTGGTACTCCCAGAGAATGCTTAGTAGGGGGGGGCATCTACATTTATGCAACAATTAGTGGGAGCCAACGCTATATCAAATGATAGCATGCATGGAGATTTATTGATCAGCTGCTACGATTAAAGAAGTAGCTGGGCAAAAGTAACAAGTGCACTTTTCTTTCTCCAGATGCAACACAAGTTGACAGATGGCTCCATCTGTGCTCCACACCCAGGCCTTATGATTCCTGCTGGGAATTCAGCTTCCCACAGCAGCCACTCACCGTCATTCATATGCAAGATCTTTCATGACATACATCTGCCGAGTGGTAGACAAAGTAGCAGTGTAAAAAAAAACTAGTTTGGGTTAGTTAAAGTTCTGCAAATTCAACTTAAGGTTTAATCTTTAAAAAAGATATTTGAAATCCTAGGTACAGGTGGAGGACGACGAACCTGTGGTTATTTTTGTACCCAAAACTTAAGACGCTACAAATTTGGTTTAGAGCTTTTTCAGCAGCTTAACATTTTAACAGTGGGTCCGCTATAAATGTCAAAAAAAAATGCGGCTGTGGCGCGTGTACGAGCGCGACCCTGTGGAGGCATGGCTGATGGCACGCCAGTGTACAACTTGTGAATGGTTTACAACGCAACTCCGTACAGGCCCTACCAGGCACTTTCAGGGCTAGAAAGCAACTGGCGGCACAACCCTGCCTCAAGGCCGTTGCACACTCAACAAACCCGCACCGTGTTGCAGCGTACCGAGCAAATGCGTACTTATTTCTGGATCAACTTGGGGTACTGTAATAGCCTTAACGATGCAAAGACAGAACACGGCGAGACCAATAGAATAATTTGACTTGGCGAAGTTGTTCCTAACGTGTCGGCCGCGATAGGACCGCTGGTGCTCTGTGATACCGAGCGACGCAGTCCACGGGAAAAGAAGCCACGGTGTTTTTTTTTATTCCAGTGGTCCACAAACAAAAAGTGGGGCATTGACAGTGGTTCCACAGGCCTAGAAGGCTTGGGAACCACCGACACCTGTGAGATTTTCATAATTTCATATTTAAACCATGGTCTGAATTTGTATTTGTCATGTCATTCCTAATTCAATTCTGATTTTTTAAATCATAACATGTGCTGTAATAAACATAAATAACAGCTATCAAGGTTTGTATTAAAGGACTTTTCGAATGCATGTGCTTAATTGGCAGACACGTTGCATTGTATCACCAGAGCAAAAGCTGCTCGAGTAAAACTTATAACAGGCCAGATTTGGAAGGGACAGCTTTGTGATAAAAATGAGGTGGCTTGACAAAGGTAAGATTAGGGTATGGAGCATTTCAAATACCATCTCCCTCCCAGGCAGTACATCACACGTAGGCAATCAGCAAATAAGGTCACCTACCAATAATATAAAAGGATGTTTAAGACGGTACACTCAAAAAATGTACACATCACATCAGTACTACTGGAGATGGATAGCTGGGTTGTGATCAGATGCGTATCGAATATAAATTCTCATCATGCCAAACCCTTTGTGATCTCCATCCTTCTCTTCCCCCATCTCTCTCCGCGTCGCATGTGCAACAGGTCACTTGGTATCCCGGTCTGAGCGAGTTAAGGAGGCATGTTGCTAAGTTGAGCGACATCGTTGCTAAGTTGAGCAACCTGCATCTTGACCGCGAGTCTGTTTCACGTCCCCGCGATAATGGATAACGATCGTAAAGAGATAAAAATGTTTCGCACGAACATCTCTGAAGATCGTGACACGACAATGCTAACCATTACAATTTCAAAATCCACACATTGGGTCCAGTGTTCAACAACATCACCAATGTCGGTCAGAACCACAGCACGTTGCCAAATGTATTTACGGCAAACCAAATTGGCTCGAAACTGCACCAATGTCCGACAGGGGAAATGGCGACCACGATAACGTTTAGGGCGGACTGTTAGTGGCCACGGAAGGATGTCAGATGATGTTAAACTTGAACCGTTCAAGAACTCGGGTAAGTCTCCCCGTGCACATCTCACGATTTAACAGAGCGGCATGTTCTATGTAAATCACACTGACCCATTGCAACTGTTGACCTCTTCATGTGCAAGAATGTATTAAATTACCAAACAAACCAGATCATTTCCTCCATGCTATAAATCTCATCAGATGTCACATGATGCAGCAGAGGACTGTGTGTACATTAGCATTGAGGTACCTACAGTAATGTTCACAGGTCGATGAGGATATGCACACTGCAGTTTAAGCCACCTGGGTATTTCTTTCTGGGTTGCCTACATTACATTTAGGACGCTGAAATTTTTGAAATGGAAAAATTATTTGAGTCACCCTTTTTTTTAATGTACACACAAAAGCATATATATGGCGGCAACTTTTGACTTGTATAAATTTTGGTTTTGTTACATTTAGTTCGATACATTCAATTATTTCAAACCTCGACCAAAATGTTAATTTAAAAGTTGGCAAGGGTAAGCATATTCGCCGTTGCAAGATTTTTTTTTTAAGCATGCAGCCACCTATAGTTAGAAAGCCAACCAGTGCATAAAATGGTTTGGAATTGACAATGAGCCAGCCAGCAACTGTGACCGATAAACAAGCTAAATGTTTAAAAACACTTCTACACTAAACCATATACCAAGGTAAGTTAGTTGGGCCGACTTCAGCTGGCAAATAAAGTTACAGAATATAAACTGTGACAAAACTGTAAAAGTAATGTACAACAGCGGTCAGCATACACCACGGTAATTCGATTACTTGTGAATGTAAAACATAATCTTATTTTTACTTCTCTACCTTGAGGAATAAGCCATGATGGACATTAGACGCCACACTGTCATAAAAGAATGTTGCAGGTGCACTATGGGTACACGAGAAGCGATATTGGACTTGTTTCCACTCCCCCAGGCCACACCACCCCCCCCCACAAAGGTAAGCCACTACTTCCGACTCACAGCCCCAGCAAGTCCCAGTTTCAGTCTCCCAAGTTGTCACAATGTGAAGAAACACAGAACATGTTTTACCAACCCGTAGGCATCAGCAAGCAGAAGGGACTACCAAAGACAGCACCACGCGCCAGTTTCCTCGTAGCCACAGACACGACTTTTACTCACGAGCACTAACCTTTCCAACACCTTACAAGGCCACTGCCAGCTATGCCCGCACGGGCAACACTTTACGCGGTACACCGAGCAAAGGGGGGCGTGGGGGGAGGGCAACAGCACTGCAAAAGCGAGTAAAAGCATCGGCGTAGGGGAATTCTGCAGTCCTTTATTATTTAACGATACATTGGTTTTGAGAAAGACGGGAATTGGCGTACGATTAAACAGCATCCCTCGCTTTCCAACAAGCGGTCATCTTAAACCAGGGATGCATTTCGGTTCTCATTAGCGCATCAGATTTAAACTTTACAACGTACATTTATTTTTTTGTTAAATTTGTACACAAGAAAAGACAATGTAAGGCATATTAACCTCCCCCCCCCACACATTCCCTCTCCCCTCCTTTGTTAATGCACTGCACAAGAACATTAATAACGTGTGCGCACATGGCCGACTTTGACAAAACCAGGCCAATAAATTATAACCAAAGTTATCAAGTTGGATTTATCGAGAGACTAACTCGGACGGTTGTGCACAGTAGAGAGCAGTGCTTGCTCACGTTATTAATCACAATAGTTGACATTTCCCCTCAGCTTTTAATTTGGAATTCGATGTAGTACAGACGCAAAGAAAACACAACGGAGAGAGAAAAAAAAACTTCATTTGCTACCCTTATTGTGGAGGTTTCATGTGCCATTTTAATACCAGCTCACCTATATTCACCTACAGTAAAGCCCTAAAAAGCAAGACAAAAACACATACAGGTACATATTTTTTTTACACGTGTCAACAACTTTAAAGGCTTACAATCCAATGCGTGTGGGTATATACAAAGCACTGTATGGACTGCTCTGCGAACGACGATACGGACTCGCGTATGTGCCCGCCAGGACCCGCCGACTAACCACGCACCTCACACGCTCGCGCCAACGACGCTGGGGTGGCGGCACCTGCGCGCAGGACGCGAGCCCACGCGGGCCGGTGCGTCACGAGTCAATCAGCACGCACGCTCGCGCTCTCTCGTGAATCCCCACCGCGGCCAGCCAGTGGCGGGCACGGCTTCCAGCAACGCGCCGCGTATTAGCCTTTTGAAAATTCCAATGGGAGGGGGAAAACAAACATACGATATAGTGCAATGCCTCAAAAGCAGCGCCGCCAATTGCAGTGAAGGGACGTTTGCCAATGGTTTAATATTCGCTATCCTGTGGAGAAACATCAAAACCCTCTAAACGTAGTGTTATTAAAGGGTTTTTTTTTCTTTAAACATGCAATGCCATTTTTAACCAAACCCTTTAAAGCACTTGACCGTTACACAACCGTAAGCTGCACTTAGAGAGGTTTGTACCACCGTCCAAAACTCCTGCACAGGAAGTGACAGCTTTTCAAAAGGCTAATATGCACGTTAATTGTTAAAACGTTGAACCGGGGACGCAATGGAAATGTTTCTGCAACGTATGGGATCAGAGGCATCAAATGCAAACTTTGGTCGCTAGACCCCTTCTTAGAACACACCTGGGTGGTGGCTCAGCTTTACCTGGCCGAGAATAATTTGCCGAAGAGAAAAAAAAAAACCCTCTAGACGCTTCTATGCTCGCACAATGCAGCAATACGTGTGAACGGCGAGAGTGCAAACTTAAAACGAGCTTACACACAGAGGTAAGGTGCGAGCGATCCACATGTACGTGCAAATGGGAGGGAGGGGGGAGAAAGCATGAGACAACATGTCTCGCGTCACGTGCAGCAACTTGTTTTTCCAGGTGACAGTGAGCTGCCCCCCCACACCCCCCCCCCTACAGAGCCGTTGGTATCCATGCACAAAAGCCCATGATGCCCATCGACGGCACAAGCCAGCGAAGTGCGTGAGAAAACAATGTTTCGCTGCTTCCCAGATGGAACGGTTCAAAGCGGATGTCGCGCACGAACCGCGGGCCGAAGAAGCGCACCCGCCGCTGCACCGCGACACGCTCGGCCAGGCAACTTCACAATACAGCACGCGCGCGCATTATGCTACGTCACATTACATCATTTAAACGCAAGGCAAAACCTGGCCAAGTGTTTGAGATTCTAATAATAATATACACTCAAGTTTAGCAGCCAATTATAGTTGTTTTGAGTCCAGGTTCAAATTGATGCTGCACCGGAATTTAACGTTTGTAAAACTTTATCTTCTTTGACTTTTTTCGTAATCCCCCCCCTCCCCTACATCCAGAACTATAAAACTTGTAAATGAAACCGCATGTAAGTTTATTCAAATGGTTTGGAGAGAAAAAATGTACAGTAACAAAGTTAAATGCACAGGTTTCACCTTTCTGCAAGTATCCAGATACAAAGGATGCTAGTGTATATGTTGTCCTGTACGGCTCTTAAACGAGTCACAAAAAAGCACGTGGATTTAACTATCGCACAAGCCCTGCTCCGAAAGCTGCAACTGTGCACTTCATGCACGTATATGCGCGCACAACTGCCCCAAAGCCTAGCCGCTTCACGCATCCTCCTGCTGCATCCCCCAGTCTGAAATGTCCGTGGTGGTCAGTGCAAGCCCTATGCTTGAAAGCAAATTGATTCTTTTGCACATACTTGCCATGACCTTGAAAACACCACACACTTTGCAGAGATTTTTTTTGGTTTGTTACTGTTGGAAGTCCGTGAAGACATCATAAAACTCGACTCCACTTCAAGGCTACATATTTCGTCCCAAAAGAGATGTAGGCAACAGCCTTAGTTGAGAGATGATTCCAAACATAGCCTATTAAGTTTAACGGAGAGATGGGTCCCGCAAAAAACATAGCATGTCCAAACAGAGACCAGTGGACATGCGCCATACATACATCTTTGTGGTATTTTCACACAGCTTGGCACAAGTTTCGCAAAAAAAACACACCAAGCCAGATGTGGCATAGGAGATTCCATAAAACCTAGCTCTCCACTCACGGGCATGTGATTGCCCCGTGAGCAGGATCTCAAAATCACTGCAGGGGCATTGCTGGGGCCACAAACAGGCAACCACGCTTGGGAAGAAACTGATGCTCATCATTAGAACCAACAGCTGCCCGAATGCTTTCTTTTATTAAAAATTAGGAGGGACCGTTTGCGTGTGTTTTGCTGTTGAGAAGTACAAAACCAAATAACGCTCCCACCTTTATCAGACTAGAAGCGGCAAACCCACATTTCATTCACAGCCACTTCCCAAAACATTTGCCTTTACCATATCTTTGTCGGTGACCACCGTACGAACAATCCAGTACTGTGTCGCTAAAGCTGGCGAATTGTGTTGGTTTGTACTCCTACACCACTGCCAAGAAACACAGTCTCAATTTCTACCGGTCAAAAGACCTGCAACGAAGCAAATTACACAAACCTGTCACCATCATTTGTCTCGGTCAAATACGTTTTAGATAAAGGTGACAGATGTCACGCTGTTACGATAGAATAATTTCCCAAAAAGGGGTGAACAGACTGGGGGGGCCCTCTGGAGTTTGGGAAGCTGCGGTCGGCTCTTGCAGACAGACCGTACGAGAGGTGGCAACTACGTAACGCATGCGTGAAGAGTCCAGGGTTGGGTCCAAACGACAGGGGCACGGTGACACGGAGATCTCTCAACACACCATGCAAGGCAAGTGGCAACCGCGATAATCTGTCAACCATGTACAAGCCGCTCATAGCCAGCCGTGTTCCACCCGGCGCTGTTCACTGCTTTGGACCAAATGGATTATTGAACCAAAATGGAAATAAACAAATAAATAACAAATTACAATTTATGCCATGCACAAAATATGTCTGTACATAAAAAAAATGACAACAAAAATTCCTTGATGTAAATAAAAATGTCTAGTTATAGGCCAGGGTTGGTTACTATTTGCAATAGTGGGAATAATAATGCACACTCTACATAACGATGATGTATATTGACTACATATTCACACAACACAGCGATGGCAGCTTCAGTTTAATTATCACCCAACGGTAGTTGGATGGACAGCGGAGGTGACAGACAGCAGACAGAAAGGCCACGCCATCTGCAGGCGTCAAAACACCTTTCCCGTACAGGCGGGAGGGGTGGGACGACGCGTAAATGCAAGGACCTCAGAAACAGCTGACCGACCCCCCCCCCTCCGTCTAAGCGCTAGCTTCAGAATTCACAAGAATGACAAACCGCGTCATATATATACGTCATATACACGTACATATCGATATACATGTCTGCTAAAAGTTAAGCTACCATGCAAAAAAGAAAATAAAACAAAAAAGAAATGAAAATACACAGCACGTATTCCCGGGAAACGCATTTTTAATTTGGGTTATTTTTTTTTATACTTTATTTTTCACTGTTATTTTATTATTTTATCTTGAACTTACGACTGAATAATTTACATAAAAACATAATTTTTTTTTTCCTCTTTATTAAATGTGTACGAGGGGACTGTAGAAGCGAATGCAGCGGCGGGAAAGGGTGGGAGTGGGGCAGGGATTTCGGGGACCTTGAGGGGTCACGGAGGGTCGCTGAGGACTCAGCGACACTCCCACACCTTGACCGATTGGTCCACACTCCCCGTGATGACATACGGAGCCGTCTTGTGGAAATCTGGACAAAGGCAAAACAATAGAAATATGTGAAGAGGTCATCACGGTTCAAGTTGCCGATGTCACCACACCTCCCCCATTCTCTCGTCCTCGCCTTCAGCTAATCAACTATTCCACAACGAATGTACAAAATTATTCTGTGCCGTCATGGTGAAGTATAGGTAAGAGACAACGATAATCAACCCGTGCAGCACATTTAACAGACCATACGCCGCTGATTAATCTCAGAAAATCTACATCAATTCAGTGTTTGCCTGCTTGAACTGCTGCTGGAAAACAATGGTTCAGAAGGTTTTAAATTGGTAAAATTGGTGTTCATCCACGAATTGTTTTGCTTCACATGAGACACTTAACCAAGGTCTGCTTTCGTCTCTTTCATCCCTACTATCTGGCTTTCAAGTTTCCCAAGTCGGCAAAATCTGGTGTCACTCCATTACCCATCCTGTCACCTGCCCTCCATCCTCTACACACATCCCCCCCATCCAACACACCTCATATTCCTACGAATGCAAAATTCATTTTAAAAGGAGAAAAAAATACACACCATTATCTTCATCAGCTATAGTGCGTTAAAACAGACACGAGTGTGCATTAAAGATTTTGTTCATCATGCCGACGCACAGTTTCATCAAGAATTTGGCCTTGTTTATCCGTTTGCAGAAACGTTAGTTGCCATTGACAAATTAGCTGAAAACATTGTTGGCTCTCTGCACCCTCCCTCCCCCCATTGTCTAACGCACTCGCTTTACTTGCGCTAATTGTACTTGTGGCGCTTTGCTCCTACATTGGCGCTGGCTGCCCCGCCCATGCTGTTGACGCCGCACAGCTTTGCTCACTTTGAAATCCCTTAGAGGCTTGCCCCCTCTTCTCTCCGCCTGATGACGACCGCTTGTGTTGCGATCGAAGCGTCGTGGGTTTTTTGCTTTCAGTTATTTTCAATTTATAATTTTTATGCTATTTAAAAAAAATTCTATCTACGTGACTTCACCGAAAGAACCAAGAATATGAACTCCTGCAGTCACGAAAGTTTTAAGTCAAAATGTTGGCACTTTTCTTTCAGATTGGCCAAGGCGGAATTTTCCTCAGTAAAAAAATATTCCATCGTGTAAGAAATAACTCGGGTGCCTTGGCAAAAATCACCAGGGAAAGGAACCCTTGAAATACCAAGCGTGTAAATTGTCAGCTGTAATCCATAGCAAATCAGTGCATTGCACTCGAACTCTCCCAGCAGCCACAATCGGTCAGTTCTAGAGTAGGTGGACAGGAGGGGTGGGGGCAGGAGGGGTCAGGGGGTGGCATAGAGGGGGAGGGTTCGAGGCAGTGGAGGGGTCAAGGCGGGGGAGGGGTCAAGGCGGGGGAGGGGTCGAGGTGGGGTCAAGGCGGGGGAGGGTTCAAGGCAGGGGAGGGGTCGAGGTGGGGGAGGGATCAAGGCGGGGGAGGGATTCAAGGCAGGGGACGCACCCAAGGAGGTGACAAAGTGCTCGTGTGCGGCCAGGCTCTTCTGGCAGCGCTTGTTCTTGTAGTCCCACACGCGCAGAGTCTTGTCATCGGCGCAGCTCAAAATGAACTTTCCACCCGGGTGGAACAGCACTCCACGTACCCAGTTGTCATGCCCAACCTGCGAGCGACAACACGGCAAGCGGTGGAGCTTGCACAATACCATCGATGCGGTAGTGCCACAAAAGTGGTTGGAATTACCTAAATCGTGGCC